>NC_137895.1:78474129-78644775 GCF_963455335.1 Martes martes | reverse complement strand
GGCATTTCTCTTACTAAACTATTAACAAATTATTGGTTATTCCCTCCCTTTTTTACCCTTCATGGTCATAATGGACAAAGAGAAGAATTATGAAATGCTCTTTTGTGTGTTACTTTTGAATGAAGGTGGCATTCATATTTTGCAGGGTGTCTCTTATATTTCTTACATAAGAATATATATATACCAATCTAAGGCATCAATAGTATATTTTACTGATGTGAAATAGAATTATTTTTATTATGAAAATGTGGAGTTTGTGGATTAAGCAGTATTGAAACACATTTCCGCTGAGCGGCTTGTGTCTGACCCGCCTTTATCTAGTTTTTAGAGACGCTGTCTTCTTTGAAAACCTGATTGGAAGGCTGTCATCGCTACAATATGCCAATTACTAAGCATGCGAATTGTCTCTAAAAGCCAATTTTAATGACTTCAGCCTTCTACTAGAATAGTCTAATCAAACTCTGAACGTGACAGTTTCTTGTTTTAAAATGTCAAAGCTGTTCACTTTTTGATTGAAGAAATTGTGATGACTTTGGAATGAGTATCTTAGCGTGTGTTTGAGGAACCTTTTTTATACAGAGAGAGAAAAACTCTGCATGGTTACATAAAACAGTCATGAAACCTAGAATTTTGATTTGCCAGCTTTGTAAAAACAAGATGCCTCCCACAGAACCTCAGAATTGCAATAACTCAAGTGTTCTACGAATTGTGCCTGACAGATAACATAAGACTAGATCTAGTCTTTCCAATGCCTAAAGCAACTTTTAAACAAATATGGGCATTTTAAAAAATAGAGCATTTGCAGAAAGGAAGAGGGGACTGTGTGAACAGGTGCTATAAAATCTGGAGTTGTATTTATTATTTCGATTATTGATTTGCCCCCCAGTTTTGAGGGAAGCATCTGGGAGGGAGGGATAGTCACAAACTAGAGCTCATCCCCTGCTCCAGGCTACACAGATCTGAGCTACTTGAATTTGCAAGTTATTTAGAATTTGAAATGCATTTTCCCAAACAATGTGACCAGTTCCAGTTCACTTGCTTCCTTCATTTGTCTCTTCCTTTATCCATCAGCTTATTGGGTTGTTCCTCATTCCGGGCACTGTTCCCAGGCTGGTCCACAAAAGGTTAAGGTAGAATGCATATATTTGGAATAAGCATTTTATTTAAAAAGCATCCAACCATTGTCTTAAAGGCTTAACCCGGTGCACCTAGGACAAGGTTTCTGGTCCCTGGGCCTGGAATTTAACAGCCTGTTTTGGAGTGCATCCTGCACCGAGTATAAGCTCTGGGAAGGCAGGACAGTATTTCCTTCTAGCCTGGGGACCTGGCACATTGCAGATGCTTAGAAATATCTGTTAAACATCTGAATCCTTCTTTGAAGCCCAGACTGCAGTCATGTACAGTAGAAAATTAAGAAGCCAGGTTTAACTGTAGAGACTTCTCAGCTAATTATAGAAGTCACTTGTTCCAGCATTTAGTAAAGATGGATTGAGGCCCTGCTTCGTGCCAGACCCTGTCTCTGAATAAGGGTTGGGATGCGAGAGCGCAGACCTGGACCCGGACTGCGGGTTTGAACCCTGCCTACCACACTTGCTGGCTGGATGATCTCAAGCAGTCCACTTAACCTCTTCCGCGAAGTAGGGGCAGTAATAGTCGTTCCCTGCAAGGGTGGTTGTAAGGATTAAACGAATTGCTTTCTAGATTGTGCGCAGGCCCTGTACAGGTCTTAGTTATCACTGTTGTGGCTGTGGTGGCGATGGCCGTCAGAAAGAGCAAAGACAGGCATGTGGGGGGATGGGGATGCAGCTGGACAGAAAGGAGGACGCTGTCGTTTCCCATCTGGGGGCTTCTTCCTCTGGCCGGGGAAGCCAATGAAACCTTCGAAGCTAGGGAAGGGTGGAGATGAAGTCATTGGCTTTTTGTCTGTGCCAAGGCCAGAGAACTGCATTTAGGGACCTCAAGAAGCAATTGTCTAGGGCCCCCTTGTAAGTGACTACTTGCACATAATCAATAGGGCTTTATATCTGAATCCCAGAAAAGAATATTGATTGCATTCAGGAACTGAGTGGGGTGGTAAATGTTTGCTTACCTTTAAAGTGGAATTAAGAGATACATAATATCTCAGACTTACCTTTAGGTTATTTGAAAGGAAACTCAAATTTGGAAATTAAATACTGAAAGGTGTCATTCTTTTTACTCCCTGGGCTCTTTAGAATAATGAAAGGCTTATATGCACTGGTACTAGGGGTAAGGTTATTGCTAATTATGAGTAACCAAGTAGAATTTGAAGATGCTATATAGAAATAATAAATAGAATAATAGTAAATCATTCTAGAAGGATTCTAGAGAGACAATTTTAGAAAGCTATTCTTTAATAAATAAAGTTCATTTCCTGTTGTTAAGATATTTGGAATGCATTATAACTTACGAATATTCATTTGTTACATTTCACAATTAAATGTTAAACCATAAAAAACCATAATGAGAAAAATTTCAACCCTGAGCTCTTTTGTCATTTGAAACTTGACAAAACATTGGAAATAATTATTTTTGGGTTTCTTTATTTAAATTAGTTATGGAAATTCAAGTTAGGTATATCTTGTGAAAGATATTAAATTTTAGAGGTAGGAATAAAAAAGGAAATAAAAGAAACGTTGTTAAACTGATTTTATACTCCCACATAAAGATTTTTGCTTTCCACATCTTTAAACCCAATAATACTATTTAATTCCAGGGAAAAAAATGTATTTGGGCTTAAGTTTATTTTCTTTTCCTCTATATTCACCTGGAATTTGTATATTCTGCAAGAGTTTGGAGATTTTTTTTTTAAGCCACCCACCAAAAGTGGTACTTTTAAACTGATCATCCCATCTAAGTGTCTGAATTGCCTACCTAGTAAGGTACTCTGAGTTAGTTAAAAAAAAAAAAAAAAGTTCTAGGTCTATTATGTTTTCTTCAAACTAGAGGAATTTTCATGGTTTTGTTTTTTTTTAAGATTTTATTTATTTATTTGACAGAGATCATAAGTAGGCAGAGAGGCAGGCAGAGACAGAGAGGGAAGCAGGCTCCCCGCTGAGCAGAGAGCCCAACGTGGGGCTCGATCCCAGGACCTTGAGATCATGACCTGAGCCAAAGGCAGAGGCTTTAACCCACTGAGCCGCCCAGGCACCCTGGAATTTTCTTTTTTTTTTTTTCCCCCTCCCCCACTCCACCCTGGAATTTTCATATTAATTCCCATTATTGCCAAGTGCCTTAGGGAAAGAGTGTTGAAGGGAACTCGAACCTAGGTTTTAGGGGAAAGTCTATGTTTTAAAACCTCCACCATGAACTTGAATTTGTGGCATCAATAATTGATTCCTTTTATTCTCTTGGTTTTGGCTAAACATCTTGTGTAAACTTGAAATTTTCTTTTTTTAAAGGTTTACTTATTTATTTTAGAGAGTGTTCGTGGGGGGCACAGAGGGAGAAGGAGTGGGAGGCAAAGAAGTGGACACCCCACTGAACCCAGAGTCCACTGCCAGCGCTGATTTTATGACCCTGAGATCATGACTTGGGCCAAAACCAAGAGTTGGGCTCCTAACTGACTGAGCCACCCAGGCACCCCGGAATTCTCCTCTTTTAATAGGAATTTGGCTTGCCTCATGGGATGCTTGCACTGTTGTACAGCTTGCTGGTTTCTCCCTGGGATAACTTGCTTACAGTTAAGCAGTCTGGAGGGTCACAGAGAGGTCACCTCTCACCGTTGGAACACATCAGCGTCCTCTTCCAGATTCCTTTTTAAAAGATAATTAGGGAAATACGTCTCCACCGTTGTTTTGGAAATAGCGTCTTTCTTGAAGCACAGTTTTGGTCATTTTTTAGTGTTCCACTTAATTCTGAGAGTTTTCATTTAAAGATTATCAGTTATTTTACCTTTTTGCTCATTTCTGTTTTCTGATTTCCTTACAATAAGAATGATAGGTACTGTGTAATGAGCACTTACTACATGCAAGGGCTTATGTGCATTCTCTTTTAATGTTCACAATAATAAGCAAAGTGAGTTCAGTTCTAAGACCCTTTATAGCATCAGCTTATTTAATGCTTACCACGATTCAATGGGGATTTTTATGACCCCCATTTTTCGAAGGAGGAAACTGAGGCAGACATTCCGTGACTTGCCCGCTGGTCACTCAGGGGAAGTGGCAGAACCAGGCTTGAACCCAGGTGGTCCAGCTGTCCGACCCACTCCCTTAAAAGCTGAGCTGTGGCACATTTTGCTCCGTCATGTCCGGATTGCCTGCTACTGCTTGTATTTTACTGGGGCTGAAAGAGGTTTAACTAACTGGCCCACGATGACAGAGCTGGGGAGACACCCAGATCCCCATGATTCTAGAGCGCAGATACCTTGCAATAATGTATTACAATAGACTTATTTGAAAAAAGAAAAAAGAAAGAAATTGGGGGAGGCAGACAAACACTCATATTCCAACACCACTTCCCTGTTTGCCATAAAATCGTTGTGTTTCCCTGGGTTTACAATGGGGTGTTTACAGACGTTCCTGTTAGAGAACTGTGGCTGCTACTGCTGGCCTCTGCCTGAGCCCAGCTCTTCTAACGTTCCTCCACTCCTTTTCCAGAGAGGAAAATGCCTCCTTCCCGGGACTGATGCCTCTGTTGCTGGTGGTCCCTCGGGAATTATCGTGATTTCTGTGACTTTCCCACTAGTCCCTACAATGGGCTTGGCCATACTGTAACTCATATTTGTGGGGCTAAGGGAGATCTCAGCTGGTATCTCTCATCCTTCACAAAACAACTCTTTCTCACCCACATGCCATTCTGTAGGTTAAGGACCCTCGTGAGAACCAGTTAAACATTACGGAACCAGAATGGGGAGTTCTCAGTGGGCTGGGGTGCTGTGGATCGGCTACTTCTTACCGACTGGTTTTAAAAAATTCAAAATCTTGCATTGCGTTGGTTAAAAACCGCATGGTCTCTGCCTGTGAAATTCTCCGAGCCCTAGCACTGGACCGGTCCCAACGCAGACAGTCGACTGGCCTCTTTTCCGAAGGGAGGATGTCCAAATAAACATCTCCTCCCCCCTTGGGCCACACACGGAGAGAAGAAAGGGACGGGAGCTGTTGGCCCTAATGCGTGTGTTTCTCTTCGCTCTGCCCTCCTCTGTCTTTATTTATTTGCCACCAGACAGAGGTGGCGCCCTTATTCCTCACAGGTGGATCAATATTTACAGCCACTGAGGGGCGACGTTGGTTCCCCCCTCCGTTCTGTAGGCTGCTGTGTAACAAAAGCTGCCTGTGTTTCTGGGGCTCTTCCCAGCTGCTAGCAGAGCTGCCGTTAGAATTACCCGAACGGAGCAATGGCCGGTTCAAAGGAATTCTGTTTGGAGCGCCCACAGCCGTCTTCCTGTTTGCTGGAAAGGAAAATAACCCGGCGACACGCAGGTAGGAGACCCAGAAGGCGGATGTGTGGTTTATGGTAGACGTTTATTTCCCCCATCTTTATATTTTTCTCATGATCGCCTCAACGTTCTGATGTGTGATCACCACCGTCTGTACAATTATAGTTATTTAGCCTCTGGAAGTTGAAAATTGAAGGTTGCATAGGTGCATATTAACAAGGGTGGTGCTGATAAATAAGAAATTGGGGCAGCTGATCACAACAGCGTTTTTAAATTAATGAATGCGATTGGCTTTAATTATAAAAAAAATACATATGTCTAGCAGGCTTCCTCAATAAGCCTCTTTTTATGCTGACTGTGGCACATTTTTCCTCAAATAATTGCAGAGCTCAGCTTTATCATTAAGCAGATGGTTTCTATTAATTCCCAAGGAAAGTAAATGATTGCAATTTACCAAATACTCAAAACTTGAAGATTTTGGAGTTCGGTCTTAACGACTTCAAGCATGAATCTGCGTGCCATCCTTTTTTTTTCAAGGGATGCAGAGGCAAGGAGCCCTTCTAACAATTTCGTAATATCTCCCACTTTAAAGAAGGGCTTTGAAAGTCATTTTGAGCATCCTCAAAGCTGAATTAGAGCTAAATCCCTGTTGCTGGCTGGTTCTAAATTTCTGTAGTGTTTTTGGTCTCTGTTTTCATTGTTTTGTTAGTGGAGAAGGGGTTGAAAATGTTGTAGATAAATTTGAGTGCCAGCTGAGAAGAGTTAAAAAACTCTGAAAATGCCAGTCGTGCCACAGAGGTTATTTCTTTTAATCAAATGCTACGTTGATGCTTTGCCCTATTGGACAACACGTGTGAGATCATTTCATTGGCAGTTTCAAAGAGAAGATAGACTGGTGGAGAATATCTCTGTGCAAGTCTGCCCTTTCTCTCTCTGCCCCATTAAAAAAAACTAATGTTTGCAGGGGATTTCTTCAAACTTGTTGATTTTAACGATACTATTGATTCCTCTCTTCATTTTGAAGTTGAGTAATTTGCTCACCAAATTCTGGCTTGGGTGGGTTACCGTGTACGGGGGCCTAGGGCTGGAAGGAGAAAGGATCTTGTTCCTGATCCCAAGGGCTCATGAAGCAGGTAAACCAAGGCAGTTCTATGAGCTATGCAGACGGGCAGGGCCTCGGGACCTGGGCAGGTGTCAAGAAAGAATCAGGACTGAAATAGCACTATAGCTGAGACTACAAGGATGAATAGAACTTCCAGGTTATAGGCACCGTGGTGAGGAAAGAGTGTGTCAGGGAGGCCCCAAGGTAGGGTAGGCACAGGGACCTCTCAGGTAATTAGACGATGCCAGAATGCAAATTTTAAGGGCAGAGTGTTGGAAGCTCAGGTCAAACTGGTTGGCTAAGGCCGGCTAATGACGCCCTTTCTGTCTTGCTAAGAGGAGTTAAGATTTTAATCCTAGAGGTGATACCCTTTGAGGCAGTGTCCAGAGAAAAGGTAGATTAGAGGAGGTGAGACGAGACTGGGGAGATGAGTAAGTAGTTTGTTGCCAAACCGAGGGAAAAGAACAAGGAGTCTGTGGTGACTTTTAGGTTTCTGGTTTGGACGGCTGTTGGAGGAGGCATGCGCCCTCTGTGAGAAAGGGACTGTGGGAGGACAAAGCAGAGGGTGCCTTTGAGTCACTAAGAGTTGATGGTCATTTTGCAGGGGCAGGGGTGGAGGGTGAGGGGGGCACACATGGTCCCAGAGCGTAAAGGAGACCTGTGGCTTTGAGCCACGGTAGGCCCTGGCCTGAGAGCTCTGAGCCTGGCTCACGGAGGTATAGAAAGACAGGCTTACCAGCCACGGATATTTTACCCCTGGGCTTTTTACCTGTTCTGTACTCACACAAACCCCTTCGTGTGGATTCTGCAGTAGCGTGTGCGGCGTATGCTCTTACCCCCACCGAACTTCAGCAGTACCCTTGGTGCCGCCCCACATGCCTGGGAACGCCCAAAAGTCGGGGCTGCTGGGGTGGGCCCAAGCCTTTCATTGATGGCGCTCCTCGGATTTCTAACCGAGCTTCCTCTGGGGAGAGGCAGCCCTTATCTAGAGAGCTAGGAGCCCCACAAGCTGTCTCCCTTCTTCTTTCTTTTCTTCTTTTAAGATTTTATTTGCCAGAGAGAGAGAGCACGCAGCAGGGGGAGCGGCAGGCAGAGGCGGGAGCAGCTTCCCTGCTGAACAAGGAGCTCAGCGCAGGACTCGATCCCAGAACCCTGGGATCACGACCTGAGCCGAAGGCAGAGATACCCAACCAACTGAGCCAGCCAGGCGTCCCTCTCTCCCTTCTTACACACCAATTCACAGAACCGTCTGAGATGCAGGTCTGCAGCCTTATCATTAGTTTAAACTGGAGCTGGAGTTGGGACAGGACAACACATTTTGTCTGAAATAACGACCCTCACCTTCCTCACCTCCTCTGCAAATACCGGCCTTTATAACCCTGCTCAGATCCCACCCCGTCGCTCTTCGCCCCCCCCACCCCAGAAAGCGGGTGTGCCCTTGCTCCTTGGAAGTCAATCTTTTGCGCCCCTTATGTGCCACTTAACTTACACGGCCTTACACAGGAAGTCGTTCTGGTGTGTATGGACACCTTACACTTTTTCTAGATTGAACTCTCTTTATGGATTTAGCCTATATTATCCTCTTTGCTTCCCCAACTCTGTCTTTTATGGTATGGTTATGCTTAGGAAGCACATAATAAATATTTCTGTGTGAAGATATTAGGGGGTCTTAAAGATATAAGATACATTTTTTTCTACTACATAGACTGCGAGTGTTTAACATTGATTTTCCTTTCTTACAAATTAAAATTTTCAGTTAGTAGACAGCTAGTGTTATTAATCTGAGAACCTTGGAAGTAGGTTTATCCAGTGTCCAGCTTTTCATCTGAATTGGCCTAATCATAACAGCTAATGTTACTTGAGCATCACGTATGTTAGCTTTAAAATAACAGACATGTTATTTTATCAAAGACAAACAAGTCTTTAAAAATAACATCATGAATTGGGTGCATTTTTTTTCTCCATTTTACAGATGGGGAACATGGGCCTCAGAGAAGGTAAGGAACCTGCCCACAGACACACAGCTATGAAGAGGCAGAGCAGGGACATGTGTCCAGCTGGGAGTCCACTCCAACTCCAAAGCCTGGGGTTGTATCCACCGAAGACTGCTCAGGCTCTTGTGTGTCCACTGCATTCCATAATCTGCCCAGGAACCTTCTGGAAACCTATTGCTAGCTTATTTACAGATGATTACATCTATCTGGCTCTCAAGCCCTTGCTCTGTCAACCGTATACCATTTCCTCTTATTAGCACTTGCTGGGAAGATGCCTCTGGTGTGGGTTTGAGGTAGCTCCTAAGAACCTTCCCATTCTAAGATTCTCTGTAATAAAAGCTAGATAGATCCGGGAAATACCATGACAGGGAATGAAATTATTCCAGCTACGGAAAGTAACCTGCTCTAGATTGCTTTTGTTAGTGAGAATGCATGAATCCTTGGAACCTGCAGCTGATTATAAGGAACAAAACCAAACATATAGGTTTTATTTTGTCAGGCTACTAACAAGTAATCAAAATGGCTCATTTGAATATCTTTCTTTTCCCTTCTTGCAAAAGTGTTGAAATGCAATGAAAGTGAGGGGTCTGAAGACTAAGCAACCAAAAAAAGAAATAGAGTTCTTGGAAAATTCATCAAACAACATCATTTAGCTGGTAAATTTAAGAGTTTTATTGCCTTGCTAGAAAACTTGATGCTCACCGAAGTTGGCTTCAGAAATTCTTGAGTACTAAGCAGAAGATTCACTGCTTGAAAGCGTTCCAAGTGAAGAAGAGTATTTTGCCTCAAATATTCCCCGAAGCTGGCTAGTACAGGGTCTGCAGCAAGTCAGGTGAAAAGTTCCTTCCATGGTATGAATCTGTTTTTATTTAACTTGTATTAATGTCCACTACTCCCATTTTGTCTCTATGTAACATAGTTTTGTCTATGATTGATTACCAGTCCATTTCAAATTTATGTATACTGTGATTTAATTAACCTTACCCTTAAGCAATGTATTTTGAGACATATTAATGAGGTGGAAGTCTTTTCAGAGTTTTCATAATTTATACATCCTTTTTTTTTTTTTTTTTTTTTGGCTTGGCTTGGCTTGGCATCAGACTTTGAAGTTCTACAAGGGAAAAGGCTGAGTTCTGAGCCTGTAGGACTCCAAGGAAGATCTCCCATATATTTTTAAGCCTGTTTACTCCTTAATGTTTAGAAAAGATTACTTTCTTAAACCTAAATTCCTCTTTTCTCTACTGCTGATTAAGAATTTACTTGAGGGACTCCTGGGTGGCTCAGTGGGTTAAAGCCTCTGTCTTCAACTCAGGTCATGGTCCTGAGGTCCTGGGATCGAGCCTCAAATCGGGCTCTCTGCTCAGCAGGGAGCCTGCCTCCCCCACTCTCTCTGCCTGCCTCTCTGCCTGCTTGTGTTCTCTATGTGTCAAATAAATAAATAAAATCTTTAAAAAAAAAAGAAAAAGAATTTACTTGAAAAATAGTTTTTGGCTATAGAAATGCTTTACAGAATCATTCAAATTAGTTTCATGACAGTCCTTTAAAAATATTTTAATATGTTGAATTTTAATGTTTTCCAAGAACATAGCAAAACAAGATACAACTAGCCAATTTAATGTATGTGACTTTGAGAGATTATGTATTTCTCCAGCCTCCTGCTCAGTGCATACTTGCTATGAGAAACTGCAGAATGAATCCTGGCTTTGTGCATTTGGGTCTCCATGTCATTCATCCAGTGACAATCAACAAATATCTTTAAAGCCTCCTAATTGTGCTAGTTGCTGTCAGAATTCAGTGTGTTAGCCCTAGGAATTTATACCTATTTCTCTTCCAAAGCAAGACACAGGAAAAACAGCTCATTCTCATCTATTGTAATGGGAAGTCAAGGAAATGACTAGAAATTTTAAATTATTTAGACATATGGAGGTAAATATCAGAAGGAATAACTATAAGGGTTAAAAGTGATTGACTCCAGGGGCACCTGGGGGGCTCAGCTGGTTAAGCTTCTGCCTTCAGCTCAGGTCATGATCTCAGGGTCCTGGGATCAAGCCGCTTGTGGAGGGCTCCCTGTTCAGCGGGGCGCTTGCTTTTCCCTCTCCCTCTCCTTCCCTCTGTGTTCTCTCTCTCACTCTTGCACTCTCTCTGTCTTTCTCTCTCAAATAAATAAATAAAATATTTAAAAGAAAAAGTGTTAATTCTGGTAACCAGACTACTACTGTTTCTGTTGTAAGCCTTTTACTGCTGTTTTTGTCTTAAAAACAATTGCATATATATTACTTTTTCAAAAAAAAAAAAAGTTAACACATAACTTATCTTACCAGATCATTAGCATTGTTCTTAGAGTTCTGGGTAGAGATTGAATCCCATCCTTATCCTGATGTAATCTCCTGTCCAGCAAAGGTCCACCATCTTACTTGGAAAGTAGAGTAATTCCATCTTTACCTGGAGTTAGGCCTGTGAATGTAACATTGGAGGACAAGAGTGGGGAGATTTTGCCTCCCTGGATTCGCAGCCCAAATAATGAATCTTGCAGAAGGATTGTGGTTGGTAGACTGCAAATAAGACATAAAGAATAACAATGACAATAGAAAAGATTATTGATGAATAGGGTATCAACACAATACCAAAAAATTACATCTACTAACCATTAGTAAAGGAAAAAAAAAAAACCCTTGGAATAGAGAAATCTGGTGCTCACCAATTTAACCAAGTGATTTCTCCTAAATTCAGTGGTAATGGAACAGTCTGATATGTCCTTTGGTGTGAAGAAATAGGAAGTATACAACATCATCCATGACATCTTTTTTCCAAGAATGTTTAACCTGATGGCAATCAGCAGGAAATAGAAGGGCTCTCAGAATATGGTAACAGACAGTATAAGGAAACAACCAAATGGAGAACATGGGCCCTTCTATGAGACAACTGTTCTGACTCTTCAAAAAGTCATTGTCATTTGGCTAAAAAAAACGGGGATGCTATTCTGGACTGAAAAGACTGAAGAGACCTTGTGACCAACCGTTAATGGGTTCCAGCTAGGAGGAGGGGAAAGCTGCTAGTGAACCATTTTTAAAACAAATGGAACATTTCAGACAGAGGCTTTGAAAATCCGAGTTTTGTAACCTTACCTGCTTTGACAGTGTCGACAAAAGCAAGAGCCGCAAGAGCCCTATCTTGGTGAAATCTAGCAGTATCATAGGTTCTCGGTGTTCCTCTCTCTGTGACTTTCCTCACACTCTGCCCATGGAACGACGGGGGCCGTAGCTTCCAGAGCGGCCTCCTAGGAGATAGCTAATGTTTCCTGGACATGCCATCTTCCTCTCAGTGCTTCATTTCCTTGGTAATAACTACACCAGCCTCAGGAGGGTGTGTTCAGTTGAGTTGTAGTAGGAGCAGATGAGAAAGTGCTGTATGGACGTGAAGCTTCAAGCCTGTTTCTCTTCCTGGCTCCAGACTCCCTGATTGGAGCAGGACATGGATTCTCTGTTACTGGCTCATGCTGGTACAAACATCTTCAACATGAACATGGCCACTGCTCTCCCCTCAGAGAAAGGTCAACCTAATGTGGGAAGTGTGCACAGATGACCCCTTGTCACCTGACTGTGCTGATACACAGCCACTGTGGCTGATGATAGGAGTTTGACCAGCCTTTGGGACTGTTGCTGGGACCACTGTCTCTTCTCCCCAGTGGGGAAAATGGTTCTTGCTTGACCTCGGTCATTTCTACTCTCAGTAAGAAAAGAGAGGTGTTGGCACAATTCTTGTAGAGACAACAACCAAACTAGATAATTAAAAAAAACAATCCTCTTTTTGACCTGAATAAGTAAAAAATTTCCTCTGTACAATGTAAATTATACATTTAGTTGCCAACTTCTACTTTGTTCTGGGTTGTCCAGACCTTACTTCACCAACTCCATGACTTAGCTATCTTCTAGAAGAGTATGTCTTATGTTGTTGACTATAACTGGATATTAATATCTGTCTTGAAATTGTACTTCAGTGTCTGAATTATTATTTTTTACTTATTTTGTAAGTTGGTACCTCTTCATCCTCTTCACCTGTTTTCTCTGTCCTCCACCCCCTTCTGGGGCCAATGAGTTCTTCTCTATATTTATGAGTCTGTTTCTGTTTTATATTGTTTTTAGATTCCATATATAAGTGAAATCATCATATTTGTCTTTCTTTGTCTGACTTATTTCACATAGCTTATACCCTCTAGGTCCATCCATGTTGTCATAAGTGACAATATCTCATTCCTTTTTATGGCTGAGTAATACTCTGTTTTATACACACACACACACACACACACACACACACACACACACACACACATACACACCACATCTTCTTTATCCATTCATCTATTGATGGACACTTGGGCTGCTTCCATATCTTGACTATTGTAAATAATGTAAATAATAAACATAGGGTGCATATGTTTTCAAATTAGTGTTTTCATTTTCTTTGGGTAAATACTCAGAAGTGGAATTACTGGATCATATGATGTTTTCACTTTTAATTTTTTGAAGGACTTTCATACTGGTTTCGATCAATTTATACAGGGTTTCCTTTTCTCCATATCCTTGCCAGTACTTGTTATTTCTTGTCTCTTGGATTCTAGCCATTCTGACAGGTCTAGGGTGATATCTCGTTTTGGTTTTGAATTGTATTTCTCTGATGATTACTGATGTTGAACACCTTTTCATGTGTGTCTGTTTGCCATCTATGTCTCTTCTTTGGAAAAAGTTCTATTTGTGTCCTCTGCCCATTTTAAGATCAGATTATTCAGTTTTTTAATGCTGAGTTGTATGAGTTCTTTATATATTTTGGTTGTTAACGCCTTACTAAATATATCCTTTGCAAATATCTTCTCCCATTCAGTGGGTTGCTTTTTCATTCTGTCGGTCTCCTTTGACTGAGGAGACGTATCCAGAAAAATGTTGCTAAGGCCTATGTCCAAAAGATCACCACCTACATTTTTTTTTTTTTTAGTTCTGTGGTTTCAGGTCTTACATTTAGGTTTTTAATCTCTTTCTTGTTAATTTTGTGTATGGTGTAAGAAAGTGATCCAGTTTCATTCATTTGCATGTAGGTGTCCAACTTTCCCACCACCATTTATTGAACAGACTTTTTTTCTCCTGTAGTATATTCTGGCCTCCTTTGTCATAGATTAATTGGCCATATGAGCATGGGTTTATTTCTAGGCTCTCTATCCTGTTCCATGACGTATATGTCTGTTTTTGTGTCAGTACCGTACTGTTTTGATTACTATCTCTTTGTCCTATATCTTGAACTCTGGAATTGTGGTATCTCCAGCTTTGTTCTTTCTCAAGATTGCTCTGGCTATTGTGGTTCCATACAAATTTTAGGATTACTCCTAGTTCTCTGAAAAATACTGTTGGTATTTTGATAGGGATTTTGTTAAATCTGTAGATTATTTGGGATATGTTGACAGATTTAGTTCTTCTAGTCCATGAGCATGGGATATCTTTCCATTTGTTCATTCTTATCAATTTGGATGGCTTTTATTTCTTTTTCTTGTCTGATTTCTGTCGATAGGACTTCTACAACTATGTTGGATAAAATTGATGAGAGTGGACATCCTTTTCTTATTCCAGATTTTAAAGTAAAAGCTTTTTAATTTTTCATCATTGAGTATGTGTGTACTTGTCATATATGGCCTTTATTATGTTGGTGTGTTCCCTGTTCCCTCTACACTCACTTTGTTAAGAGTTGTTGAATTATTTTATCTCTGAGATAAAATAATCTAGAGAATGATTCTGAGCAAACAGATAATATACTTGTTTTTAAAAAAATCCCCAAACACCTCTTTCATTTCTTAAATACATATTTTGTATTTATTAAGGGAAAATTTCTAAATACAAACACAAACTAAAGGGTCTTAAAGGGGCATAATAGGGGTGAAGGAAAATATTTCATTGCCACTGAGCTCTGATAAATCCTTTTTAGATCTAATAGAAATAATTAACGTTCATTTAACGCTGACTGCTAAGTACTTGCTTATTGGGGTAAATATTGTAAGGTCAATATTGCATTTAGTGCTCCCAGCAACCTTAGTCTCTTTCCCACTTTATAGATGAAAAAACTGAGTCTTAAAGAGGTAGCTCATTTTCCTCAAGCCCACAGGGAGAGGGGGCTGAGTGGAGAACCAGTATGCAGGCAGCAACTCCAGACCCAACTTCTCACCTATCAGCCTGCCATCCTCTTTCTGTCAGAGCTGTCTACTCTCCTCCCAAGGGAAAAAAAAAATACTGTCATTGAGTTACCTTCCCAAAGTGACACGAGAGTTTGGGAACCTCAGCACAAACTTGCATAAACTTGGCTTAGGTTATGTAGCAAAAATAAAAGTACTGATTTAACTCTTAAAACATTTCCATCTTATAATTTGTCAAACAAGATCTTAAACAAAAACAGGGAGGTTCGTGATGTATACGCAGTATAATCCTGATGAACTTGGCGAGGTGGAGTGACTTTATGTTGTATTAATTGTGGTTGATTTTCTCCTCACATCGGCTAGAACGCCAACTGGAAGAGATATCAAATATTCTTCTGTAGGACATTGGATTGTAATTAAAGAGCTCTGTTCCCCTGCTTCTTTAACTTTCTCTGAAGTCCAAAATCAAAACCAGAACTCTAGCATACTTGACATTTCTTTCAGTCTTGTGCATTAATAAAACTCTTTTTCTTGTTGCTTTGTAAGGAACACATTTAGAAAGGCACAAAGGGCTCTTATTTCCTTGGAAACTGAATGCATAAATATGCGACTTTTAAACACAAAAATGACTGACCTTTTAAACCTAACTACAAGGTTCTTAATTAATAACTGATTACAAAATAACTGATTACAAAATAACTGATTACTGAAATTTCTGGAAAAATGGACAATGCTGATAGAAAGCTATGGTAAGAATTTACAGAGGTGTTTGCTCATACCGCCACAACTGTCAGCTGTGCCATAAAAAAGGTTGCTAACTATTTTCAGGGTAGGACGTATGGTCTTGGTAACATAAAGGCACACTTAAAATTTCTGATTGCATTGTTTTCTAAGTATTTTATTTATTTTCTAATTTTGAGATAAAGCTTGGCTATTCAATTGTTTGTCATGATAAGAGACTATTTGGTGTCCCTTCAGCTATCAAATATACATTATATATTTTTCTCAACTCTTTCTTAAACTATTTTTGGTATATATCCTGTAACAAAATTTGCAGCTCATTTTAAAGCCATCAAAAAGGAGGAATTCCCATGTGTTTTCTTGAAGTTGACATAGTATAGCTACCAGTATCTTACTTTTAAGAAATTGAAGGCATTCAATTGAAGGATAAAGACCTAATGTCTTTTAAGAAAAAAAAAGAAAGTGTATTTATATGTAACACTGAAGCAGTCTGTGCCAAACGTCATGTACCTGTAGACAGGAAAACTGATTCTCAGGCATCCCTGAAGTCTGCGGTCCATGATGAGAGATGTGAAGAAGAACGTATGGTGTTCTTTCGTAAGGAGTTTAAAACCTAATTGGGAAGACAAAAAATCGTATGCATTAAACTATTAGACACTAAAACTTGCAGTATTCACTGTAGTACTGAGCTGGAACCTTAATACTCCATAGATCAAGTGTGGCCCTCACTAGGAGCAGTCCTGCTTGGAGCTTATTAGGACAGAGAATCTCAGACCACACCCCTGACTACTGTATCAGAATCGGCAGTCTAGCAAGATCCCCAGGTGAATACCATGCATGTTAAAGTGTGAGAAATACTGAGCTAGAATAATGCAAGCAGAGTGTTTTAGACCCTGCAGCATCGTCCAATAGAACTTTCTCCAATGATGGAAATAGTCTTTTTTTTTTTTTTTTTTTTGCCATCCGATGTGATAGCCACTAGCTTATATGGCTTCTGAGCATTGGAAATGTAGGTAGTGCAGCTGAGGCACTAAATTTTTAACTCCAAATCTAAATTTAAGTGGTGGTCTGGGGCTAGTGGCTACCATTTTGGGCAGAGCAGGAGGAGAACACTGGATTAAGAATCAAAAGATAAAATACTGTTTCAACACATTCTGCCTACGTATGGAGCACCTTTTCATCTGTAGATGATTGCTTGGATTAGGTGATCTCACAGTTCTTATTTTAGTATAACTGTCACAGCACTGTTTCTGTGGGAAGAACGCTTCTTCGAAACAACCAAGTCTTGACACGCCATTTTTCGAGTGCATTCTGGGCAGAGTCATCAAGGCAGGAAGGAATGAAAGATGGATTTACTAATTAGTGGCTCCACAAAGGAGGAGAGCGTGGTTTGATAATCAGCACATATGAAATATTCAGAAAATGTCTTGTCCCCTGTTGTATCCCTAAGGCGTAGATCACTGTCTGGTACATGGCAAACACTCTCTAAATACTTGTTGCCTGACTGAATAGGATGGTTAAATGAATACTCAGATAACCAAACGGAGTTGTTTCTCAAGTCCCTTAGCTTTGGTCTGTGTTACTGGGGTTTTGTTTTATTCTGTTTTGTTTCTTGTTCCTTTGTTAATTTGTTTAAGAATTTTCTCACCTCGGGCCCCAGCTAGAGGAAAACAGAGACAATTCAGCAGGCATATTTGTGTTGAGGGGGGTGTTTTAATTTAACAGCATCCTAAGTAAGATCTTTATGTTAAGATTTTGTAAATATAAGAACTGAAAAGAGGGGCGCCTGGCTCGCTCAGTTGGTGGAGCTCTTGATCTTGGGCTGGTGAGTTCCAGCTCCGTATTAGGTGTGGAGATTAACATAAAATCTTAAAAAAAAAAAGAAAGAAAAAGAAAAACCAAAGAACTCTACAGGTGGATACATATAATTTTACCACTTGATTTAAGGGCATTGCTAATCATATGTATACTTACCAGTACCCCCACCCCCACTAAAAATGGGTTAAATTTGCCATGATTTGGGCATGAAACTTCGTGAGTCTTGCTAGCAGACAGGGCGAGAGACGTACACAGGTGCATACCACATAAGGAAGAGATTTGAGAGATGAAAGGTTGGGCAAGAGAACAGGAAGAGGTAGAAGGAGACAGTGATGAGCTCAGGGGCCATTGAAGCAACCTGCCCATTCGTGGGCCCACGGGAGCTGGTAGCATCTCAGCCGGGTACACAGGGTTCAGGAACTTGGGAGCGGGGGCCTTCTGCACATGTGTTCAGGGATTCAGGAGAGAGAACTGAGCAGGTTTGCAGGGCCCAATGAAGAACTCCCAGTGCTGAGGACTGGGGCACGCAAGAGGGGAGGGAGGCGGGATGCCAGAGCACTTGCTTAGTTCCTGGGCACTGGAGCCTGAGCTTGGGAGGACGGCGAATGTCCAGTCTCACTAAGGAGATTGCTGGATGTAAAACCAATCTGGGGAAAATACAGTCACTGGTCAGGAGGAGACATTAGCCACAGGGATCTCAGGCTGGAAAAGGCCAAGGAAAGTTCCCAGAGCTGATGTGGTTTTATAGCAGCTAGAGGTGTTGTTGATACTGGCCCTCTGTGGTGTCCCTCCTTAACATTCTGTCCTCAGTTTCCTGGGCTGATTTCTTTCTTTAGCAGCTTCATTTCTGGAAACAGACTGGAGTGCATTCCGATCCCCTTAGTTCCAGTTCTTAAGTCTTTCTGCTCATGGGACAGCTACTAATGCTGAGCGTTCACCTTTCAGATCTCCTTATCTTTTGACCTCTGCACGATCAAGCCTTTCATTATATAGTTCAGTGGGAGAGACTTCTGTCTAGACCAGAGAACCAAGAGATTTCTTTTTAATTGAGTGCTGATTTTACTGCACTGTGTTCAGTGTGTAGGTAAATTATCATGCAGGCATGCTAACCTGTGCGTCCTGCCCCTGCCCTCTAGAGTAGCTGATGGGTTCCCGGGGAGGAAAGCGGCCATGTTCGTCAGGGTCGTCCTGCCCCTCGCGCAAGTATGGCACAACTCAAGCAGCCAGTAAGCAGTGTTGACCGCTGGCTATATGCACCTGCATTTCTATATCGTCAGCTGCCTGCCTCCAAGGAGGACGAAGAGCGGTTCCACTCCAACCACTGGCTTGCTCAGACAGTTTTTCCAAAGGCCATATAATTGAGGATCTTTCTGGCCACCTGCCTGCCATGTTGGCTAAGACTGGCCTTACTTTGACCATCATTTCTATCCACTCTGCTCTGCCTCTGATCCATCGCGGGTCCCTTCTGGTTGAAAAATCCAAGTCAAAATGGCTTCTCTGAGGAAGAGAATTTGTTGGTTCATTCAACTGAAAAGTTTAGAAGTTAAGATTGCTTCGAGCATGTTTGAATCCATGTGCTCAGTGATTCTGAAAGACGCCATCTCTTCATCTCTAGGCGTATTTTCCTCCTGTACTGGATTCATTCTTAGGCAGCGTTGTCCAACATGGAGGCAGGTGTACATACCAGCAGCTGTAACTTTATAGCTCTCTCAGTAGTTCAGGAAAGTCCCAGACGGAGCTCATATGCCATCAGTCATACCATCTCTGAACCAGTTACTGGCCTAGGGAATGGAATGTTCCAGTTGCCTTGCTTTGAAGGGTCATGTGCTCTGTGTTGAGGCCAACAGTGGGGTTTGCCCCACTAAAACCGCCAAAGAGTGAGAGTGGGGGAGGCACGTGTTTCCACAGAAAATTGTTTTTACTAGGAAAAAGGAAAATGGATGTTAGGAGGACAAAACCCATAGATCTCTACTACAGTATGCTATACACGTTTCTTTGTCCTTCCTCTGTGTTTAGACGTGAGTGAATTTGGTCTTTAATGTCCATAAGGTAGGTTTATCCTTCTGGAAATACAAATCTCAGTTTCTTTGTTTTGTTTTGTTTTGTTTTTCTTCCAGTATCCTCTTTGAAAAAGCTGCTCCTTTCCCCACAGCTCTGGGAGCAGCAGACAACAGGGTATAACACTTGGAAGGAGTGACAGTCCAACAAACAGGGTAAGAACTCTGCGTAGTGTCCGCAGCTCCCAGCCCTGCCCTTTATAAGTCACGTCACTCCAGACAAGTTACTAACCTCTCAGGCACTTAATAATAGTTACCCCAAAGAGCTGCTGTAAGGAGTTAATCTATTATTATGTCTAAAGCTTTCAGCCTATGTCTGGCTTATTGAAAATGCTTACTACATTTTCTCTGTCGCTCCGGTCATTAATAATCATAATAAAAGCCATGGCTAGCACACTGTTGGCACCCACGGGCCGAAGTGGCTCTGGCATTCTTCCCTCACGGTACCAGCCAGCACTGGGGTTCCTGAACTCACCTGAGCCTCCATCCACCCTGGGTCAGCACGTGCATCCCTGTGGGAAAGTATTTCTTCCCACAGGCTACCTGGCATCCATCAGGTCTCCTCAGTGGGTTTGTCCTTTGTCAGTGGAGAGGGCTTTCCTGACTACCCCTCATCCTCTGCCAAGTTCTGACCTACTGTTATGTTTTTCTTTTTTAAGATTTTATTTATTCATTTGGCAGAGAGAGAGAAAGAGAATGAGCAGGGGGAAGGGGCAGAGGCAGAGGGAGAAGGAGGCTTCCCGCTGCGCAGGGAGCCCAACATGGGGTTTGATCCCAGGACCCTGAGATCACGACCTGAGCCCAGGCAGATGCTTAACCAACCAAGCCACCCAGGCGCCCCGACCTATTATTTTCTTTCACAGCTCCCTCTTCTTTTCTTTTATTGTCCTTACCACTATCTGTCATTATTTTTGTATTTTTGTGTACTTCTACACACCCGAAGTCCCACTTTATGCAGTAAGTGGGAGCTAAGTCAATATTTCTCCAAGAAATAAGTTAACGTCAAATGGTTTTTGCTTCAGGGTCATGGGAACTTGGTGGAGGAGACAGTGAGGGATACCAGCATAGCGGACAGTGCACAGCTAGGGATGGGGGAATATTGAGACAGAAGGCTGAAGGAAGGTGGGCTAGTTTTTCTGAAGAGCCATCTGTGTGTGTGTGTGTGTGTGTGTGTGTGTGTGTGTGTGGTGGAGAAGAGGAACAACGTGGTGAAGAAGGTCAGTAGGACGAGATCTCCGCCATGTCAGGAGGATGCCAGGCATGCAACATCCGCTTCAGCATAGTCTCACTTTTTCCAAGTGGATTTTGTCTGTGTTTAGCGTCTTTGCCAATTTTATGTATTTTCTCCTTTTTTGTACAATTTGGGAATATGAGGAGGTGCAGGTCATGTTGCCTATTTATTATACCATTCCCCAAGTGCTTTGAATGGAAACCTTATAAATAATGGCTATTTATAATTGTTGTCTAGACCTCACAAATGGTTATTTAACAGGCAATGAAATAATTTACTCACAGTTCTTATACTGTAATTACACACACCACATTTAAGGGGCAAATGTTAGGGCTTGTGCTGAAAATATAACTCTTGTTCATAGTGGTGAATGATTCTCTATGGACAATGAAATTTGTATTCACTAGTATGAAATACAGAACAAATTCACTTTTCAGGGGTTGCATTCTTAGAGGGGAACGGCTAAAGTCATAAACTTAATCAGTCTAATCAATGCTGATGGAAGGGTATTAACAGAGTCATTTATGAACTTCAAAATAATGCAGGTTTATTGTCAAACATGTAGAAAATACAGGAAAAGAAAAAAAAATAAGAGAACAACCATAATCCTGCTTCCCAGAATAACACTAAACATTTTGGCATATACCCTTTTGTGCTTTTTTTCTCCTACTCATGAATTTTTCAGGCATACAATTTAAATCATACTGTACCTATGTCATATAATGTTTTTTAAATTTTAATATATTATTAATGATTTTCTAGGCCTAAACATTGTCTGTAGCTGCACTGTTCAGTGCTACAACCACGGGAAACATGGGCTGTTGAGCACTAGAATGGTGTGAGTAGGTAGAATTAAGATGTTCTATAAATATAGAAGTTTTATAGTTTTCAAAGTTTTCAAAGGCAGTACAGAAAGGAGAATATCTCATTAATTTTTCTATTGATTACATGTTGCAATATTGGGTTAAGTAAAATATATTAATAATTTAATTTCACTTGTTTCTTTTTGCTTTTTTTAATGCGCCTACTGGAAAATTTAAAGTTAAAATACTCATGTTCTCTTTCTGTTGGACAGCTCTGGTTCTGTGGCATCATTTTATAGGTGTGTAACTTTATATTAAATGAATATAATTATTTAACCAATTCCTGATTGGTTCCATTACATTGAATCTTCAGGTTGCTTCTTATTTTTTAGTACTAAAGTTACTTTCTGAATACCCTATACACAAATCCTCTTGCATATCTCTGATGGTTACCTTAGGATTTACTGCTAGAGGTGGTAGAATTGCTGGGAGAGTGGTAATTTTTAAATGAGAGATGATGTTACAAATAAAGGAAGAAATAAAAAGATTGCCTGAGTGGCTCAGTCAGTTAAGTGTCTGCCTTCGGGTCAGGTCACGATCCCAGGGTCCTGGGATTGATCAAGTCCCACATCAGGCTCCCTGTTCAGTGGGGAACCTGCTTCTCCCTCTGCCCCTCCCCCTGCTCCTGTGATCTGTGCTGTCTCTTTTTTTCTCTCTCAAATATATAAATCAAGGGAGGGAAGGAGAGGGGAGGGGTAAAGAAGGAAGGAGTAATGCTTTTGCTTCTTATTAGTTATAATTTTCCTTATAGAGAAAGATATGATTCTGGTCATTAGCAATTGCTCATTTTACATTGACTCAAAAATACCTGTAACAACTCTATTCAAATTAATTTAGCTGTGACAAGCTTTTGAAAAGTCTGCTCTAAATTTTCATGTTTTATGTGAATTGTAAAGTATTAAGGGCTAGAATTCAGCATTATACTCCCTCCTAAATTAAAACGCGTGCACTTTAGGTTGTTGATTGTAGACCTAACTGAAAAGGAAAAGATTCACAATGTATACATTTTGAAACCTTTCTGATTTGTCTTTGTAATATTACCATGGGGTGGGGATGAGCTTAAAAGATCATTTATCCGAGGTCCAGTGTATTTGATTTATTATTTTGCATAAACACTATTTAACACTATTTATCATTGTATATTAAAAACAAAGCCTTAGGATATTTAGCTCTAGAGCATATATTTGATGAACACAGTTGTACTTTTCTTGTAGTATTAACTGGATAAAATACATTGACGTTTTTGCATCAAGTGGCCAGTAGAGCCTCTGTTAAACCCTCCTACCTTCCTTCCTTCCTTCCTTCCTTCCTTCCTTCCTTTGGATTATTGTTATTTTGTATTTTTCCTTATGTATCTCAGGGGTCCTAAGGGAAAATGTCAGGAACCTTCAGGAGTTGCTGAACCCTCTTCCTCATCCCCTGAGTATTATTGAAGAAAATGCCAGTTCAGGAACTAGATCTTATATTTGACTCAATAATTTAATATTGTTGAGGATTTATTGAACCAAATAGTGACTGGGATATAATTTAGGGGGAATGATTCATGCCATTCTAAAGTATAAGATGAAGAGTTTCTGCTTCTCTGTCAGTGTTTCATTTAAAATAATAAATAACAGGGGTGCCTGGGTGGCTTAGTTGGTTAAGCATCTGCCTTCGACTCAGGTCATGATCCTGGGGTCCTGGGATCAAACCCCACATCAGGTTCCCTGCTCAGTGGCGAGCCTGCTTCTCCCTCCCCTCTGTTCCCCCTTGCTCATGCTTTCTCTCTCACTCTATCTCAAATAAATAAAATCTTTAATATAAAATAACAAATTACATTGTCCACCATTGGAAGAAGAAAGAAAAATCCATAATGTAATCCCACTTGGTAAATTCTTCCTTTTTCCTAACTTTGGGTCTAAAGAATGAAGAATCAGCCTTCCCACCTCTTAGCAGAAATTCCAAGCTGGATTTTTCTCCTTATGAGTGAGAATAGAAGACTAATTTTCAATAGAATAGTATTCAGAACCACACACATGAAAAGAACTATTACTTCCTAAAGATAATGTTGTATGACAGTCTACCATCTATACATTTTGGATTATTATTTAGTTGCTTTGTTTTATCCTCCCCCGGAGTAGTTAATCATCCAAAAAAAATATTTACAAAGCTCTTTTATTTCTAATTTGCAGTAAGCTTTTCCCGTCTTTGCCATCTGATTGAGAAAGAGGGTCCTTCCCTTTATTAATTTCAGAATGTGTCTTCAGTGAACACCAGCTACATCCTTCATGGTCTGCCTTTCAGTTAATACATGTTCAGTGCAGAATGTTACAGAGTGGCATAGGTTTTCATTTCAGATCAGATATAGGCGGTAGATGTGAGATGACCTGGCTTCTGTAATAATTCACATTAAAAAAATTTTTTTTAATTTTTTTGAGACAGAGTGATGGAGAGACAGAGACCAAGAGAGAGAATGAGCAGGGGTGGGAGTGGGGTAGGGGGTGGAGCAGAGGTAGAGGGAGAAGTAGCCTGATGAGGGTCTCGATGCAGGGCTCAATCCCTGGACCCCAGGATCATGACCTGAGCTGAAGGCAGCCACTTAACCGACTGAGCCATCCAGGCGCCCCTCAGAATCACATCTTACGTGATACCCTATGTTGGCATTTGAAATAAAAGAGAAACATTTTATTTCAAGCAAACAAGTAGCAAAGTACAAAAGCTTCATCCTTTCTCTTCCTCCAGCTTGGAAGCAGATGAGCAGCTGCCATTTTTGCCTATTAGAAGTATGAAAAAAAGAATTTAAAAGGTCGTTCATTTAGATTTCTTTTAACTTGTGTATATAATTAATAGCTTAGTTTAATTTGGTATTAAACCTTTGCCATCTGCAGGATTATCATGTGCTGGTGACATGAAAGTTCCATAGGAACAGGTTTAATTGAGTAATGAAGACTATAGAAAATGCTTCCAGAGAAATATTTTGACTACAAATAAAATCAAAGTAAAATATCTAGTTTTGAAGGACTAGGTATTTTTCCTAATTAAAAAAAAAAAAAAGACCTGCCATTTATTTTAGTGTAATTTTGTAAACGTTTCCATGTGTGATGACACAGAGCAAAAAGTCTAAAATCTAACACATTTGTTCACTATAAAGACAGAGGAGCCAAGGAAGAGGGGCTGTTTCTAGCAGGGGGAATCTAGAGGCAGAGTCATCTCTCAGTTTCCACCTGATTTATCTGAGGTGTTAGATAAATACCTCCTCTCCAACCAGGAGGATGGAGAAGAAGTTGCGCAGTCCTTTTTCAAACTTAAACAGCACAGCTCCCCCCCACACTTATCACACAGCTCACATCTCCACCTCAGGTATGTGGTGATTATTTCTTGATGTCACTCACATGTTCAATAGATTTTTTTTTTAAAGGATCCTATTTTTTTCATAGCAGTTTGAGATTCACCGCCGACTTTAGAGGAAAGTACAGGGATGTCCTATATCCATTCTGCCCCCACACCGCCTCCCCCACAGTCAGCATCCCCCACTAGAGCAAGACATTGGTTACAGCTGAGGAACCCCTACTGACACATCGTCATCCCCCCCATGTCTGTAGTTTCCACTGGAGTTCACTCTGGGGCTGTACATTCTCTGGGTTTAAGTGTGTAATGACATGTATCCATCATTAGAGTATCATACAGAATTTTTTCACTGCCCTCAAAATCCTCTGTGGTCTGCCTGTTCATCCCTCCCCCAAGTCCCTGGCAACCACTGATCTTCCTTACTGTCTCCGTACTTTTGTCTTTTCTGTAGTGTCACGCAGTTGGGATTATAGAGCATATAGCCTTTTCAGATTGGCTTCTTTCACTTAGTAAGATGCATTTTGGTTTCCTCCATGTCTTTCCATGGCTTCATAGCTCCTTTCTTTTAGTTCTGATTCCCAGCAGCAATGATATGAGAGCTCCTGCTCCGCATTCTTTTTTTTTTTTTTAATTTTTTATTTATTTGACAGAGAGAAATCAGAGCTAGGCAGAGAGGCAGGCAGAGAGAGGGGGAAGCAGGCTCCTGCTGAGCAGAGAGCCCGATGCGGGGCTCGATGCGGGGCTCGATCCCAGGACCCTGAGATCATGACCTGAGCCGAAGGCAGAGGCTTAAACCACTGAGCCACCCAGGCGCCCCCTGCTCTGCATTCTTACCAGCACTTGATGTTGTCAGTGTTCTGGATTGGGGCCATTCTAAGAGGTGTGTCAGTGGATAGTTTCTGAGCATGGACTATAGGATAGCAAATGGAGTTTTAGCTGTTGAGGGTGGTGCTCAGTTGGTTAAGCATCCGACTCCTGATTTTGGCTCAGGTCATGATCTCAGGGTCGTGTCATCAAGCCCAGAGTCGGGCTACACGCTCAGCTCAGTCTGCTTGAGATTCTCCCTCTGTCCCTCTTCCTGCTCGCTTTTAAACCAATCAATCAATCAATCAATCAGATTTTTTAAAAACTAAGTAAAAAACCAAAAACAAATGGAGTTTAGCTGTTACACAGTAGTCCAGCCTTATCCACAGGGCATATATTCCAAGACTGATAGATCCCTGAAATCATGGATAGGATCAAACCCTAGGTATACAATTCTTTCTGGCACATACCTACCTAGGATAAAGTTTAAGTTATAAATTAGGGACAGTATGAGATTAACAATAATAACTAATAATAAAACAGACCAATTATAATAACATACCATAATGAGTTATATAAATGTGGTCTCTGTCCAAATGTCTCGCTGTACTGTCCTCACCCTTCTTAAGATGATAGATGATAAAGTGAGGTGAAGGGCGTAGGCTCTGTGACATAGTGTGAGGCTACTGTCGACCCTCGGGTGATGTGTCACGAGGAGGACCATCTCCTTCTGGACCCTGCTGACCATGGGTAGCTGAAACCACAGGAATTGAGATCGCAAATAAGGGGAGAATATTGTTTTTCAAACATTTCTGAATACATCAAATTGTGCCTCGTTGATAGAATATAAAAATTTCTGGCAAGTCAAAATGGTAATACAAGCATCTAAAATTTTCATACTACCTAAGATCTGAAAAATGATTGTTTTATTATGAAATGACATCTAAAGGCAGATGTAAAGGCAGACTGTCCTACATTCTTTTCTTTTTAAATATGAAGACTTCTTACAGATGTTCCATTTTTCTCAAAATTTAAGAGCCCTCTTGACACAAGTATTTTCACTTGCTGTAGTTGAGACTTATGCACAAATTTAGCTTTCCCATATACATTTGAGAAAACTTGAACTTTATTCTTTTTGTTTAATTGCTTTATGACAAAAGATACTAAAAACTTAGACATGAAATAGTGTACAGCATATGTATAAAATATGTAATAGGTTACATGTCATTAGATACAGAATTAGTAACCATTTTTTCCCAACATAAATACTTCTTGATCATGTCCTACTTATTTTACTAATTTTCTTTAATTTCTAACATTTTAAAGATTTTATTTATTTATTTGACAGACAGAGATCACAAGTAGGCAGAGAGGCAGGCAGAGAGAGAGGGGGCGGTAAGCAGGCTCCCCGCCAAGCAGAGAGCCCAATGTGGGGCTTGATCCTAGGACCCCAGGACCATGACCTGAGCTGAAGGCAGAGGCTTTAACCCGCTGAGCCACCCAGGTGCCCCTCTAACATATTCTTTTTTAAGAAAAAATTTTATTTATTTAGTTGACAAAGAGAGTATGAGTGGGAGGAGGGGCAGGGGGATAGGGACAAGCAGACTCCCCACTGGGCAGGGAGCCTGACACAGGGCTCAATCCCAGGACCCCGAGATCATGACCTGAGCCAAAGTCAGATGCTTAATGGACTGAGCTAGCCAAGCGCCCCTCTTCTTCATCTCCATTTTATAAATGAAGAAGTCAAGATGCAGGAGGATTCAGAAGATTCAGGTGATTTTGAGACACAGTCTACTCCTTTAGTCACTTTCTGCTTAACAAAGTCAATGAACAGCTGTTAATTATTAAGTGCCCTCTCTGTGCCAGACCCAAACTATGCCTTCGGGAACTCCCAGTGAAGTCTGAATAATTGTCGTTACTGTGAAGCAGCCTTCTAGAAGTGCTTCCTCGTGTTGCCTGCTAAGTGAATCTTGAGTTCGTTCCATCTTGACTTTCGCCATGGAAAGAGGGGAGAAGGAGAAGTATACCCTTAGATTCTACACTTCCTTATGGCCCCACGTGACTTCTCCTTTCTTCATTGATTTAGTCACTTGAATGTATAGTGATCGCGCTTGTCCTCAGCTTGACATTGGACACATCATCTTTGACTGTCACTCCTGTGTCACCCCAAGCACTGTACGCTGTTGGTTCTACCTGGGAAGTGCCCTTCAAATCATCCTGTCATCCCACCCTACTTAAGGCACCATCACCCATCATGTCACAGCCGCCTAAGTGGTCTTTCTATACTCCTGACCCATTTTCTATGCTGTGACCATGGTCACTGTTCTAGAAGGCAATTTTGATCATGGCTCGGCCCGGCCAGAACATGCCAGTAGGTCACTACTCAGCAGAGTTCACCTGCAAGGCCCTAGCAGAGTGGTCCCAGCCCACTCCTGCAGGCATCTCTATCCACCATTTTTGCATTTGTGCCTATAGAACCTCTTTACCTCTCCAGGTAGGAAAATGCCCAGATTTGTCCTCCTTATTCCTAACAGACCTTTCCATCATTCTTTCGCCCTGTACATTAACTGCTCATCTTCCAGTTCCAGTTCCAGTGTCGTCTTGAAGCTTCTCCTGATTCCCTCAACACAGTTTGTCTTCTGTCCTCTGACCCCAATAACATTGCACCAGCTTATAATAGTGCCTCTCTCCTACCAGATTATCAACTATTTAAATACAGATCTGTTTTTTGAAATTATCTTTGTCACTTAGGATCTAGAAAAGTGCTGAGAAATATATGTGAATGCATCTCCGGCCTGAGTTTTTGCCCGCATATCCCACCAGTTGAGCTCAGCCTGGATCAGAGGTTTCATTAAGATATGACCACCTGTGGGGGCACCTGGGTGGCTCAGTGGGTTAAGCCTCTGCCTTCGGCTCAGGTCATGATCTCAGGGTCCTGGGATCAAGCCCCACATTGGGCTCTCTGCTCAGTGGGGAGCCTGCTTCCCCCACCCTCTGCCTACTTGTGATCTCTGTCTGTTAAATAAATAAATAAAATCTTAAAAAAAAAAAAAAGATATGACCATCTTGGCTCAGTCGGTTAAGTGTCTGACTCTTGGTTTCAGGTCAGGTCATGATCTGAGGGTTGTGAGATTGAGCCCTGAGTTGGGCTCCTTGCTCAGCAGGGAGTCTGCTTGGGATTCTCTTCCTCTCCCTCTCCCTCTGCCCACCCATCAACTCTAAGATAAATTAATAAATCTTTAAAAGAAGATATGATCATCTTGGTTTTGCACTGTATATATGTTGGCATTTTAAAATCCGAGAGGACTCTGCTGCATGTTTCCATATACTTAAGATCCCATAACTCTGTTTCAAACAGAAGACAGCTTAAATGCTTTGCACTGTGTTGTTGGGAAGAGGTGTTCTGTCCCTCTTTATCCTTGGAAATGGACTTGGTGTACTGGTAATAAAGACATTTCACATCCATTGAGCAAATAATGTGGTAGGCATGGTGGTTTATGAATTATCACACTTACTGCCCATATCAACAACTTTATGACGGAGGTGCTATTATTGCCCCCCAGTTTAGACAACAGAAATGAAGGCACAGGGAGGTGACATAACTAGTGAGTGGCAAAGCTGCCATATGAACCAAGTCTCAGTGATTCCAGAACCCATCTCCTTAACCACCGTGCCTCACTCTCTTTTAGACAAACATCTATTCTAAAAAGGATCATAACTGATACAGGAGAATTGTAAGATAAATTTTAAAAATTTAATAATGCTATTACTGACAATTTTTACTCAGTGGCTTAACTTTGGTTCTTTTATTATTTCAGGAATACTTTAAATCTATTGGATTAGTAGAAAAATTATGAAAAAAAAATCAACATTCCATAGCTAAAATTCGGGTGCTTGCACTTACTGGTCCCTTATTTTTCTAGAATATACAGTGCTCTAGAGTAGCTTTGATTTTCATAATCAAACATTCTATACAAAACACATTTCAGAGAGCTTCTGTGTTATAGATGTACTTGCTGTTTCAAATTACATGTATTGCATAGATCATTTTGGTGGAAATAAAATTAGCTTAAAGATAGGAAGTGCCTTTGATTAGCTCAATGAAGCCATGGTCAATTCAATTAAAGTGTTAAAATATATTTCAGAGGAAAGAATGTTTAGGGTCATAAATTAATTCAACCCAGTTGTTCCTAACCACTTACCATTTACCTGGGAATGGGTCCTGTGTTTGGTACTTTGAAGATAAATGTTATTTACAAAATGCCTAGTTAATAAAAACTTGCTTCAGAATGCTATGTTTGACATCAAAGATCTTTATTCTGAACTTTGTGGTTGACAAGGTTTAATTTTGTTTAAGTATGGGATAGGAGAGTCTTACTGGATAAGTTTGCATATAGATAAAAGTTACAGGCTTATCCAAATCACCTGTTCTGTGTTTATAGCTGTATTTCCACCTGTACTACATAATGTGACACTAGATTTTTACCCTTTAATACACCTAGAGGGCTTGTATTTATAATTGGGCATTTCTTGAGCCATCTGAAACACTGAGTATGTGAAAGATGTGTGTGAAAATCCATTGTTTCTCTTAGTGTCCCTCCTTTTCTTGTTGGTTGGTTGAAGACTCAAGAGAGGTGGTGAATATCAACTTAATCATTTCCGACAAAGTTGGGAGCAAATGCTCTAGCCTGAAAAATAGTTTGTTGAAATATGACCTCACTGTAAAGTAGCACGAAAAGACCCAGTTCCCCATATCTTGTTCAAACTTCAGGAGTTGGCCCTGTACACATTGGGCTTGAAGAAAATTCAGAAAATCGGCATCTTGGTTAACTTTTAAATGCCTATTCCAAGTTTAAAGGCGACTTAAAAACTCTTAGAATCAACTTTTTTTTATTCTAAGAGGGGTTTTTTTGTTATTTTTTTTTAACTAATATGAACTGCTTTGGGGTAGTCCTCCTGTTAAAGTCCTTCTATTAAAGTGGCCAGGGATAAAATGGACAGAGGAACAAAAAGCTTGCTTTCTTCAAGGGAGTTCACTGAAAATTGCTTGATCCCTTAAGATCAAATTTATGCAATATATCCGCTTTAAAAATAACTTTGCCAATTTCTTGCTTTAAAGAAAGATTCTCTTTGCTAATGGGAAAAAAACAAAACGTTGTCCAGCCAACAAAGTAACGAAACTCACTTGATGCACTGGTGGGTTTCCCTTGGCAGAATGCCACTGGCAGGGCTAAGGAAAGGAGTATTAATGTGACCAAGGCCATCTTAGCTTCAGAGGTACACAGCTCTTATTTTCAAAATTTTAGAATATTTTTTGACTGTATGTTACATTTATTAAAACAAGATACAGATAAATACCCTTTCTCTTGGCACATTTAGGTGGTAATTCTGTGGCTTGTGCTGTGATATAATTTGGAAACCAGATTTACAATACCTAACTTGCAAATTTCAAGGCTAAGGTACAGCCTGAATTATTTGAGAAGAAAAAAGAAATAGTCAAATTTGAGCCACTTTGTTCTGGTCTTACTACAGATGGACGATAGTCCGCATAATAATGTGAAATAATTCCACATTATTCTAGTTGTATAAGCAAAGTAGAAAGTTGCAGTCCTAAAAATCCGTTATTTCACTTGAAGTATTGATACAACTAAAACCACATTAGCTTGTTCTCAGAGTAATTGTCTTACTTGTCATTGTTGATATGGATACGGTCTTCATAGGAGACATTTTCGTTGCTGAGAGAAATGGGACAGATTTCAAGAGCATTTCTGCTGAATTTTGCCTGGTTGTTTAATTTCTGCTGTTACCACCCCCCCCCTTTTTTTTAAGATTTTATTTATTTTTTTGACAGAGAGATACACAGCAAGAGAGGGAACATAAGCAGGGGGAGTGGAGTGGGAGAGGGAGAAGCAGGCTTCCAGCAAAGCAGGGAGCCCGATGCCTGGCTCAATCCCAGGACCCTGGGATCATGACCTGAGCCGAAGGCAGAGGTTTTAACCTACTGAGCCACCCAGGTGCCCCTAACTGTTACCACTTGTAACTAGATTTTGTTCACAACCATTTTGAGATTGAATTACCTTTTAATTTTTTAAAATTACTTTTTAATTTTACATGTATTTTCCTTCGCCCATTAAATGTATAATTAGTAAAGAAATATAATTTTTTTCAAAATAAGGTTTTAATATGTTTACCTTCATTCTTTTGACTTTTAATTATATAATAAATATTTTTATTAATACACTGAAAATTGCCTTGATGGATTATGAGGTTTATCTTTAACTCATTTGTCCTTCTCTCAGTAAATATCAATACATACCATGACATTACATCTGATTCAGGTTGTGCACATGCTGAAATTTCTTTAAAGCTTCTGTTCAGATTTGCAATACCTTACTATTGTTAAGCACCCAAATTCGATCAATAGTTTGACGGTCTGCCTAAATTACTTTTTTAAGTTAAAAATACTTCAAATTGAAAATGTACTGTTAAGTTATTGTAGATAACACATAACTAAAGGGAAGCCTCAATCAAATTAAAACAATATAAAGAGCCCTTTGCCATTGACCTTGTTCACACTATCTCCCCACTGTGCTAAGTGCTTTCCATCTCATTTAATCCCCCTCCCAAGGTGGTGAAGGAAATTTGACATTTGGATTGCATAGTTGAGGAAACATTGACGTTTCCATTGCATACTTGAGGAAACAGAGGCTAAGAGAGAATGAAAGGACTGGCTCCCCATCATGAAGTTGGTAAATGGGAGAGTCAGCATTCTAACTATCCTCCTGCGAAGTCCACTATCTGTTAATAGTCTCGTGGACATCGTCTGCCAGGGTCCTGCATGTTTCTTTTCCATAGTTCCGGTTACGTTGGATGAGCATGGTGAGAGGCTCAGTGGCCTGAGTGCAATAGGGGCCTCATCTGTGTTCCTGTGGAAATTCCATACAATTTCCCTACTTCAGTGAGTGCACATCCTCCATAGATTTGGTGACCCGTAGATTCGGGTGACCTTATACTTTGTCATCCAAACCTGGACACTTGAGAGGGTGGAAGAGGGTGCTGTCAGTAACTGTGCCTGGAAAACAGACACCAACTAAGATGTTCCGGAGCCACATGGGACTGATGGTAACCCGACATAAAGCGGCGGCGGCGGGAAGGGGGACCACATCAGCAGGAGGGGCAGGTGGTGTTGCGCTCTGAAATACAGTATGCTGGGCTCCTGCTCCTGGGAGGGACAAGGGAGATGGAGAAATGATGGCTGAGGTCAGGATTTCTCAGCTGTTTTTAAAGCGTATGCCTGTGTTGCTAAACACATAGGTCTTCCATTGATGGTATCTGAATTGCTAAATAAAGTCACTGTTGGGTTAAAACACTCAAAGCCACAGGTCAGAGTTCAGCTTTGTTTTTAAGGTACCTAACTTCACCCCACCCCTTTTAGCTACTCCTTCTACAGGTGCTTCCTCACCTGGTTTAGAATTACAGAGCCTACTTTGGTGTAAAAGTTCATCCAGCTATGGATTAATCCAAAGAATAGGTCACTTTACTAAGTGTAGGAATGCTATCTTGTTAACCTTCACCACCATGGTTCAATATTTGCTCACCCAGATCAGAGAAGGGGGATGACATTGATTAAGGACATTGGGCCACAAAGGTCTGAAATAGGTCTTCTGGTTTTTTTGTTTTTTGGTTTTTTTTTTTTTATGTCTTCTATTTGATGAAAGCTGAAAGCTAGTTCTAAAATTTCAATAAATACCTATTAACCACACAGTAGAGGCAACAGTTTAGTTCCCTGGAAAACACTGAGAAAAATGCTATTAAGAATTTATCACATGGGGTGCCTGGTGGCTCAGTCGGTTGAGCGTCTGACTTGATTTCCGGCTCTGGCCATGATCTCCGGGTTGTGAGAACAAGCCCCAAGTCGGGCTCCACACAGGAGTCGGCTTAAGATTCTGTCTCTCTCCCTCTCCCTCTAACCCTCCATGCTGGGGAAAAAAAAGAATTTATCACATGGAAGATATTTTTCAGTATTAACAATGACAACGATTACTAGTTGAGGGTCGTGTACCACAAGAGAGAAATGATGTAACCCTTCTTTGAACATTTCAGATCTGACTTTCCCAAATAAAGCAGAGAATTACTGATTATGAAGCCACAGTGCATTTCATGGGAGGCGTAGGGCTTTATGTGTGTCATCCCCTTATTGCCTACAGCAATGACATCATGAAGTAGATGCTACTATTGCCCCTGTTTTAGAGACTAGGAAATGGAGGGTAGCACAACTGGCAAAGAGCAGAGCTGTTCAGTGAACCAAGACTGGAAAGTTATCTTGTGAATAAGAATGACGTTTCATTTATCAGAGGCTCCCCTTGTGATAAATGATAAAACCAACAAGATTTTTGGTTTTTTGAGAAATAGAAGATGTATTATTCCTGCCTCAGCCAGAAGACGACTGCCACATACATTTCAAATATTGGAATTTCAAATTCCAATATTTAACTGGATGATAATGTTAAATATAGTTTGGTTTTAAATAAAAATAGGATTTAAAAAATAGGATTAAAATTCATCTTATAACTTTTATATTGGTGCATTCAATAGGATTTTAGTTTTAAAATTGGAAGACAGATGCAAGGACAAATATAGGAAAATTAAGGACACTGAGCTATTTTTAACACTTTCAAATTGAGATGGCAGCTGTTGTTAGTGTCAGAACTTAAATAACTTTGCTTCGTTAAAAAATAAATCTGTAACATATGGATTTCAGCATGTTGTATACTTATTGTTTGTGCTTATTAGGAAAAGACATGCCAGTTGAAAAAATGAGAAATTCTCCAGGGTGCAGAAAATCAGTCTCATTAGAAGGCAAGCAATTATAGTGTTATCAAGAAATCTGTGCTCAAAAATGTTTGATACTTTTAATTTAGCCAATATCTACAGTAAAACTAGTTTTCATGCTAATGAAACGAAAGCGTGGTATTAGGCTGAGTTTTAAATTCTCTTATTTTTAGAATTACAAGCTCAAGTCCAGAAGAGACATCCTGAGACTTTTTAATTCGCACTCCAAACTCCAGAAATTCATGTCTGTCTTGTGTGCAGAAAGAAATCCATCTACTATAGAAAAAAACACCTTTCAGACTACCAAAGAAAATACCCCACTCTTCTTAAGTGCCTGGTTAAGTATTGAAGGCTGCATTTGCCTTTTCATCAACTGAAATTCCTCTCCTCTCCCTTCAGACTAAGACCTCAGGGGCTGCAAGGTGTCCTTGAGTCTGAAGGAGGCAGTGAGCCTGGTGGCAGGAGATGGAACCAGCCCATGGAAGAAATGAAACAAGGAACTCTAGTTAAAGATGACAGATTGGATATACACATTTGGCTCTGTCCTCTTTAAAAATTTCACTGAAATGACAGTAAATAAATTATTTTTAAAAGGATATGACCCACGCAGGTGAGAAGAATGGGAAAGAAGAAGATAACAAGTTTGGAGGCTGAAAACGGGAGAATTAGTAGTAACTGACTTAGAGGACCTAAGAAGGCAGATCCTAATAGAGAAGTGAAGAAAGTTGAGAAGCAACCTAAGTTATACCACAGAACTCCCCAAAGGCTCAAGAAGTCTTATACTTAGGTGAAGGTAGAACAGAGGCTGTCTTACCTGTGAGGCAGTGGAGGGAGGGGTACCTAACCAAAACCAGAGCAGTCAGGTAGCAGGCCTCCTCCACATTGTCCATCCAGGTTTCACCCTGTAGACAGGAAGGCCTTCTCTGGAGAATCTGGTCAGCGGAATAGGGGGTAAAGATGACACAAAACTAAAGATACTGACTTTGGGAATTCCCCAAAGAAACAGCCCAAGCTGTATTATCTTAGTTTAGAGTGAAGACAGAATTGAAAGGCTCCCTTTCCCAGGCCCCATTCTCCTAAAGACAGATAGCTTGCAATCAGCTTTTCAGTGAAATATGAACAGATAGGGACACCTGGTGGCTCAGTGGTTAAGTGTCTGCCTTTGGCTCAGGTCATGATCTCAGGGTCCTGGGATCGAGTCCCACATCAGGCTCTTTGCTCAGCGGGGGGTCTGCTTCTCCCTCTGCCTGTGGTCACTCTCTCTCTGTTTTGGAGAAATAAATAAATAAAATCTTTAAAAAAAATGAACAGATAGCCAAGGATCATCAGACATTGGAAGAAATATCTAATATGAAATGAGTAGAGATAGATAACAGAACAGATACTACCCAGGGAGAAATCCCCTTAAATGTATACTTAATATCATCTGAGAAAGGAGACTATATTGTACCCAGTAAACAAGAACAGAATGCTACAAATAAGGAAACTTCATGGACAAACAAAGGAGCGCTTAAAAATTTAAAATGAGAAAGAAGGAATGGAAACCATCCACTGGAAGTCTTGGAGGCAACACTGGTAGGAAATTTCCTAAAAAGTAAAAAACACTGAGAAATGCAAAACAGGAGAGAAAAGATGAGAAATTGGAAGTCTGGTTTAGGGAACTACCATCTAAATAGGAGGAGAAAATGAAGGAAAAGATATCATCAAAGAAATAATTCCATACATTTTCCAAACTGTGAGACATGGATTTCTGGATTGAGAGGCTCACCAAATCCCTAGTGCAGTGTTTGAAAAGAGGCACATTTTAGAGTTAATTTTAGAATGCAAGGGGCTTAAAAGGTTTTATAACCTTCCAGAGAGGAACAAACGAACAGGTTTCATGTAAAGTATGAAAAATCAGAATGACAACACCAAAAGGTAGAGGAGACAGCAGAGCAGTACCTCCAGAATTCTCAGGAGAAATCAGTTCAGGCTTAGAATTCATTAGTCGGCCAAAGCATCAGTTGAGGTTAAGGGTACATAAATGGAAAAGCAGGCCCGCAAGGTGTTAAGAAGTTAACGTCCCATGAAAGGGACATGGGATAGAGTGAGGGTGGAAGTTAATAGAAAATGTGTGTTTTTAATAAAAAGAAAGAAACGTGGCACCTGGGTGGCTCATTCGGTTAAGGGTCTGACTCTTGATTTTGACTCAGGTCATGATCGCAGGGTCAGGAGATGGAGCCCCGAGTCAGGCTCTGTGTTAGGTGTGGAGCCTGCTTGGGATTCTTTCTCTCCCTCTGCCCCTCCCCCTGCTCATGCACGCTTTCTCATAAATAAGTGAATCCACAAATCCATAAATAAAATCTAAAGAGGAGGAAAAGAAAGAGAAAGAAATCAAAGTAGTAGTCTGTCCTCTATCTAGAATAAGTGCAAATAAATAGTAAAAGAATCAGTACAAAGAGGTGAACGTGGTTGCTTTGGGGAAGCAATACAGGAGAGAAACAGGGGACTGATTTTTTTTGGAACAAGCCTTTTAGAATTGTTTGACTTTTAAACCACGTGCCTGTGTAATTTCAGCTTGAAATTTCAGTGTAAATTCAGCTGTGAAACTAAATTTTAACAAATGGAATCGGCCAGGATGGGCAAAGAAACTTTGTTCTCATTTTATTTTAGGAATGTGGATCTTTCAATTTGATAAGTCCTTTGACGATAAGTAGTAGATAAATTTTTCGGATTTAATTTGAGCTCATCAGCCCTTGGACTTCTCAAGGTGTTTATGTTGGTCTGCATGTGTTAGTGAAAGCATTCTTTGTGGCAGTAATTAAGCGGTATTTGGATAACCATTTATTATGGGAACGCTGACAAGAAATTCAGGGGTAGAAAAAAAAATTATGAGTGTCTTTCTTCTCCTGCCGAAGAACCATGAGATAAGAGATCTATCTGGTGGGGGAATCTAATGGTTTCCTGGAGCACACAGAGGGAGATATGAAATGCAGAAAATAAAAGGTTCTTAAATCCCAGAATAGAAGACATAGTTTCAGTTGCTGCAACGTGAAACTAATTGCTTTTATTAGATCATTAATGTTTCATGATTTGGGGATATATTTGTATACCATGCAACTGTTGGACTATTTTATTGCAATGATGACGCCTCAAAGGATTTTGAAAAGCAACAAATGCATTTTGGAACGGTTATAGTCTGGGGGTACTGCAGATACTAAATTGAATAGCTTCCTAATATACAATGAAATCGTATCCGTGTTTTGTGGTGTAATAATTTTTTTAGAGACACAGTAAAGCTTTGAGCAAGAGAGAGGCGTTAAAAATGAGGAAAGCGTTGCAGATGTATAAACATCTACAGGGAGTAGACCATGAATCACTGCAGGGCCAAGAGCAGCTCGTACTCTCCTTTACACCCCAGCGCCCAGCACAGCTGCTTACAGGCATTTATGTAACAAATACTAATTGAGTAGCTATTATGCACCAGGTTCAGGAGCGACATCAGTGCACGAAATGGACAGAAATCCTTTTGTCTGTGGAGCCGGCACGCCTCGTGGTGCAGGAAACGGGGCCAGGGGCCCGGATCAAACAACGCGATCACCTAAAATAATCATCTGGCTGATGGGGGAGGTGCCGTGAAGATCAATCACTCGGGAGAAAGAGCAGAGCAGTGCGACGCCCGGAGAGGGCAGGGGAGGCCCTGTAAATACCGTGGCAGCTTCACAGGTTCACTAAAATGTTGAAATTCTTTCTTGACCATAAAAGATGCATCCAACTCTCTGGGGACTTTGTCCGAACCTTTTATTTGGTTTATAGGGGGACCATCTTACTGGGCATTCAGCTCCTCGTTAGGGTTGAAGGCAGAGACAGGAACCTCCGAAGAACCAAGGCAGGGACACCCAGCCCCAGTGAGGGGAGCGTGATGGGACGAAGGAGAAGCAGGCAGATTCTAGTTGCCTAGACCTCACAAGTCTTTTGGGGCCTTAGCAATCCACCAAGATCTTTGCAATGTACAAAGGATTCCCTATAGTCATGGGAGGTTGTTTGCTTGTTTTTAAAACACCCTTGGCATCCCAGAGTGTACAAAGCACAGGCACTTGCTTTGAAAAATAAAGAAGGCCTTGTAACTTAACCTTTGATCCCGAGGAGATCCCCATTTAGCCTCCTTTTCCCCGGTTACTGTCCTGTTTCCCGCATGGAGGTGCCTGAGTTTCTTTGAAATAATCCTATTTATATATGTCTCTAATACACATCTCCCCGAATAGGCTGGGGAATCTCAAAGGTCACCTTTTAAATCATTTTCACAGATACTGGATTTCCATACCTTTTCCCCCAGGGACCCTAATTTGGGAAAATAGGCATTTGTTTCTAATTTTCGGGGAAGTCAGACAAACAAAGCCAACAGGTCAGAGCCTCCCCCACAAGGCCAGACCCTCAGAGGGAATTCAAGAAATTCTTCTTTCTGTTAACCTCACAACTGCAGGCTTTCCCTTTGCATCTTGCAAGCCAGTATCGTCTCTTTCTGATTTTTATCACCACCTGCAAAATCCACATGGACACCTGAAGATTATTCTGGGTTACCTGTGGGCATATTTCTTTCTCTCTCTCTGCCTCTCTTTCTAACTGTGTGCTGAGGACACAACGCCTGAAGCTGAAATGCATCCCCCCTGCCCCACTCCTCCACCCCCCACCCCCCGCCACCTAAGCCTGGTGATGAGACCCTTGTCTTTTGAGAACACAGTGTATGGAGTAAATGGTGCTTGAACTGAAGATTTCCCCTGGCTTTATTGGTGAAGACAGAGAGTCCTTGAGTACCCTGCAAGCACAGTGCCCTTGACTATGCTGCCTGGCCTTTGTTGTGCGATGAGCCGTTGGAACGTGTGTGTAAACATCCCAGTGAGGGGCAAACTCAGGGCATCCCCTGTGCAGTGCCTGCTGCTTTTGAAGTGTCTGGTGATGGTACCATTGTCATGCCCCTCGGAGGCTTCCTTTGTTCTACAATGGCAAGGCTCTGAGGAGCCAGCTGATAAGACTTGGGACCCTGGTGTGAAACTGACCCTTTGAACTAGGAAGGATCCTTTCAGATAAGCAGGCCCTGGCATTTTTATCACACAACTTTTTCTTAGAGCTCTTAACGGAGCAGGTTAGTGTCATTGCTGGACATGTAAAGAAAGGTTTTTCAGGCTCTCGGGCAATAACACGGCGACATAGGACACGGGCTATGGACCCTTTTCTTACAGAAATGTGGAACTTGCAAGGATCCATCTCAATACAGATTTTTGAGAAAACGGCATCGATTCCGGGGATTCATTTGTTTACCATTTTAAAAATTAGTTATACCAGGAATGAAATACAGATGAAACCCAGTTAGAGAATTTTTCAAGAAAAAGTTGTGCTTTCCAACGGAAAAATGATTTTGATTATCTTTCAAACCGAAAGGCATGAGTTATTTCTTAGGAAAGGTCATTGGTAGAATAGGAAGCAGAAAAAAATAGAACAAATGTTGGTCATATTTTAATCAACATTCTAATGTCCTGAGTGTTCCACATCTTAGATATTCTTGTAAAATTAATTGCATTCACCATTCAGCCATTCAGTCACTCAACAAACCTTCGTCCATCCTTTTCTGCCTGGCGGATGTTGGGCTAGTTCCCGGGTGTAGGACTGAGCAAAGCAGTCATAGTCGCCAACCCCAGAAGTCTTCCAGCCCAAAAGAGACCACAGACATTGCACCAATAATTAAGGGGTGAACAGAATATAGTAGGAAAGTGACAGGTGCTGTGGGAACATTCTTTTTGAGTCCCTTAGAACTTTATTCTGGTGTGTGCTTTAAAGAAAGAATTTCACTTTCCTTTTTCATCGGTTCTGTGAGAGTTTCCATGTTTTATGTTCAAGTTTGCTTTCCATCTTTTCCTTCATGTTAGCCTAAATGCGTCTCTAGACAGTTTCCCAAAATAGAATTTTCCATTTCAGACTAAGGAGTTGCAGATGAGTTAGAGAATTTAGGGTACATGCCTGGGAACTTTCATTTGAAGTTCTATATACTCTCGAAACCCCGAAGAGACAAAAAAGGGTTGGTGTGGCTTCTCAGACTTCCAGGCCCGTCTCCGTCTGTGGTCTTTCTCGGTAAGAGCGACTCTCACCGCCAGCAGCCTTCTGCCTTCAAAGGGAGTAAGTGCAATTGCTTTTACTTCACCCCTCTGAGGTATAGCAGTGAATTTTAAAATAGCCTCTTGGTTTAAAATGGCCCCCTGTGTATACAGCTGACCTCCATTCTTAGGTTTTCTAAATGGAGGAAAGCCAAGAATTACAGGATATCACAGTCAAAAGACCTCAGAGATCATCTACCATTTTGTGGCTGAGAACTGAGGCCCAGAGGGGTAAAGGTCTTCCAAGCAGTTGTCAGCAGAGGCAGGAGTATGGTGACAAGCCCTGTGCTCCTCTCCATCCCAGATTCAAGAGTGGAGTGCCATAGCCTCCCTAGGGCCCTGAAAGTGCACCCAGTCCCCCTCTGAATAATCCTTTTCCTTTTTTAATGCTATGGTACTTCTCTGCCCAACTGTGTTCGAAGGCAGGCAACTCAGATAATTCCCAATTGTTTAACCTAGAGCAAATTTCTCTCCCTATTGTTTTTCTTTTAAACAAACAACAACAGTAAAGCTATTTATAGTAGCTCTCTAAGTAATAAATACATAAAGCTCTGAAGAATAAAGCTATTTATGCAACCATTCTGTATCAATGAGATCCGTTGATGGATTTCACATTTCTAATTTGGCATATATTACATACCTACGTCTAAAACTGCTGAGCCCAGACCAATAAAGGTTATCCTGAAAACTGTAGTAGGGATTACAGATTTATTACCACTTGGCTTTTTTTTTTTTTTTTTTTTTTGCCCCCAAACAGAAGCTCATTTGTGGGAATTACATTACACGTAATGTTCAGACATACTTCAGTTTTAAGCCAAAAAAGTTCAAGGTAATTGTACAGGATATTCTAACAGGAAAATATGTTGTGCTAAGATTATTGCCATATAATAAACTTCATAGTGCCCTTAAGCAGTATGAGTATGGAGGATCCTTTATGAAAATACTTAGTCCAGGGCCAGCATTCCACCCCCTTCCCTTTTTCCTGTTCCCTCCCTCAGAGCCACATTCTCCAAACTTTTCATTTTCCACTATAACCAGTACAAAAGAAGGACTATTATCATTTAATGTTTTTTTAAAAAATTGTAAAAAGTGTTCTCAATCATCATTAAAACATACTTTCACTTTCATTTGTTTATACAGTTAACTTTTATAAAACCCCAAAGTGACAAATTGATGGATTAATTCAAAGAGATTGACATAATTGCATTTCATACCCTGGTAAAAATCACACGGGAACAGGAATTGTAATCTAATCCTACTGTGTATCCTCAGATATGTAGTTACCGTGTTCTCTGGTTAATGAGGAAAAATTAATACTGTCAATACTGCGATTCAGGCTAGCGATAAGCTTATGTTCCGTCTCTCACGTGACTGGCCATAGTCATCTTCTCTTTCTCCGCATTAAACCAACACAGATGTGCTGGCTTTCGAAATACCCGTCAACATCATTGACGTTCCGCTTCCCGCTCAGCCTGACACAACCTTTGCTGATGGTGTGTTGGGGAAGGGATGTTAGTTCCTCCTGAAGTCTTCCTTACCATAATATAATAATAGCTGCCGAAAATTCTCCCATGCAATAAAGCAGTTAACCGGTGGACAGCAGTGAATTTACATCAGTGGGAATAGCACTTACCTCAAAAGCTTCAGGAAAGTGCAGTTCATGTATAGACACTGTGCTAAAAATACAAAATCTATGCATAATCAAAATTAAGTGTTGCATGTCCTCAAAATACTGGGTTTAAATATTAGATGTGGGAGCACCTGGGTGGCTCAGTTGGTTAAGTGACTGCCTTCGGCTCAGGTCATAGATCCCAGAGCCCCAGGATTGAGTCCTGCATTGGGCTCCCTGCTCAGCGGGTAGCTTGCTTCTTCCTCTCCTCCCTGCTCCTGCCCTCTCTGTCTCTGTCTCTGTCTCTGTCTCTCTCTCTCTCCAATAAATAAATAAATCTTCAAAAAAAAAAATTAGATGTGGAATGGCTTTACATTTCTCCTGGTTTTAAATACTCATGAGAAGCCATACTTTTCAAAGGCTCTGTGGATTAAAACCAGCAGCACAGCCACACCAAAAGAATAGTTGCCCTTAATATAATCAAAGAGAAGTTAACTTTCACTTAAAAAAGACATCTTAACTGAAGTGGGTCACATCCCTAAAATGGCATTTATCCTTTCAGAACTTTTCGTGAAAGAGATCTGAGGCTCACTCATCCCCATGACTGCTTCCCGGGCAGTACCAAAGACCTTATGGGGCCCAGCTAGAATCTTCCATTGACTATTCAGTGAAAACTTAAAGTAGCTCTTCATTCTCATTCCTCAAATTTACCATTATCTCAGGAAAGCTAGCTGACCAAAGTGGTGTCCTGTAGTTCAGTGGTTCCTAACCTAGTTACAAATTGCAATTACCTAGGGAGACAGTACGAAAGGCAGATTTCTGGCCCCTAACTCCGACTTACTGAATCAAAATTCATAGGGATGTATGGTCCAGGCATCTGTATATTTTTTAAAAAACTTTTTTGAGAGAGAGAGAAAGAGAGAGCACCCAAGCTGCGTAGGAAGGGTCAGAGGGAGAGAGAGAGAATCTTAAACAGGCTCCACACCCAAGGCAGAGCCCCATGCTGGCTTGATCTCACAACCCCAAAATCATGACCTCAGCCAAAATCAAGGGTCAGCCACTGAACCAGTTGAGGCCCCCAGGTGCCCTGCATGGGTACACTGTAAGGCTTCGCAGAAGATTGCCAGCCTGCTTGGCATCAGTTGCTGTTCCATCAGCAGTGATGTGGATAACCTAGTTCCCATCCATAATATCTAATGCAAGCGCTCTTGCCCCATTCTACAAGCAGAATTTTTAGTCCATTGAAAAGACATTTTTGGAGTATCTTGGCAGGACAAGACAGTTCCACCTTCACTAGGAATTACTGGCCTGCAGCCTACAGAACACACACACACCCAAATCCAAATCCATCTGTCCCCATGCATACAGGGCTGGGATGGACCCTTGGCAGTCATGCAGTCATGTTGAATTCTCACCCCAAATCTTGGGAGGTGGCCGTTTTTTAACCCATAAACCGAGGAGCCACAGGGTTCTGTTTTGCAGGCACTTAAGGGTTAACCAGAAAGAAGCAGAGAAAGAAAACGAGGAAGAATATTGTTTAGACATCTGAGGGACTCCATTTCTGAACCTGGGCCATTTTCGGAGGCTCAGCCACATTCCTGCCGTGTGCTTTCTGAGACACTTCTGTATCCTTCCAGTAAACTACCCCTCCCCGCCCTCTGCCTCCTCAAATTAGTTTGGTTTCCGTTATTTGCAGCCCTAGAGTCCTCACGAATCCAAACCTCATTCAGTATTTTCCACACAGTCCAGGTCTCATTAACATAGCTCCCTCTCCCTCACGTCCCTGCCCAGCTCGGATGCCCCCCAGTGGGGGAGGTCACCCGTCTGTGGAATCCGTTCCAGAGTGACTGTTAATCTTTTCTGCCCACTCAGTGTGCTTTTTTTGGAGGCAGGTATCATTTTGTTCCTCGTCAGGATATTCTCCTTAAAGACACTTGAATTATAACAGAGTGGTTTTCCCACTCTGCCTACCAAATTTCCCTGAATGAGAGGTTTGCTCTCCTGGCACCACTCCCAGGACTCCTGTCCAGGAGACGTGCCTCAGAGCTGATCCTGGCTCTGTTTTCAGAAACCTGCCTTCAAGTATTCCCATCCCTTGCTTTTTAAGTACTGTCATCTTGTATGATGTAGACTTTTCCTAAGACCCCACTTTTCTTTACATCTCCTTTCCCTTTATGGAAAACCATCAACAGAATTGATATTTCAGTGGGATTAGTTTTGGGAACTTCTAAAATCCACATGTGATTTTTGCGAGGAAGTGGGGTTTTGTTTCTGTTTTTTTGCCATGGACTCAAAATTTAAACTAGATGTGTGTCTCAAACGTCTTCTTCCCCAAGAATCCCCTGTGTCACATCGTTAACTAACCAGAACTCCCTTTTGAATTACAAGCGAGTAGGTGATGGGAGGTCCCTGGAGAGGGATTTGTGCCGGTTGTAGGAACCTAGCCTTCATCTCTTTATTCAGTGAGTTGAGGGAAGATATGAAGACGTTGTTGGGGTCAGTCGGAGATGCCCACAGCTGAGAATTACCCAGAAGCTGGGAATATTCTGATGTGTTTTGATTTCGGGCTTTCACATTTCCTATAAAACCCAGAAGAAAATTTAGCTTGCACCATTTCCGTTACTTTTAATTTATTTTTAGTTGTCTAGTCCTTTCCTCAGAACAGGTAATGAAGTCAGTGGCTCTTACTATTTTGTTCTGTATGTCTGTGTCACATGAAAGAGCTGTAAACAGACCATCTCTTGTGATTCTAATGTAAGGTCTGTTCTCCTTTCTCGGTCATTAAGATCTGCATTGTGATCATTTGTTGGGGGAAAATTCCAGGGGTTTTAGTGTGTCTTAATTTCTTTACTACCCAACACTCCAAAGAATCTGTACCCGATGGAAAATGAGTGTGAGGGAAGTCTGGACATGCTCATCCCAGGTGGGAATAACTCAGCCCAGGACTTTACTAGATAAGTAACAGGTGTGAAGTGTTGTCAAAAGGCTCTACTCTTTGACAGCTGAATTGAGCCATAAAATTTTTGAATAATTTATGCACGTCTGTGGAAGCCCAGATATGGATTGTTAATCCAGGGTTCAGAATGTACTAGTGTCGATTTCACAGTGAAATCCTTCAAGTTAATTTTCCATCGTGTCTCTTATCTTTGGCATAGGTAAAAATACTCAGATTGCCTCATTAAACCAAAACTTGGTAAACTATTGTCCATGGTCTTAACATCTTCTGTTTGCTTCAGAGTTTATCATAATCATATGTTTCCAGTTTATATTTTAAAATATTACAAGATGGCCAAGACTGGAGTTAAGAGATCTTTAAAACATCTTTAATTTCAGTTAACTGCTAAGTTGCATACTCTTCTTGGAAGCTGGATTTTTTTTCCTCCAAAAAAAAAAGGAAAGAAAAAAGGCAAAGCAACATGTGGTTTGTTACATTCATTGCTCTTAGCCTGTTTTACATTAGGAGGCTATGGAAACCAAAGACTGAAAGGTCTATAAAGAAAACCTTACAGGGAAGGAAAGAAATAGAGAAAAGAGACATCTAAAACTTGGCCCTTTTCCCCCATCTGCCCTAAAAATACATTCCGGTGCACAATATAGGTCCCTGATAGTTGGGAATAGAAAGGAGCAGAGAGGCAAATAATTTTTTTAATACTTTTTTCATACTTTTTAAGAACCATGGTGAAGCAGTCCCTATATTTTGCCTTTAAGAACTATCTAGGATGTGAGACCATCTGGGGAAAAATTTACAAAACTGTGTATGTCCACTCACTCATTCCCAGGCCAGTCTGTAAAGGAATTGTTGGTTCCTCCCCTACTCAAAACAGAGACTGCCACCAGGAATCTACCCAGTGACGGTGGTGGCTGCCGTACCTGTTGGCAGAGTCCTGGGACTAATGCGGCAGAACCCCCAGCTCACTCTCCCCTAATTTCTCCTGGCAGTGTTGATGGTAACAGTGAATAGTATCCTTACAATGCCCAGAGAATGTGCAGTCTAGCTAGTGCACTAGTGGTCTTCTGGAATTCTTTCTCCCCTTCTAATGCTACTATAAAATAAATGTGTATTACACAGCATCAAAATCATAATGCCGAGATGTTCCTATTACAGGCTTTCAAGAATTCCAAATATTTATGTATGCCATCATCATATTTATCCTCCCTAAGAACTTTCTTAATTAAGCATGAGAAACAGAGTGGCATTTTTCTGTAGATTTTAATATACCTGATTGTGCAAAAAAAAAAAAAAAGGTGCACTTCATAAAAGGTCTTCCTAGGGATCAGACAGTAGCATGTTTGAGAAAGTCATTTTAGAGTTTCTTGGAAAGACAAGGAAATGTTCATAAGTGTTGCTCACACTAGAATGTGCCCTCCTCTTCTATCTTTGTCATAGTGGCTCCATTTGAAGAGGTTGTCTAACCATATCACTGGATTCTTTCAAAAAACGTTTGACTCTTCCAATCTTAAAAACATGCTATTTCGGGGCGCCTGGGTGGCTCAGTGGTTTAAGCCGCTGCCTTCAGCTCGGGTCATGATCTCAGGGTCCTGGGATCGAGTCCCATATCGGGCTCTCTGCTTGGCGGGGAGCCTGCTTCCCTCTCTCACTCTCTCTGCCTACTTGTGATCTCTCTCTCTCTCTCTCTGTCAAATAAATAAATAAAATCTTTAAAAAAAAAAAAAAAAAAAAAAAAACATGCTATTTCATAAAACTATCTTCTAATGATCCTTTCAGTCCTCACTGAATTGCTCCCCCTTTCAAATGTACTTTTCCAAAAGGAAGAGAGAAGCATTTCAAAGATTCCTAGATTTCAAAGATTTCTTGTTGGAATTGATTGAAAGGGAAGATAAAGATTCAGAAATGGTCAGGAATGGGGATGTGATTTGGTTTATTACATAGGCTACAAGGCAGTCCGCAGTCTGAAATCGGAACTAGTGTTTGAGTGAAGTAAAAATGTTTGCCCCTCCGAAGGAAGCAGATTGTCTTTACAAACCTCTGTGATGTAATATGAGTCCTAATGGTCTCCTATTATCTGGGCTTATCTGCAAGAAATCTTTGTTGGGGGACATATTGGAAATTAGAATCGCCCAGAAATGCTGCCAGACAGATTAGTAATTCTGTGGTCTTCATTTTTCATTTGCTGCAACTGAACTGAAGGACCTTAGTGGGGAAAAAAAAAATGGGGTGCTTGGGTGGCTCAGTTGGTTAAGTGTCTGCCTTTGGCTCAGGTCATGATCCCGGGGTCTTGGGCTCGAGCCCCGCATCAGGCTCCCTGCTCAGCCTGAAGTCTGCTTCTCCTTCTTCCTCTGCCCCTCCCCCCTGCTTGCTCTGTCTTTCTCAAATAAATAAATAAAATCTTTAAAAAAAATACACACACACACACACACATATCATAATGTATTATGGTTCTGGGAGTTGCAGTGTAATCAATTTTGTCTGACAAGTTGATTAATGGCCGCATTACTTCAGTGCCGTTGCCTTGAGGATGCCGTGTCACCCACAGACTTAGAAACTGAGACATTCTCGTGGCTTGTTCTTCGTTCCAGCATCATCTGCCTTTAAGTGGAGGAGGTGATGGTGGGGCTGCTGAGCCCATCCGAGAATGAAAACCTCATTTGCGTGAGAGCTTAGTACGCCCTGGGACTGGTAGTGACTGATAGGGCAACAGAGCCGCTGTTATGGGGATGATCTTCAGAAACAGGCCAGTTTTGTTGTACGTGGACAATAAGATGACGTTATATCTGTAGAAATTAAAATGGTGCAGTGAACTGCTTCAAAAAGCTGATGGTCTCCTTTGTCTGATGATCTCCAAGTTTGGGGGCTGAGGGGGTTCTCCCTCTTTTGAGGCACATAACTCTTTGGTCCTAGGGGCCAGCAAAGCTAAGATGTTCATTGAACTCCCCTTGGACAGACAATTATGGCTTCATTTCTCCTCAGAATAGCATGATATTTAAAACTTCTAGAATTTTCTTCCTACTTTTTGATGATGTTGCTGGGGGACAAGCTGGGGAAAACAAAGCGTTTTATTTTGCATTTCTAAGAAGTGCTGCTTTAAAAAACAAATAAGAGAATGGTTTAAGACGATAGGCTTTTTCAGACCAGGTTGAATCCAGGCTCTTGTACTAACTCTCTGAGGATCTGAGGGATTGAGGGCAAGTTGCCTTACTTTTCTGTTTTGTAACATGAAGAATCTGAGATCTATCTGATGCTGTTGCAAGGATTTTTAAAAAGATATTTGTACAGGATTTAGCACAGTGCCCAGCAAAGTAAGTGCTTCTTAAGTTACAGCTGCTATAATGATGATAATAATAAGGAGATTCATTTAGCATGATTGTGTTCTTCCCCCATATATTATCAGAGAAAATGTAGTCACATCATTGTATGTGTATGACATACACATACAGATGACATACAATTCTCATACTTGACTCCTCATTCTACCCAGATTCCACCACGGTCTTGAAGTTACTGAATTCACCGAAAGGCAGACCCTATACCAGTTGCTCAGTGAAATGCTAGAAGGCACTGCTCTGTTTCCCTAAAGGGGGTTAAGGATGTTTGCAGCCTCCAGTTCCGCCGAGACCTCACTTTTATCCCTGACAAACAGCTTCTTCACCGTGATCATCTTTGGAGAAAACACACCCATCTTTTCCTATATTCCCGGTTTTCTTCTCTTTCTCTATCAGCCATTCACACCTTTGCCCGGGGTTGTGTTTTGTCTCCAACTAACCTAACTTCCAGTTTCATCACTCTGCACACCCCAAGGCTGACTTTATAGATCTCCTATCACTTTACATTGATTTTTGTGTCTTAAAAATTCCTCTTCAGCGTGGTCCACGGCATGCTGTTAATGATTTGGTTGTGTCTTAAAGGTTGGGGTGTGAAGCAGTGTGAATGGGTGTTGGATCCGGCCATCTTACTTATGGGACCGCAGCCCAGGCCACTCAGGGCTGTGGTGCCTCTGCATCTGACTGGAGAGGGGTCTGCTCCTGGAGCCCCGCTTTCTGCACCTGGCCAAAATTAACTTTACTTAACCAATATCCACCCCAGCAAGTCGTCTGTACTATGCTCTGTTCTGTGACATAGGAGAAGGGGGCAGACGCTGCTCAAGAAGCCTCTCATCTAGAAATGGGATTACCAAACTCAAAATTCTGACAGCTTGGGAGAGGCTATCCTGTTTGTCATGATCTCTGTTAATCCAGCAACCCACCACAACTGTTTTCCCTGGGCTGTTTGGGACGGGCTTGGCAGAAGGAGAATGGAAGCATTGGGGAAAGCTCTTTCATGGAGCCAGAAACACCAGCAGGTCTGTTCCTCAAAAATCTATCTCTTCCATATGCTAATATTAACCAAAATAGTGACTGTAGCCCATCCTTACTGGAGTAGCCGCTGAGTGAAAAGGAAAGCCTCTGCATTCTCTCAAAAGCTGTGTGCACATGAGAGGAGAATTACATCATTCCAGTGAGTAGAATCACTGGTGGAGAAAGACAAGAAGCTGTGATTTGGGTGGAGGGACTAGCCTGAGTAAGCTGGGAGTCTTAGGACTAATGGTGGGGACTGGGAAGAGACGAGGAGGTAGGACATCGGTTTGGAGGTGGGTGGAGCACAGGATTAGAAATTTGAGTTTTCCAAGGAGGTTTCAAGTGAGCCAGTTCGTTCCTATCTGATCTCAGAAGCCAAAAAGAATAAATGACCTAAGTGATAAGTGTCATGAGTCTACTTTAAATATTGAAACTGGAAAGTTTAACCTCAAATCAGCTGACACATTAAAAAAAAAAATCTAAATAAAAATGAAAACAACAGCCTGGTCATTGAGATATAAAAAGGAGTACTTAGTATGTGCAAGGTCTGTGTCAGGTTCTGTGGAGAATCCAATGTGCACAAGACACTCCACAAATATTTACTGAGAATCCCTTATGTACCAGGCAAAGTGTCTAATACACCAGGCCTGTGTATCTGTCACTGAATGGCACAGACGGGCTCCCTGGCCTTCGCCCCTCCACGATTCAGTGTAAACTCAGTGTTGAAGAGACTACAGCTGCAAGCGGTAAAGAAGAAAGGAGATACTAAAAGTAACTTGCAATAAAAGACAGTTACTCATCGAGAACTATGTGATTTGGGACCAATAGAACAATTTGAAATGCAGATCCTACCCCTGGCACGGCCTAATTAAAGCTTGCCAACCAGTCTCCTCTACAAAATCACCTCGTTTAAATTCCCATAGCTGCAGAAAGGGACTTGGGATCTCAGATAAGATAAAGAAATGTTATGGAAAGCTTTGCTGACCTTTTTCTTTTCGGCAAGAGGCTTCTGGCTGCTTGAACTAATTCTTTGCTGACACCTCTCTAGGAACACCTTGATGACTTACAGCACACAGTAACGGTGTTAAAAGCTGGCATGCCTTTGTTGGTCCACATTCTCCCTTGTGGAGGGTCAACCATTTTAGGTGGTGGAGCGTTTAAAGAGTGTAAGAAAATACACAGGTGAGCAAAATAGCTTTGCACATGTAGTTCATGAAATAAAGCAGCCAACACTCCATAATTTTAAAGTTTAAGACAAAGCAATACCTACTATTTAGATGTTTTGTATAAAGCACGAACGACTAGATTGTAGATCCCGACTTCCCATACCAAGGTCATTGTCAGTGCCATCTTGACCTCTGTAGTAGCAGCTGGGTGGTTCTTCTACATAGATCACCTTCCAGCCTGAAAATCACGCTCCTGTTCCTTTCACAGGCATGGACCCTGAGCTCTTTAACAGTAGAGGATGTAAGTACTATGTTTAAAAGGTGAATATCAACAGGAAGATAAAGGATGAGCCTTGAAATGTAAATCCTGGGGCACCTGGGTTGGGTGGCTCAGTCGGTTGAACATCCAGCTCTTGTGGGATTGGGTTCATTGGGGAATCTGCTTCTCTCCCTCTCCCCACCACCCTCAAATAAACAAAGGAAGGAAGGAAGGGAGGGAGGGAGGAAGGAAGGAAAACCCTGGGCGGCTGGCTGGCTGGACTGGTAGAGCCTGTGACTCTTGATCTCTGGGTCATGAGTTGCAACCCCATGTTGGATGTGGAGATTAAAAAAAAAAGAAAACTGTAAATCCTTTGTCTACCCTGGGCCATGAGAAGTATTTGCTATTTCTTTTTTTTTTTTTTTTTTAAATTTTAACACTTTTTAGATTTTATTTTTAGATTTTATTTATTTATTTGACAGACAGAGATCACAAGTAGGCAGAGAGGCAGACAGAGAGAGAGGAGGAAGTGGGCTCCCCACAGGGCAGAGAGCCTGATGCGGGACTCGATCCCAGGACCCTGGGATCATGACCTGAGCCGAAGGCAGAGGCTTTAACCCACTGAGCCACCCAGGCGCCCCAAGTATTTGCTATTTCAAGTTAAAGCTCACATCAGGGCTAAACTTTTGGTTGTCTTTCAAGAGAACTGTGGGAACGCTGATTCACTTAGGAAGGTCCTCACCCCATCTGCCACCCTGACCTCCAGCAGACACACTGGGCGGCCACAAGTCCAGTTCCTTCACCCTCAGACACACTGTCTTGTCTTCTCTGCCCTCGAATACTGAGGCAGCTTCTAAGCTCTTTCCGTCTAGTTTCTCTGCACAGCTCTCTGCCCTCCCTCTAATTAGGCCATAGATACAATCATGTCTCTCTTCTCTGCTTTAACTTCTGCGGCTTCCGTAGCCCCCCAGAGTAGCGTAGAGGTCCTGCCTTCCTTTGGGCACAGTCTCCAGCCCCTCCCTTCTATCTTCCTGTCCTTCTGTCACATTTATCATGGTTTACTAAGAGCTGCTCACTCTTCTCAAGTTTGATTGGCTCAGTCTGGCTTGGCCCCTGTTTTCCACCCCAGCTCTACTCCAAGAATTACTATGATCAAGTTCTAATCCTTAAAGCCCTGGATCAAAACTTATCCCACCTGCCCACTTCCTTGATCTTCACCTCCTAGCCAGAATTGATTGATCAGCATTTCCTCTTATTCCTGGATTATAATTTTAACCATGCCTCTACTGCAGTATAATCATAATGTATCATGGTTTGTTATGTATTTTGAAAAATGAAATTGCTTTCCCCACTCATCTTGTATATTTTTCTGAGCCTTTTGGAAATAAACTAAGATATAAATAGAAAGTGAAATTTTCAACATGAACTCCTTAACTTAAGGGGAGGGTCTAGGTCTAACAATGCTGCCCTTCAACACGTATCTTTGGAATCAACGAAAGAATATCAGTGAATCAAGTGAATAATCAGTGATAATCAAGTGATAATCAGTGAATATCAGCTCGAGCAGCTCCCGAGCTAATAATACATCTGACCCCTTGCAAATGTGGGACTGGTACACCCCTTCCCAAAGCACTGGAAATAAATGCAGTGGAGATTTCACTATTAAAGTTCATGACTGAGAGGAAGATACAGGGAGAGGAATTATGTGTTCATGTATTTTCCCATGTCAACTATTAATTAAATCAGGAGCATCACCTTCTACCTCTGAAATTTTCTTCCTCATATTAATATAGTATATTCTCTTAATTGTTTCTTAAACTGTAAAAGTTTTATCTGATCATTATAAATAGAAAAAAGGTATAAATGATATGAAAATACATTTATTTTACAAATATAAATTAAAAAGTGACTGTTTCCTATAATCTGCCTTCCCCTAGAAAACATATTAATGGGGGCACCTGGGTGGCTCAGTCAGTTAAGCACCTGTCTGCCTTTGGCTTGGGTCATGATCCTTGGGTCCTGGGATTGAGCCCTGCGTCAGGCTCTCTGCTCAGCAGGGAGCAGGCTTCTCCCTCTGCCTCTCCCCCTGATTGTGCTCTCTGTCAGATAAATAAATAAAATTTAAAAAAAGAAAAATATTTTAATGGTTTGCTATTTATATTCCTCTAAATAGTTTTGCTAGGCATATATTAGCTTATGTATTATTAGTTGTAACAATGTGATCATACTATATATTGGGTTTTGAATCTTAATATATCTTGGATATCCAATGTGTGTAGATCTCTCAGTAATTCCTGGAAGATTTATTCTTTATTCCGTAACATTTTGGTAGTTTTTCAGTAGTGAAGACTTAAGAATGTTTGTATTAAACCACAGATCTACAGAAGTAGAGAAAGGTGAAGAACTTAAGGTCAAGGTGCTTGAATATTAGTGTAATTATCTGTCCATGAAAAATAACAAACACTTCCCGGGGTGCGAAGGGGTATTCCAGAAAAGTTGGGAGAAGGACTGGGGTGGGCAAAGACAGCTGCTGGTGTTTACTAGAAGTTATAACCCTGGGCAAGAGGGAAACGAAAGGACCTGACTCCCAGTGCTCCCCCTCCGGCTTGGACTATAGACTAAGACATCTTAGCTGCAAACACCTATCTGGCATTAGTGTCCTAGCCAGCTACTGAGTTTTAAGAGACTCAGAAAATACTAGAACTGGTGGAGCCTCCAGGAGCGTCTAGTTTGAGGTGAGGAAGCCTGAGGGGCTGACCTGAACGAATGGGGGGTAGGGGGTGAGGATGGAAAAGGTATTGCGGGGGGGTGGGGGGGAGGGCGGTGGGGGGAGTGTGTGGTTTGGGAAGAAGCCAACCCAGAGCTGCAACAAAGCAGCTTCCCTTCATCTGTTCCTACCCTGAGACTCTTGAGTTTAAAAAAAAAAAATGGATTCTAACCGTTGACCTTGCCCAAAACACTAGCACTTTTAGAAACGAAGAAAACGAATACCTTAGAGAAGTGATGTATCCCAATGTCAGGGAGAGGGTGATTGACAAAGAACAGACGGGTAAGTCTCCTCCCTGCAAGCCCGGAGCCTCTGGGTACTTCGCTGGGAGGAGTCAGGTCACTCATGAGGCCATATGGGTGGGGGAGGGGACAGACAGCTGGGAGGACTGAAGTAGTAAATCTAAGGAGAGACTGGGTGCAGAAAATGTTAAAGAACCAGTGCTCTCTAATCACATTGCTTTAAATGTAATCAAAGGGCGAAGAAAGTAATTGGAGGCCTAGAGAAGTAACCCTATTATAAAACACCGTAATGCCTGGGAACTCTAGGAAGAACCGGCATCTTCCTCAGGGCCCTTCCCTGGGGTGCTACCGGCCCAGCTCAGGGTAACTAGAACTTGCAAGTGTGCAGGAACCCACCGGGGTGTATTGCCCAATCTGAGGTTCAACAGCTATGTTTAAAATGAACAAGAAAAAGAAACCATTTTATATAGCCCTTCAGTGGTAACAAATCTGGTAACAAGCATGATGAATTATGATTATTCCTCTGGATCTCATTTAAAAAAAAAAAATCCAGACAAGATGTAGGATGCTACAGGTTATTGTCCACTCTACTGTCTACCCTTATGACTTCATGGTTTTTTTTTTTAATTTTAAAAGTTCTTTTCATTAGAAATTACATACTACATACAGGTGTATTTTGAGATTCTTCTGGTTACCTGTCTGTATAGTCAGAGGAGCCAAACTACTGTCCTAGACTGTGCTGCGCCGGAAGACGGAAGCTGAATGTTAGAGCCCTTGATCTCTCTCTTCTGTTCAGAAACTCCAAGACATCCGATCACTTAAATAGACTCCTCCTAGAGTCCTGGTATTTACATACAAATTCTTCCCAATGTCTGAGACCAAGAGCAACTCTTACTCTTAAAAACTAAAAAGCAGGTCTCTTTTACAAATGAAAAAAACAGAGGCAAGGAAAAGACCTCAAGGTCACCATACCACAGGAGAACCAAGAAATAGCACCAAGGTTTGCTTTCTGTTTTGTATTTTCTCTCTTTCTGCAAGATCCAGGAGAGCTGGCAGGCATTTGACAAAGTGCTGCCTCTTTATTTCTTTGCCCTTGCATTTTTCTGGTTTTCTAGTATAGTCTCCTCCAGTAGGACGGAGCAGTTTAGGATGCTTTTAGTTTAGAAACAGGCTTACTTGTCCACGTGTGGTGTATATAAGAGGGCCTGAGAAGAACATCCAAAACCCATTTGCTAATTTGACTCTTGTTGATTGAGCATGTCTGCTATGTGCCGGGGAAGATTCTAGGTGCTGAGACTATGGCAGAATCCCCAAAGTCTCCGCCTTCTGGGGGAGGAGAAAGACAGCAATCATGAACTAACAGACCCATCGGGTCAAGGAAAGCTAAGAGCTACGAAGACAAGTAGTACAAACCAGAGGGAGAGGTGATCTGGGGGGTTAGGAGGGCTGGAGAAGGCCCCTCTGAGGAGGTTGCAGAAGAGCAGAGACCCGGACGGGGTGAGGAAGCCAAGTCCTGTGAATTTCTGGGCTTCCTTTCTCAGCTTCCCCTCAAGTGTGATCTGCAAGCAATGAATATTCCACCTGACTGAAACAAAAGCGTGCTGGCTGGGGGCCTTGCTCCCCATCCTGCCTAAATTCACCCTTGACAATAACAGTGCCTTTCAGACCCTATGAAAATCTGTTGCCTTTAGATTGAACATCAGTAGAAAGCTTTTTAACGCTCTCCAAAGTGCTTCATCGGGACAAACACGGACACTAGGCAATAAAGCTGACAGTACCTGTTGAAATTGTAACAAACAGTATTTATAAGTAACTGCCTTCAAGGAATCACACTTAAAATGGCTGCAATACTGGTAAGTGTTGCTATGGTTTGTAGTTTGGGAGGGTTCTGTGGCCTTGGCTAATGTGTAGTGCTCCTTTAAAAGCTATTTCTAAAAGGATCCACCTGGCTCAAAAGCATCCGTCCTCTGATACCCCCTTTATCATAATGGTATCATAATTTAGGATTTTACTTAAGTCCATCTCTGCAAATTCTGTCCTCTAGATACTGTTCAGTGGATGACTTAACTGAGGAATTCCATACAGAATGAAATAGGAAAAAGGAAATCTGACCGAGGCCTTCATGGTTAATTTCACAGGTCCACAGAGGAAAGCCGTAACCTTGAAAGCCCCCTGCCCTCCCTCCCACAAGTCCCCACACAGTCTGAAAGCCAGAGGAGCTCTACCTTGCAACTGTTTAGGAACCGTCTTCAAAACCGGTATCCATATTGGCCAACAGAGAGTCTATTTGAATTACAAATCCTGTTGTTTGAATCCGTGTTTCCGAATTAGTCTACCAGCAGAGACACAAATTTTTGTCTCTGCCACTTTAAAACCATCGCTTAAAAAAAGGAGCTTCTCAGCTGCTTCTCCTCTCTTTAAGGCAGAGATAACAGAAACTGGCCAGAGTTATTTACTTGACTGCTCCATTTATGGCAACTTGTTTGTGTATTTTTAACTCACAGTTACAATGAGCTATTGTTGAGTTGCATACTGTGGAAACATATATATTACAAAGCACTCCCAAGAAATCCTGATGGTTGGAGGGTTTTTTTTTTTTTTTAATCTTAAAGAAAAGGTAGGATGCCCGAGGAACTGGTGACCATTTCAAGTTGCTTTTATTTAATAGCACTTTATAAACGGACAAAATCCTTACATTTTTAATTACGGCGTCTTTTTCTCTCCCCTCCCTTGGCATTTTATCACCTTGTGACAAGGAGGCTATTGTAGGAATTGAAATCTGTAGTTCAGAAGAGATGGGTGCCTCAGGTGCTGGTTGTACTAATCCATCATTTCTTTTTTGGCTTTGAGGCCTTGTTTTTGCTTCTCTTGGTCCTTTCTGTAGATAACTAATGCCAAACTTCACTTTCAGAGTACCTAGGAATCAGCTCAAAACCAAGATTAGCCTTAAGTATGAGGCACGTTCTTGTGTCTGAATAATGATATTGAGTTCACCTGTTCATAAAAATGCTTATTCATGCACTCGATTAAGTGTGTCCCTTGACCTGGCACCTTTTCTTTTGCTGTTATTTACCGATAAAAATAAATCTCCTGCCCTAAGCAGTAGGAATCACTGCGAAATGCAAAAGCCCTAAGAGGAGAATTCATATGTTAATGAGCCCTTCCAAGTGAGAACTTGGTTAAACGTGCCATTTGCTGACATCATGTTTATGGGGCTGAGTGGAGATGATTTCTTTAAGAGGTGGCCTTGCATAATTCTCCCAGCGTTTTGTGGCCCGCGCGTGCACCTGCGGGAGGGGGAAGTTTACATAAGCGTCCTGGGGTATTTGCATCTCAGCCGCTCCTCTCACTAGGGCTCCTGGGAATGGAGCGGGCGGACGGAGGTAAGGTGCTCCAGCCGCGAGTCTGGCCAAGTGGGTGGGTAACTTTTCGAGGAATCGTGTGCGCGCAGGACCTCGTGGAGACCTGCCAGGGGCACGGTCAGCAGTGACAGTTCCTGGAAAGCGGGCGGCCGCGAGATCAGGCTGGGCAGGCGCCTCCTGCGGACGGGAGCCGGGTGCCCCGCGGAGCTGGGACTGCGAGCCAGGCGGCCGGCGGGCCGCGCTCCTAGGAGGGTAGGAGCCGCAGGAATCGAAATGGTTACTTTTTTAAATGCGGGCTCTGGTTACTTTTGAAGAGCGCCGGCCCCGGGCGCAGAGCGGATGCGGGGATTATTCTCTCCCCGGTGGATGGTTCTGGAGAAACGCAGCGCTGGGGAGTGGGGGATGCGGTGGCCTGGACGAGGCGACTCACAGACGCGGGAGCCGAGTCGGCGACGCCGGCGGGGACGGAGGGTCTCCGGGGAGCTGAAAGACCTTTTGCCGGGTCCCCTACGGCTGGTTAGGGGGCTGCAGCGGGTGAGGACCGCCGCGTTGCACCGAAAGGGGGCTTGAGGGGGACAGCGGGTGTGTGTGCGTGGGGTGGAGGGTGCATCACGGCAGAGCGGGCCTGCCGGCAGCGACCCCCTACTCGTCGGGCGGGACAGGCGCTGAGCCCCGACAGGGGGCGCGGCCCGCCACGGTTTACCGGGGGCCCTGCGCTCGCCGCCCCCGCGCCTCCGCCCTGCTAGGGTCTCCTCCGGAAACCGGTGGGTGAGGGTGACCCGGGGAGCGCCCAGTCAGTCCTCTTTTCCTTCGGGAACCACCCCGCGCCGGGAGACGCGGAGCGGTTCCGCGGATTCGCGGACCGCGGCGGGCGCCGGGAGGGGCTGTGGGCCGCGCTCAGCCCCGCAGCCGCAGGTGGGGAGCCGCTGTCTGCCCCGGGGGCTTGATGGCCGCGGGGCGACGACGACTGAACGCCGAGGGCTGCGGGGGTGCGCGCGTCCCCGTGCGCCCGCGGGAAGGGGGCTTCTCGTCGGAAGGTGGGGGGGAAACGAGGGGACGGCGGCCATTCAGTAGCGCCGTCCAGCCGCGGGGCGAGTGGCTCTTCCTCCGAGGGGGCGCTGCGCAGAGGCGGCGCGAGGCTTTCCCCTGGAGGTGGGTAAGGGGGCTCACAGGCGACTGTGTCCCCCTGGGGAAGGGAGGAGCTGTGCTCTGCGGGCCTCGCGTCGGCGCCCAGGAAGGACTCGCTCCCAACCGCTGGGTCTGGGGCTCGGCCTCTGGGTGCGGAAGGGGGCGGCGGGGGGCAGTCTAGGAATGGGCCGGGGGTCCGGTCCCTCCCGCGGCCCGGGGCGCCCCCTTGCGGCCCGAGAGGAGGGTCGGGCTTTGCGGGGCGCCGACGGCTGCTCTAAGGGGTCTCTCTCCTCCGGGCCGGCCTGGGTTGACCCAGCGGAACCCCGACAGCCGTCCCTCGCAGCTCTATCTACAATTAGCCTGCGGCATTTTCCCCGAGCAGGGTGGCATCCTTTCCCTCCGGCTCCCCTCCGACTCCTTCTTAAAAAGCTCGGGATTTCACATTAATCTGTGTCAGTATAAACCAGGCTATGTGTGGAATTTGTTTTTACAACTCGAGTCTTGTGACTTCTCAAACACTTTCTTGAAGTGTTTTCTCTGGAAACTTGTTTCAAATGAGTGCTGTAAGTTTCACAAAGAGGGGTGTTGTTCAGGAGCCAACAGGTGACGGGGTTGAAACCCGAGTCTGTGTGTACATTGGAGTCAAGTCTGGCTGCCGTTTCCTTGGGCCGCCGTTGAAAATAGAAATTCAAAAAATCAATAGGAGCCTGACTGGAACACGATTTGCGAAAATATCTTCGTCCCCCATAATGGAAAATAACTGGTTCATTAGCGTAGTGCCTTGCGTGGTCCGCCGCACACCCCAGCGTGCGTTTGGGGTTTTGTCTGTATAGGCCGGTTTACAGCCAAAAAACCTGACCCCAAAAGCGTCGCTCTGGCACAGGACCATGCTTTGTCATCATGTTTCCTCCTTTTGTTAAGCAGTCTGTCTTACTGTCGTGGAATGTATTTGTGCATGAAATTAGAATGCTTTGAAACCCTGCAGAGTTGCACATTTCCTCTTGGAAAAATGGATAGCTTCTTGGCAATTGGATGGTACATGACAGACCACTCAGCTGTTGGAAAATGTACAAGTTGGATGGAGGTTTACCTGGAAAATACAGAAAATGCCAAGGGGCACATGGTCTAATGCCACTAATTGCTGGTATGAAGTACTTTTAGCAAAAGAATCTTTCATTAGGCAATGTCTTTGGATACCTTCATTATGTTTTTATTTTGCAGTTATCTCTACAGTTCATTTCAATATAAATAAAACTGAATTGGGCTCTGAACTTTTGTCTTTAGCAGACTGTAAGCTCTGAGTGCCCTTTGAGTGTGTGTGAGAAAGCTTTAAAGAGATAACAGTTTAGGGTCTCTACTATGAAATCCAAACTTTGGTTATCATAGTTTTGATACCTATGGTGATTACAGGTCTCTGGCTTTAAAAAAAAAAAAAAAACAAACCTGTATCCATAGGGCTGTATGTGTTGTGTGTTGTGAAGAATAGAAGTGTTAACAGGTTTTTGTATTGCCAAGTTAGTCTGTGGTTAAATTTAATTCACCTGCATATTTAGCCTGACAGAGTTAGAGTAGCTCTTGAATGGGTATGTGTGATCTGCATCTTCTGTGTGCTAAGGCCTTGTTAACAAGCAGTTTAACAAAGAAGTTGTTAAGCAGTTTGTGGGCCACCGAATGACACTTAGCAGCAGGGGACCCCTTAGAGAATGTTAGCCCAACTGACTTCACAAATCGGTATCTCTCCTGGGTTTTGGTGATCAAAGGATTTCTGACTTCCCTGGGCAGGTTCACACAAGAAGTACCTTTTCATAGGGATCCTGCAATGCCATGGTAATCTTCGCATAGGAACTAGAGTGGAATTTGGGGAAAGTACTTGTAATTAGGGGTATGACCTTGGACTTCATGTTCAATGGCAGGCACTGAAAATTCTGTTTTCTATTTGCATGATTTTGATTTGGCTTGGTGACTTTGTCCAAGAAAATGATTAATAATGGGAACCAGACCAGAACTGATTATAGTTATAACATCAGTTATGTATCTGATTGAACTCCTTCTCCTCAACCCCCTTTAACCCTTATTCCCCTCTGACTTGCCTATGTAGTATTTCCATCGTCCTTCAGTCACATAAGACTCAAGACTATCTTTGACCCAGTTTCCCCCTTTCCTATTGGTTCCTTTTACTTCATCTCCCCAAGCCACCATGTTTAGGCTCTCTTAGTAGCAGTGGACTAAAAGGGCCCTCCTAGGTTCCTGTTCTATTTCCTGACCATCCCTGTTGTATTAATTCTCTTTGAGACCATCGGTGGCACTCTGTTCACATGCCCTTTGTCTCTTCCTGTCACCTTGAGAGTTAAGCACAAAGTCTCCTACCTGATTTGTCTAATTCTTGAAAATGGCATTCGGTGCTCCCATTGCCTTCTGTTGCTTCTGTCTTCTAGCAAAACTCTTGACTCTTCCCTGTCTCTGTACCTTCATATACTATGCTGACTTACTAAGCTTTGTAGGGAAAAATAGTAAAGGCTCATTTATGGCAAGGTCAATCAAAATAGTAATCCTTAGCTGTCCTGGATGCAGCATATAGCACAGCAGAAAGCAAGTGATTCTCAAATGACCAGAATAGCATAGCAAAATAATAAAGCTGCTTTTAATTTGCATATTGTATGTTATCTTATTTAGCCAGTGATTACTGTACTCACAGAAGGAATGTGTAAGCCTTTGTTCATAGCATAATGATACTATATACTTTTTCCCTTCATCTTAGCCACAAGGCCTAGAAGCGATTCTGTATACTTTTAAACAAATTTTTCAAATTGTAGTTGCCTCATTTGCAGAACATAGAACAAATTAAAAGATTTGGAGGTTGCTGGTTGTGGGCAAAGAGAAAAGGCTACTTACTTAATAAGAAACTGAAGCAGCAGGAATTCAAAAATCTATCATGACAGTAGGGAGGGAAAAACATAAAAAGTTTGTCAGCCATCTTAAATCCATGTGATTCCAGACATAAGCTTTTCATTGAGAGAGAGCCCTAACCTTACTTTCTAGTGGAGGAATTAGGTTCCCCGGCCACACCCAGCTGGATGGCTGGATTAGATTCCTGAAGCCTGTGTTCTTTCTACTGTTCACTTTCTACTGAGAATGAAAACAAATTATCAGCCAAAGGCTAAGTCACATACAGTATACACACATAGCACCACTCAAGAAAGCAAGGAATTGTATAATGGAATTTGGAAATACTCTTGTCATCGTGGATACATTTTTTTTTTTTTTTAAGTTCTAGTGTTTAATTGAATAAATTCAGTTGCCTCTTTTCGGTATTTTCTGGAATCGCTCAGTAATGGCCTTTAACTATCGGGTTGAATGAATAAATGGAATAAATTAATCTGGAAGTAAATTTCATGAGGAACCCCTCCTTACATCACGGTGTTGGATAAATAAGGCCATGCTCTGACAAGTTGACAAGGGTCAACTTACAGCCACTCATATATTGGGTTCTCACAATTGTTGCTTTGCCTAAGATGCCTGGAAATACTTACATACCATGTGTGTCTCTGGGTAGGTGTGGGCCCACATACATGCACACAAACTGGTACTGGAGATTTTATGTAGGGACTGGTTAGAAGCTGATTCTTTTTTTTTTTTTAATATTTTTTTTATTTGACAGAGAGAGATCACAAGTAGGCAGAGAGGAAGGGGGGGTGGGAAGCAGGCTCCCTGCTGAGCAGAGAGCCCGATGCCGGGCTCGATCCCAGGACCCTGAGATCATGACCCGAGCCGAAAGCAGAGGCCCAACGCACTGAGGCACCCAGGTGCCCCTAGAAGCTGATTCTAAGGAAGCTGGGAATGGAGGCTAATAGTTTGTCAAAATTGTTTGCCCTTCAAAAGGTTAGAGAACTTCCTGACCTCAAAAAGAAGATGAAATTCACATGCCAACCTTGTTTTGTTATTAATAAATTCTTATTCTGGATCTTGCCGATCAGCTTCAAGAAAATGTTCCCACTAATTAACAGTGGAAGTAATAATGTCAACTGACACATGTCGATAATAACTAATTCTTTATATTCATGCAATTCCTTTCTTCAGAACTTTCCCATACTGGGGCACCTGGGTGGCTCAGTGGATTAAGCCTCTGCCTTCCGCTCTGGTCATGATTTCAGGGTCATGGGATTGAGTCCCGCATCCGGCTCTCTGCTCGGCGAGGAGTCTGCTTCCCCCTCTCTCTCTGTCTGTCTCTCTGCCTGCTTGTGATCTCTCTCTCTGTTAAATAAATAAGAAATCTTAAACAAAAAACAAAAAAAAACCTTTCCCATACTTAGACTATCTTTGAAAGAAAAATAGTTGCGCTAAAATAAGACCCCATGATCGCTGACTTGGGAGAGGTCTGAAGACTTCAAGGCTGAGTTTACTAAATGCTGAAGCCCCGATCCTATTCCCTAAGTATTGCTCTAGCCCTTGGGTCAGATGTTCTCTTGACAATTATATGATGATTGAGAAGTCCTACACCTGCGAGCTGTTTGTCTTTGAGTCTTTTTACATGGTGAGAAGTAGCTGTTTAACTATTTTGAAGGGAAGAGGGAGAAAAGGGATAAAGGAGGGAAATGAAACTCTTCCACCGTCTGTTTGGCTGTGTGGAGCACCCCCAGGATAATCCCTGTCTTTCTAAGAAAAAAGTATCTCATTTCTCTCTGCCAACCTCAGGCTTCTTTCTCCCCTCCCTTGTGTCCATGCTCTTTTCATCTGTCATTCATTTCTCTCCTAGATTCTTCTCACTGGCTTTTAGTCTTCTCTTCAAATTCTGTCTGCAAAGACCTCCTAACCTGCTCTGATTTGGTTCAGATTCCTGCGTGCTGCGCTGACCTCGATGACATCTTTGACTGTGCTGGTAGCTCTTAAAGGTGCTGCTTCCTCTGCACCTTTCCTTAAGGCTCAGACTCCGAAACCTGAACAGACCCATTCCTGAAAACTGTTTTACTCTTTTCCCTGCATGATGAGACTTCTTTACATCCAGAATTACAAAGAGACATTGGCGAGGTGGGGCCTCTACTGATTCATTTCCCTAGGAGGGGCAAACCTAGCACAGAATTGGTTCTTACATAATTGTCATTCACATATGATTAAGTTCATTCAGTTAAGTTACAGCATTTCAAGACCAGGAAGTAAACCTGCCTCACAATAACCACAGAATACTAAGCTATTTTGGCTTTTTATTCTAGTTATATAGAGCATCTAACATGGTGTCTTGCCCACAGTTTTTTTTTTTTTTAAGTAAATATTTTAAAAAATATCATGTTCAGTTTAGCTAGGTTAGGTAAGAGAATGTAAAAATACACACTCCCAAATGGTTCCCATAAAATCATGTGTAGTGTTTGTGATCATGAGGAGGAGGAGGATAATAAAAGGAATGAAGCAAAATGTAAACAATTGATGAGTCTGGGTAAAAGCTACATAGGAGTCCCTTACTCGTCCACCTTTTCTGAAGTTTGAAATTACATCAAAATACACATTTACAAAAATAAAAAAATTAATAAAGGACAGGGCACAGGACATCTTGTGCATCTAAGTGTGGTTCTGCAAAAAAAATCTTGAGAAAGTTTCTCTGTCATAATCCCAGCTTTGAGCAGCTCTGTTCCCATTATAATCCAGTTCATTTGTATATCTGATTTGTGTCCTTATATCATATGACCAACCTAAAATGACAATGCCTGGAAATGAAATTAATGATGTTTTTCTATTAGATCCAATTCCTGGTTTCATGTTTGGTGTAATAGGTGGAATTTTGGCAGATGAGACATAACTGCAGTCACATGTCACCAGGAAGCCCCTACATCATGACCCAGAGCATCAGTAATGTCCAGGCTCCCCTCTCGTTGTGTTGTCAAAGCACATACCATACAGTAGTGTACATGCCTACAGTAAGAGCTCACGGTGGGGGCATGTTTATCATTTTTATTACTTTAACATTTTAGAAGTGCAGGAACTGTGCTCAGCAGTCACCTGCTTTCCTATGACATAGTATGAGATGATGATATACACAAGAATCTGAGGGTCTCTGGACAGGTAATTTTTAAACAGAAAAGAAAAAGCCGTATTCAAATTTGTGTGTTCTCAAGTAAAGAAGTAGCTAGTGGCAGTGTAGTGTCTCTCACTACAGCCTGGTGAGTGAAGGTCATGCTGTGTCACTTTTATTTTTCTAATATATTTTTTTTTGTCCTCTCTGAGACCTTGCTAACGAATGGAATATTTTGTCATTTTAAGTTACTGTCTCCTGATACAAAGCAAACAGAGGCCTTCTCCGGAGAACAGATTATGAATCAACAGCTCATGCGGCCATTGAATTTTTATAATCCTTCTTGCCTGTGTGCTCACTTTGCCTGCTCTGGGCCATGTGGCCTGTCCCCCCACGGTCCGTCATGTGTCACCGCTGTGGCGCAGGTGCACGGCTAAGTTGGTGGCAGAAAAGGGAACTTGTCCGATCGGGTTCCACCTCTAGGAGGCAGAGACAGGTCAGGGTTTAAGATCACAGGCCAGTTCTAAGGCCGCTGCTTGTTAACTGACCTCCGGACAGTTGTCCTGTGGCAGATGGTTGTGAAGCTCAGTTTCCCCTCTCTGTGAATTGAGATACACCCTCTTTGGGCTGCTTGATATGGGGATTAAACACCATAACACAAATCGTGCCAGGCGAGGCACAGAGGAATAAGGTAGCTGTCAGAGCACCAACAGATGAAACCAGAAACCTTGCCTGGGATAACAAGGACTTTGTCTCTTATGTTCCTCCAGTTGGACCCTTCATGTTGTTAGTGGACAGCAGTCCTCCGTGTCGACTGTGGAGAGGCTGGGATGAATATGGGGAGGGCAGGCTCAAGGCGTGGCCAGCCCCTCTAGGTGACTGGGAGGAGGTGGACTGTGTCATTTAGTGCTCATGTTGATATACCTTGATTAGGAGAGTAATTGTTTTTTGTTTTGTTTTTTTGTTTTGTTTTTTGCAAAAGGCTAATTAAGGAATACAGCTGTAAAAGGGATTCAGATCTTTGGTAATCTGCATCTTTGTGCTAGTTTGGAAAATCCATGATTTGTCTTAATTTGTGGTGGTTTTTCTTGTTTTATAATATGGTGACATTTAATTTTTAGGTTCTATTTAAAATCTGTATTCTTTGTAAGTTTCCGCAGAGCAGGTACTGTAGTGTCTCCTTCTTCAGCCAGGTTTGGCAAGGACCAAATGAACATATTTCAAGATTCAGGTTAAAGTTACATTGAAGTCCGCCCCCCCCCTTCTCTCCTGGTGGGGTTTTTGGGTTACTAATTAAATTCTTAAACTCTAGTTCTCTTCTTTTGACATGTGGGAGTTGTTTTTTCTAAAAAAAAAAAGGGAAAGACCAGATCCAAGAAATTTTCTGACTTTCATTAACACATCCCTTTTTACTGAGGACTAAAGAATGTGCCTGTTTAGAGAGCCTTTCTTAAGTCAAGATGGGAATGAATTGCACCTGTGTGAAATGACGACTTATTTAAAAGGTCATAACCTCCCGGTGATAGTGGAGGAAATGAGGTCATCTTTACTTTTTGTTCAGCGTGAAGGAGTTAAATCATTAGTTGGAATCATACCTACCTACCGCGTGACATCGCTCCTTCTTCTACTGAAGATTGTGGGCATTGGGTGTTTGGCCTTCCATTTGTTGACTATTTCAAGTTTAATTTCTTACGTCCTTTAACTTATAAAAGGGGAACCATATGTTTTAATAATCTGGTTGTGATAGGTAACACTTTCTGGTACTGTAAGTAGAGTTGCGTTTGACACAGTGGATGAAAAAGGGCTTGATCTCAGGCTTCACTGCCTTTCCTACTTGTTTCAGCAGGCGAGAGAATTTTTTAAGGCAGAACAACTTTTGGAAGTCTGATGAGTTAGACTGCACTCTGGCTTTTAGCTGTGTGACCCTGGGCAAGTCCCGCAGCTTTGTTTTCTTTAAACCGGGCTCAAACTAATCATGTATCCTTTTTCTCGTGAGGGGAAAGGGGCAGGTATAAAGTTGCATTCTGAAAGCTGATTCTGAAAGTCTTGTGTCTTTTTTTTTCCTTAGTGCCTTGGGATGAGGGAGGATGTTAAGAATCAGAAGACATTTAACAAGGAACTGTAGTGCTGCTAACACAGTTCCTGGGCTCTCGGGCAGGGACCATTGTGTTGACACCTTTTACAGCCCTTCCCTCTGAGGAAGACTGTTCATCCAGAACTGGATTTACTTTGCCCAGGAGCTGGCTGCTAGCATGTCACACACATAGTAGGTACTGTGTAACTTTTCAGTGAGTGCCTAGTAGTAATGCAGTTCAACACTAATTGTCACCTCGCTGGATTTTATTTTTGCCTTGTGCTTAGATTCAGTACCTTCTGTTGAAGGAACTCATTAATGAATTGTCTGGCTGACTCTAGCCCATTGATAGGGAAGGCTTTGGATTGAACGTACTATAGAAGGATTTAACTGCTCTTTCCACTCATTGGGTAAACTCAGTTTGCTGTCTCTTCAAACTTGATCAGAACCCGGAAACCCAAGCCGTCTGCCCCCGTGGACTCATTCTGCGCACGGAGCAGTGCCTCTTGAGAAAACTGACTAGAAACCCATCAAGAGGGGTGGCTTTCTCTGGAGCCATTTTTCATGGCCCACAGCACGGGCGAGTCAGGGGGAGGTGCAGGCCCTCACACTTCTTTCTTTGACTCCTAGGACTTCACAAGGATTTCATTTGTGGGAAAGTTAGACAGTCAGCAAAGCCGTTTTCTTGAGAACCTTTCTAAGGAATAGTCTATTAGAGGCACTTTTTAAAGGCAACTGGACCTAAGCTAGTTTGGGGAGCATTTTCTGAAATGCTGAGTCGTGAAGGGGGCTGTTTCCAAATTGTGGCCCTAGATTTTAAGTTTCAGTGGGCCTGAGGGTTGTGGGGGTGGTGACACCAGTTATTTGGTTACTTTCTCTAGGCCCAGCTGTGTATAAACAACATTCAGTAAAAGTTCTTGGAGGGTAAAAATAGTGCCTTTGGGTTTTAATTTGTTTTTTCTTGTATTGCCCACAGCAGCCATTGTTTGATGTCCTGTGACTGAGAAACCGGCCTCTTCACTTGATTCTTATGCCTTTGGAGATGGAGCCCAAAATGAGCAAACTCGCCTTTGGGTGTCAGAGGAGCTCCACGTCGGACGACGACTCTGGCTGTGCGTTGGAGGAGTATGCCTGGGTGCCCCCAGGCCTCAGACCAGAGCAGGTGAGAACCTGCTCACCCTGTGTGTTCTGTTTTCCAAGGGGATATAAGACTTTTAAGAATTGCTTTTAAAAAAAAAAAAATTATAGACCATTACTACCACACTGACATGCTACCCTCCTCAGTCCTTACTCTTGGATAGTATAAATTTTTGCCTTTTAAGGTCATCCTTAATTTCTTGATGAAAGTTTTCAGTCCTTCTGGACTCCTGGATCCAGAAGCCTTCCAGTGATGCTATTTTTGCTCATGAATGACCTCCAGAGTACTGGTCATGCATTTGTTATGTGGCTGTCTGACAAGTCTCTTCAGAGAGTGAGAGGAACTTAATCTTTGAAAAAACAGTAACAACAAAAAGGTAATGAAAGAGGAACGTTTCCATGGTCTCAGCAACGCTTTTGCTTTGGAACAGAAGAAATACAGAGCTGTAAGAAACCATCTGACATTGGACCTTTGATAACCTGACACATAAAATAACAATACAGACAATGCACAAAATTAGCTGCCCCCTCCCCCCTGCCACTTCGCACTGTGGTGACACGTTCTTTTAAGTGTATGCATATTTTTCTTTTCCCAATATCCTTATAATGATGAGGTTACTAAACACTGATGGTGACAGATACTCTTATAAGGGTGAAGCCATAGTTTTGAAGTAACAGGTGCCGGTTGGGTGTGTGGTTGCTCCTGACTTATGGTGGGGAACTCTTCTGAGAATAGGGGCTCCTGATTCACGTAGGGCCTGCCCCATGCCCACGTAGCTGCTCCTCAATGGGTACTTCTAACTGGAAAGGCTTCTGTGGCCAATACAATGGGGGGAGAGGGCAGCGGGCTGTCACCCAGGTTAGGAAAGCCGTATTTTGACAAACTGCTCACTAGGAGAAAACCCCCTCTTCCAGCTTTGGGTCGGGGAGGTTTTGTGTGATACTAAGATCCTGAAGTGGACAGGCCCCCGATTCCCTGATCTCCTTTTCCCTTTTCCCTCATTCTTTCTCAGTGCCGCAGTATACTCAGCACTACTCAACAAAGGGATATTCCTTAATATCCCTTAAGGAATTAATACTAAATTCCTTAAACACAACAGAAAATAAAAACCCCGAACAAAAATTGAGTCCTCCTTTCAGAGTGACCCAAGTACAGCTCAGTGTGGCTCCCCTCCAGTTTCTGTAGGGAAATGGACTTCACGTATTTAGAAAATAAACCCAGGGAAGCAAAGAAAGCTGATGCTTGGGAGAACCTGATAAGGGAGAGTTGACAAAGTTTAACAAACCAGCTTTTGTCTTTGTAGCATGTAACATTCAGAGAGCAGATGCAGCGTGCTTGTGGAGTGGCTGGGTTTGGGACAGTGTCACACAGCCTGTGTGGTCATCGGCGGCATTCCCCTGCACTGTTTCTTGGCTGACCCTTGGGAGACTGGCTGAGGAATAGTAGCATTAACTGTGCACATTTTATGGTGCATAATTTATGATGCTCCTAATTGTCACTACAAATTACATTCCTGAAGAGCAATTTAGCAGCTGGGGGCTGGCTGTTCGAAGGCTTGCAGCTCTGCCGAGTTGGCTCAGCTGGTCTTCTCATTAGCTCTAAGAGGCCAAGCCCTGTAGTGGAAGGGAAAGGTAACTTTTTAAGATGGAATATAAACTAAGATGTTCACTTCCTGTATGCTGATGTCTTTCTTTCCGTCTCTTCCTCAGATCCAGCTCTATTTTGCTTGCTTACCAGAGGAAAAGGTTCCTTATGTTAATAGCCCTGGAGAGAAACATCGAATTAAACAGCTTTTGTACCAGTTGCCACCACATGATAATGAGGTAAAATGACAGGAAGAAGGCTAATTAAAATAAAAAAAAAAAACACCCTAAACATTGAGATGCCTCTCATAAACTCTACCTCCTCATTGGCTAGGGTTCTTCGGCCTTTCTTCAGTTAAAATTTGGCTTCAGGCTATAGCTTTCCATTCTTTAAGAGAGAAAAGAGTGTCCGTGCAATAAACTTAACAACAAGTTTGGTTTTTATAGTGTTTGCAGCCACCCACCACTTATCAGGAGCCTACAAATTCTTGGGATTTCCCTGCCCTTTCATCCAGAGTCCTGGCTTTCTGATAGTCCAGGCCTGCAGTTGGGATCCTGTAGAATGTGGAGTGTGTGTGGCAAGTAACAAGTTTAAACCTTTTGTAGAAAGGTTAATGTCTTACTTTTTTTTTTTAAGTGTCTCTGATAAAAGTTTAAACATTCCCTGTTTTTTTAAAAGCTAGTTCCTTCAAATTGTACTTCCCCTTTTGCTAGAGAGGCTGCAAGATTGGGTGTCCTGGTAAAGGTATGGTGCCATTTTTAAATTGGGGATTCACGGGACACGGCAGTTAACTTGCTCTTTCCTGAAACTCGAACTCTGGAAATGAAGAATTGGCGAGGGGGACCGTGTGCTCCAGTGTGGGGCTTGTTTTCCTGTCTCTGAAGGTGCGGTATTGCCAGTCTCTGAGCGAGGAGGAGAAAAAAGAACTGCAGGTGTTCAGTGCTCAACGGAAGAAAGAAGCGCTTGGAAGAGGAACGATCAAGCTTTTGTCCAGAGCAGTAATGCATGCCGTGTGTGAGCAGGTAGCCCTCCCGGGATGAGTAGTGCGTGGTAGTGATGTGGACAGAGTGAGCTTGGGGGTAGGTGACAGGGCTAGCACAGGCATGGGCCCCCAAAACCTCCCCCAAATAAAAGGCAGCCTAGCTTTTTATTAAGTGGATATTCGTGTTTATAATTCTACGCTGCTGTGTATACATGATGGGGGGAGTCTGTCTGGCCTTACGGAAACATTGGGTGACATCCTGCCTTTCTAGGATCTCGGCATGGAGGGAGGTGCAGGGGCACACCTAGCGTTCAGAACTACAGAAACCTAATGAAGACCTTCAGACGGGCACTGGCTCAGAGCAGGGAATGTATCCAGTGAGAGGCTGGCTCAGAAAAACGACTCAATGGAAGTTGGGTGAAAACATTCCTCGAAACAGTCTAGTGGGGCAGTGTATCTGAGGCATGTTCGTTCCAGCTGAGAATCAGAAATAATCCAGCATTAAAGAGCTATTTAATCACCAACAGGAGGGGGCAAAAATAAAAGCTTTCTTGACAAAATGGGATTTAGTGTCAAGTGGGAAAGGCTGAGAATCCAGTCATCAAAGAAGGATCATCCCAATTTCAACTCCTTTTGTTTTTAGTGTGGATTGAAGATAAACGGAGGTGAAATTGCAGTGTTTGCCTCTCGCGCGGGCCCTGGAGTGTGCTGGCACCCTTCCTGTTTTGTCTGCTTCACCTGTAACGAGCTGCTGGTCGACCTCATCTATTTTTACCAGGATGGAAAAATTCACTGTGGCAGGCACCATGCTGAACTGCTCAAACCACGGTGTTCAGCATGTGATGAGGTAAAAAAAAAAAAAAAAAAAGTTTACCCCTTAACACTGGAAAAAATGAGCTTCTAGTAAGCCAATATTCCACTGTTCACATCTAAGCAAAATAAAACATGTCCTGCTTTTGCTGTTTATTTTTAAGATAACCTTATATAATCATATAATGGAATAATATATAGCTAATAAAGAGAAGGCAGCGGGTATCTTTGAACATTGATAAGTAGGATGTCCGTGATGGATTGTGAGAGGAGAAAAACAAGTTGCAAGTAAGAGTGTGTGGTAGATAATCTTCTTTTTGTTAAATAAAGGGAGAATAAGATTCTGTACATATCTGTATACACACAGAAATAGTATGGAAAGACATACACTGAGTGAGCAGTGGTTACCCCTGGCATGTGGAAAGGGGTGGTGGTGTGAAAGGAATTTTGTTTTTAAGCTTTTTATTTTAAAGTAATTTTAGATTTATGGAAGAGTTGGAGAGATGACAGTTCTGTAGACCCTCCCGTCAGCTTTCCCTACTGTTAACATTTTACATCGTGATGATATATGCATCAAAACTAAGAAATTAACATTGGTCTAATACCATTAACTAAACTACAGACTTCAGATTTCCAGTTTCTCTGCTAATATCTCTTTTCTAGTCCAAGATCCAATCTAAGGTACTTCATTGCATTCTTTATATTTCCTCAGTCTCCTTTAATCAATGACCGTAAATTTTTAGTGTTTACTTTTATACATTTATTTTTTTAAGTTTTTTTTTTTTTAGTACTGTGCTATCTGAAATGTTTTTGAGGGGCACCTGGGTGGGCTCAGTTAAGCACCTGACTATTGGTTTCAGCTCAGGTCATGGTGGTCAGGGTCATGAGATCAATCCCTGCATCGGGTCCCTGTGGAGTCTGCTTAAGACTCTCCCACCTGACCCCCTACTCCCCACCCTGTGCTTGTGCTCTCTCTCGCTCTCTCAAATCTTCAATTTTTTTGAAACCAAAATTAAAGAAAATAGTTTCCAATCTGGAGATGACCACCAGGTCGAATGAAGCATTATCTACAAGTGCTGTTCACACAGTGCAGCATCTGGATAGCTGTAACTGGTGATTCTACAGACTTTTTAAATGAGTTTTGTATTAAAACACAGAACACTAATTTCAATGCTAATGTATTCTTTGCCAGATTATGCCAACGAAGTGTGATTGGAGAGCAGAAATATGACCAAATGAATTCTACCTAGTGTAGAAATCAATGTTTGTTAGTTTAAGAGTCACTAAGTTTCTCTTTTTCATCATTTTTAATTTCTGCTCTTGCTTTGTATCTAAATTGAGGTAGATGTATGCTTGAGGCTGTAAGAAACAAGGTTAGCTAAGTGACTTTTTGAAGAGCCACCGTCTGTCAGTTGCCCAGAAAACATACAGTTAGAATAGCTCACTAAGGTTTTCTTCCTTCCTGTTTCTTTTTAAAGATAATTTTTGCTGATGAGTGCACAGAAGCCGAGGGTCGCCACTGGCACATGAAACACTTCTGCTGCCTTGAGTGTGAGACAGTCCTGGGAGGACAGAGGTACATAATGAAGGATGGCCGCCCGTTCTGCTGCGGCTGCTTTGAGTCTCTGTATGCGGAGTACTGTGAGGCCTGTGGGGAGCATATCGGTGAGTGCACAGCCAGCCTGCCTGTTCAGTCACATGCCCAACAGTCTGTCTGCAAATGGCTAGTCTTTTTTTTTTTTTTTTTTTTTACTGTAACTTATATACAGTGAAATGTAAGATCTTAACTCTTTTGGTTTGTTGTGTTTTGACAAATGGATATATAGTCAGTTCTCAGTATTTGTAATAGTTGTGTTCTATAAAGTTGCCTGAATTATTGAGTACAGAACCATTGCTCCTGGGAGAAATATGGGGTTGGGTTCCTATAAGCCTCTGGTCACATTTTCATCAGCTGATCAATATATAATCTTGTTTTTAATGTATGTTTTTGTTTGAAGGCATCTTATTTAATATACGTTGTTGATTCATTCAAACTGACCTCCCAGCCAGTAGCACCGTAGCTCATGCCTGAATGAAGCTTCTCTAAGACACACATATTCTCTGGAAGACACAGCCCAGCCTTCTTGGGCTTAGGAACACTATCCAGCACTATGCTTGGGGGCCATTTTAAACAGGAGAATTAACAAAAAGCACAAACATGTGAAGAAAACACGATAATAGAAACTAGAAGAAAGAGAAAACAGACTCAGGTTATGTCAGTTGTTTAAAGAGCTGAGACAAAAGACAAGATGTTGCTTTGTGTGACCTAGCTGAGAACATGTTTATCAGCTGGCTCAAATTTTTCGTCGTTCTGCATGTGCCTGCAAATTCCTTGAAAGCCCTGCAAGTGTTGATTTTGGGGTTACAAATAAATTTTAGCAAATAGGCAATTCAAAAATATGGAATTTGCACATAATGAGAATTAACTGTACCTGTGTGACCCACAATGCTTTCAGGATAAAGAACATTCCCATCACCCTTTGAGTTCCCTCATACAAACAGTCCTGCCCATTTCTTCTTCCTTCATTTCGAGATCAAACTGTAATCCCCTCCTCTGTCCTTTTCTAAAACAGGTGTGGACCATGCCCAGATGACATATGACGGGCAGCACTGGCATGCCACAGAAGCTTGCTTCTCTTGCGCCCAGTGCAAAGCTTCTTTGTTGGGATGTCCCTTCCTTCCCAAACAAGGCCAGATTTACTGCTCAAAAACATGCAGCCTTGGTGAAGATGTCCACGCCTCTGATTCTTCTGACTCTGCGTTTCAGTCTGCTCGATCTAGAGACTCCAGAAGAAGTGTCCGGATGGGCAAAAGCAGTCGGTCAGCCGATCAGTGTAGACAGTCCCTTCTCTTGTCCCCTGCTCTGAACTACAAGTTTCCTGGCCTGTCAGGTAATGCGGAGGACACCCTTTCTCGGAAGTTGGATGACCTGAGTCTCTCCAGGCAGGGAGCAGGTTTTGTCAATGAAGAATTCTGGAAAGGTAGAGTCGAGCACGAAACCCCAGAAGACCCTGAAGAATGGGCTGAGCATGAAGATTACATGACGCAGCTCCTCCTCAAGTTTGGTGATAAAAGCCTCTTTCAGCAGCAGCCCAATGAGATAGATATTCGAGCCAGCGAGCACTGGATATCTGATAACATGGTTAAAACTAAGACCGAGTTAAAGCAAAATAACCAGAGCCTCGCAAGTAAAAAATACCAATCTGATATGTACTGGGCACAGTCACAGGACGGACTGGGTGATTCTGCTTACGGCAGCCACCCAGGCCCTGCAAGCAGCAGAAGGCTCCAGGAGTTAGATCTGGACCACGCGGCTGCAGGCTATAACCATGAGCAAACACAGTGGTATGAAGATTCCCTGGAATGTTTGTCAGACTTGAAACCAGAGCAAAGCGTTCGAGATTCTATGGATTCTTTGGCTTTATCTAATATCACAGGTACATAATCTAGGGATTATGGGGTGTTTGGAAAAAAGAACCACTAAACAAGTCCAGCAGTAGGGGCTATGTTATTTAAAACTGCAGACCAAGGGAAGGAGGAAGTTTACCTTAAATGCAGAACACTAACAAAACAAACATGTGCATATGTGTGTGCATCTGTAGACATTTTAATATAAGCTTTTTGAATAGGTATTGTCCGTATTTTAAACAGGAGGAAATGGATTTATTTGGATAATGGAGTCTGCATCTTGTCTGAAAGATCCTGTACTCTTTGGATTGTGCTATATGAATTTCAAGATACTAAAATCAGCCTGTGTCCTTTATAAGCTCCTAGCATCTTTTATATTTTCCTGAATTGCCCTGTGACAACAGATAGCTCAAAATAGCTGAATGGTTTTTTACCCAGATTATAAAAGAACTTCACTTTGTTTCCAAAGCATATTTATATCAGTTATCTATATTTTACCCTTAACAATGATCCTGAGCTGTGGAGAGTGGATATTATTGAGTTTTATAAATGAAGAAACTTGAATTATCAGGAGGCTAAATGCCTAACTTGACATGTGTTTTTATTTTTTTTAAAGACTTTATTTATTTGACAGAGATCACAGGTAGGCAGAGAGAGAGGAAGGGAAGCAGGCTCCCTGCTGAGCAGAGAGCCTGATGCGGGGCTCGATCTCAGGACCCTGGGATCATGACCTGAGCCGAAGGCAGAGGTTTTAACCCACTGAGCCACCCAGGTGCCCCTTGACATGTGTTTTTAAAGGCAAGACTGAGCCTAGAACCCGCCCTTCCTGAGTGTCACATGTGCATTAAGTCTTTGGATACAGAACTATCATTGGCCCATGGCTAGCAAGGGCTGTGGCTAGTTTTATAGTCAAGCTAATGACTTCGGTCTTCTCATGAAGGTTATGTTACTGTAATACAGGAAAGGCTTTGGTGGCTGCCCCTTGCCAGGCCTCACCCTGGCAAGGAGGGAGAAGAGAGCTACCTTCCTGGTTTCCGTTGACTTGTCAAAGATGAGGTCTACAACAAAGGAGAGTTGAGGAATGTGGGTGGGATGACACTAAGCATATCCTGTTTGCCAGGCCCTGTGGTAGGTATTTTAACATGTAGTATCAAAAGCAGACATCATTTGGTACACAAAGTGTTAGGGCTAAACATTCCTTGCCAATAACAGGCTGAGAAACAGGCTCCCTCTAGAAAGTAGGAAGTTACATGGTCTCCAGTGGACAGCAGTTTGCACCATGCCCGAGTCCCTTACTGCCGGCTGGGCAATATTCATTTAACTTGCCTGGGCATTGTTTAAAAAAAAAAAAAAAAAGAGCATTATCCATTTTGAGAAAAGCTTTATTCAAGTCAGATTAATCTGCAAGGAGCATAGTATGTAGAGGTGAAGGGGGAAGACTGGATGTGATGATCCAGGTGCAGGGCTGGCAGACTTCTGGTAAAGGGCTAGACAGTACTTGTTGGAGCACCTGGTCTCTGCTGCAGCCACTCAGCTCTGCAGAAAGCAGTGGCCGACGATGCGTAAGAGAATAGGTGTGGCTGTGTTCCCATGAGACTTTACCCCCAAATAGGTTGTGAGCCGAACATGGCCCTGGCGCTGGTGTGCTGACCTCTCATCTAGGTATATAAGGACCATAATGGTGTGGGCCCATGGAGGCAAAGGGAAAGATTGCTTTGAGAGATGTTCAGGTGAAGTAGTCTGGTTTTCATGTATTAAGAGGCAGAAGCTCGTACATGTCATGTTCTACATTAACTAATGAGACTTTTATGAAGCTTTGAAATTTGTGCTGCTCATGACATGTGCTGTAACTATCGTCTGGCTCCAAAAGAGCTGCGCTTGTAAGAGGCTGTGCCCCTTGTATCGACGGAAGTCAGACCTTCTCAATTAGGTATATATGCATGTCGGTCTTACCCGTGGGTGTTAGTCAGATATTGAAATTTGGGAGAATTTTCTTTGAAAATGCTTCAAGTGACTTGTTTGTAATAATTGTCTTGGCTTTTCTCCTAGGGGCTTCCGTGGATGGAGAAAGCAAGCCGAGACCCTCATTGTATTCCCTGCAAAACTTTGAGGAGATGGAGGCAGAGGATTGTGAGAAAATGAGCAATATGGGGACTTTAAACTCTTCCATGTTGCACAGGAGTGCGGAGTCCTTAAAGAGTCTAAGTTCAGAGTTGTGTACAGAAAAAATCATGCCCGAGGAGAAACCAGTCCATCTGCCAGTGCTTCGAAGATCCAAGTCTCAGTCCAGACCACAGCAGGTCAAGTTTTCGGATGATGTCATCGACAATGGAAACTATGACAACATCGAAATCCGGCAGCCTCCAATGAGCGAGAGGACTCGAAGACGGGTCTACCATTTCGAAGAGAGGGGATCCAGGTCTCATCACCATCGCCGCAGGAGAAGTAGGAAGTCCCGCTCTGACAATGCTCTGAATCTTGTTACAGAACGAAAATACTCTCCCAAGGACAGACTGCGACTTTACACCCCTGATAATTATGAGAAATTTATACAGAATAAAAGTGCCCGGGAGATCCAAGCGTACATCCAGAATGCTGATCTGTACGGACAGTATGCCCACGCCACCTCCGATTACGCGCTGCAGAACCCGGGACTGCCTAGGTTTCTGGGACTCTACGGTGAGGACGATGATTCCTGGTGTTCCTCCACCTCCTCCTCCTCCGACTCAGAAGAAGAAGGGTATTTTCTTGGACAACCGATTCCTCAACCCCGGCCCCAGAGATATGCCTACTACACAGATGACCTTTCGAGCCCGACTTCTGCACTCCCCACTCCTCAGTTTGGTCAGAGGACAACTAAATCCAAGAAGAAAAAGGGACACAAGGGCAAAAACTGTATTATTTCTTAACCTAGTAAGCTGTGGAGATCATGTTTAAACTTTGCCATTAACCATCTTGAATCATATCTTTTTTCTTCCATAGGAAAGTTGCTAAAATAGTTTAAAGTGCTTTGCCCACGTAAATGAGACTCCTGCTGCTGTTTACAGTGTCAGATTAACATTTGGAAGGTGTGATTTCTCCAGTTTGCCCTCCTTGGATGGTGCCAGGTTGATGTGACATCTTGTGCCTGTCAGGTGCATTCCAGTTCTATGTAGCGGCTTTGGTCTCCACTCAAGAGAATCCTCCAGAAACTGTCCCGAGGTGATTGGATGGGGGTGTTGATTTTAGACAATGGAGAACTTCCGCCACCTTTGTAAAGCGATAGTATTTGTCATTTGTCTACACCAGGTTGGCCCAGGTCCTGATCAGTCTGTCTTGTTGTGCGGCATGCACGTAGTCACACTGACCCAGACAATACTGTGCATCCCATCGTACAAGGCCACCTCATCCCCTTTCAATTAGCCAGGTAAACATTGCATTGTATTTGCTCCAGCTACAGATTGAAAAAGACATTGCTATTTATAATGTAGTATTTCATAGACTTAAGTGTATTCCTAATTTAACGGTGCAAATATTAATGTACATATGTACAGTTCAGATTTTAAAGCTGATATTTTTATATCCCTGAATTGCAAGACATTTGTTACACTGCAGTGCTAGATTTGTTGGGGAACCAGAAACAGCATTTATGGATGAAATGATTGCTTGTATTTTAGTCAGGGTTTATAAGCTTAGATGGTCAAATTTATATTGCCTAGTGATGGAAAGTTCAGATTTTTTGATTTTTCAATATTAAAAAGGCTCTGTATGCATGGTGGGGCTATGTAAATACTCTTTAAAACTATGGCCCTATTAATCTTACGAGTGCTATTTATGGGTCAAGCAATGTAAACTGTATAAATGTAAAAACAAACCCATACATATCCCTGGAATATATGGTAAAAACAAGTAGAAGTTGTTTGGGTGAATGTTTTTTTCCCCTTTGGGGATGGTAGGGGGTGCCTTCTCCATTTTCAACAGAGTGGTGATTATTTCCTGGGAAGAGACCAAAACTACAAGGATCTGCTGTATAGGGCAGAGGATTTTGTAGATTACTTGAAGAGAGGCTATTCCTTTTTACCAGTCCCTTCTAGCTAAGTTGTTGGTCTTGAACAGCAATTTTGAAAACTGGGCCTTTGGGTTATGTGTTTCCTTCAGAGGATGCTGTGCCAACTGACTACTTCAAGTTTATGAGGTTCTGTTTCGAGGGGAAATTATCTTGTAGTTGAACTAATGAGCTGATATTTTGTTATGTGCCATACTTGCACATACGTTTTAGTCCTAAGGTCCTAGTGGTATCTTGGACCTTTAGGAAGGTATTGAGTAAATGCTTAATAAATAACAAACTACCTTTCTGAACACAGATGTTTGCAAACATATCCAGGTAACTTCCATTTTGCTCATCTGTTTTGGCATGATTTATTTTGCCATTCTTCTACCATTAACAGGCCACATTTGACTCCTGCAATAACCTTTTGCCCCTACTAAAAGGTGGGAAATAGTACTTGAGGCACAGAGGCAAACTTGTCCATTATTTAGTGGAATGGCAAAAAGCTATGTTAGGCCTTGGGGAAGGAGGACATGAATCCAGTTGCTAAACCAGCGGTCCAGCATCCTCTACACCCATCCCTAGATAGGGCAAGGCTTTGTAGCTGGGCTAGACAGAGCTCCTTCAAAAGCACGCAACAGGTGACAGCACGCCTACTCAACAACTCTACAATTTTCCTGGTCTGGTTCATTTTGAAAAATGTATCAGCGGTGAAAAGGAAATGCATGTACCTGGTAAAAACAAAACAAAACAAAATAACAACAACTCGAAAGACAGCAGAGTATCTCCTTTCCACTCTTCATCCCCAGTCCCTCAGGTCCCTTCCCAGAAGTAACCACTATTGGTCATTTCTAGTGTGTCCTTCAGAAGTTCAAAGCATATTTATGTAAATATCTTTTTAAAAGTGGTAGCAAACCATCCATGCTTGTATTTGCTTTTTTCACTTTATATGTGGACATTCCACATTAGGTCTACCTCATTCTTTCAATAATGGTATAATACACCATAAATGACTTACCCAGTCCCTTAGTAAGGGACTTGAATTCCTCATAGATACCTTATCCTGCACTGGCACATCTGCACATAAATTCTGAGCAGCAGCATTCCTGGGGCAGAAGTTATATATTTAAAATTTGGACAGATATCACCAATTTTTCTCTAAAAGTAATCTAATTTTTACACTAACAAGGTACAGAGTGCTTGTTCCACCACAATCTCACAGAACATATTAGCAAGTATCTCCCTTTTGAAGATCTTTTCAGAATCTATGCTGCAAACAGTGGGCATCCTTTTGGAAAGACTGCAGTGATATGTTGCTTACAAAAGATGAATCATAAACAGTAATACGTAGCCTGGAGAAATGTTGGTGGAAGCTGAAGTCACTGTCCTTGGTAGTTTTCAAGTCATTGTCAAAAGATAAGTTCCTTTTGCTTCTGGCAACAATCTCCCTATTCATTTTTTTGTTTCCTTATGTAAGGGTTCTATAGATTGCTAAATGCTTAGGGTGCAGAAATATTTACTCACGATAATGGGACCTTTAAAGCTTCTCAGTCTCAGTAGGAAAGACAAGGACTAGCTGCAAAAGAAGAGAAACCACAGCCTTGTAGTTCTGTCAAGAATCAGGCGAGAAAACTAAGCATGTAGTTACTGAAAGTTATTCATAGATTTAGTTAACAAGAGTGCAGAGTATCTGATTGGGTCCCAAGATAAATATCTGATGTTAAAACACAGTCGCTAACCTCTATATGTGTGAGACAGAGCCCTACTTGGTGCATTTGCTGCACTTGAGAGCAAACTGGAGAACGTTTTACTTAAGGCCCATGAAGGGGCACAGATAAAATGTCAATGGGACCCCCTTCAGCCCTCACTAAAAGAACATGATTCATTTTCTGTATGCATTTGCGATACTTCATGCTCTGCCTTCTAGTTTCTTGAGTTAAATAAAAAGCACCTGAAGGAAAAGGAGGTATCATTTGCTAACGCTCTTTAGATCCAAATCGTGAGCTGCCTTTAGAAGAGTAGTAAAATTGGAACGGGCACCCAAGTCTGCTAGCTTCCCAGGTATAGCATGCGTCCCTGCCCCACTTGGTTTTTAGGTGATGGGTCCTGAAAGTATTGAGTACCCAGAGGATTTTAGCATAGGTATTAACACAGCATGAGTATACTTTTCGTTTCTCGAGCTTCTCTTTTCTAATGGGTGCTTGACTACTGCCATGGAGAGGAAAACAAGTGTTGCTTAGACCTGCCTTCACATTTTTAGAAACCAGCAATTTAAACTTTCGGCAAATCTAGCTTTTAAATGCTAGCAACTAATTCAAACATTTCTGAAACACTTCGAACAAAGTGAGCCTGCCATCAGCAAATCTCCAGGGCATGAGTTATATATTCTGGAGCCTGAAGGTGATTCCCCTACCCCTCAGAGCTGATGAGGAGAGGCACAATTAATTACCGTTTACAGAAATACTTGTGAGCTTTTCTGATGCACAAAGGAGAAAACCTGAGATTAAAAAAAAATTCTAAGAGCCTGAACAATGCTGATTAACACTGTTATGGTCAATATCCTTTTCATTAGTCAAATGAGAAAATTGTGTATTGCCTGGTTCCATTTGCTAGGCATTCTTAGGAGCTACCCCAAAATGGGAGGCGTGCTCCTGTACAGTCAGTCACGTGCGTTTTCTGTGAACACACTGGGAAGGTTCCCTGGTAAACAAGGCCAAGGAGAAATGAGCAGGAGCAACTGAATTTTGTGCCTCTGAGTTCACATTTTGCCGAGGTCACAGAATCAAACGTCACTGGGGAAAAAAGTTTAATAGTACCTTTCACAAAATGGGAAGAACATATGGAACAAAAACATTGGATAAGGACACCTGAGTGGCTTGGTTGGTTGGGTCTCTGCCTTCTGCTCAGGTCATGATCTCGGGGTCCTGGGATCAAGCCCCGCATCGGGCTCTCCGCTCGGTGGGGAGCCTGCTTTCCCCTCTCTCTCTACCTGCCTCTCTGCCTACTTGTGATCTCTGTCAAATAAATAAATAAAATCTTAAAAAAAAAAACACCATTGGGTATATATATAGACTTGGTCACAGGACAAGAACTGATTAATTCTTTTTGAACAGAATCAGCTAGTTGGTCTAGTACTCCTATCTCAGGGATCAATTTTAGCCTTAACTTTTCTTTTTGCAAAGGAAATGGCATGTTTCTTTACTGCTTTGTGTGCACAAGGTGTTGTGGAGCCAACTTTAAATATAACTTGCAGCCCATTCTCTCTGCAAACATTTGATTCCAAACAACCGCTAAGAATATGAAACCAGTCCTCTAAAATGGTAATACTTGCTAAATAAATGAACCAAGCAATTGACACTGGAAAAGACAGTTTACTAATCTAATACACATCAACACAAAGCTGATCTTGCAGAGTGGGGCCGAGCCCACTGGATGCCAGGATTCAGGAGATCTGGGTTAGGAGACCTGCCTCTCTCATTAACTCAAGCAGGCTAAGTGCTCTGACCCAGGTTCTACTTCTGTAATACGAGAGTTGCTAGACCATCTCAAAGGTTTCCTTCTAGTTTCAGTATTCTGTGAAGACTAAACTGAATTTATACGTCAAGAAAGTCTCAGTGAAGTGTTTTTCCCTTTTTTGACTCTTTCATTTACCAACATACTGTTACCAACCAGTATGTTGGTAAATGATTCCTAAAAGGATGATCCCTCCGAAGGGGGAGCTAAAAACTCACAGGGATAGGGAACTTTTAAAGAGTTGGGGCTTTTGTCTATTAATTTTTTATTTTTCTGTTAATGCTTTGGACTCTCAGTGGGCATGGGTTAAACTAAATCATGGGGAAAAAGTCTGAGGATGTTATATCCCTACCAGTGCATATGCTTCAAACTGGCTTTTGCCTTCATCAAGTAGACCATTGGGAGACTACATAAAGTATGTTGAAGGCAAGATATTTTCCTCCCTCGTTATTTTTCTCCAATTACCAGGATGATATGATTTTTTCCTACATCTTAGAGGGGTGCTACTGGTAGCAATCTTATTCTTGACTCTCCAAACTTGTAAGCAAAGCTGAAAAGGTGTTAACTATGTTTAATTAATCTTGGTTCCTAGAATGGGAGAGTTGAATTACCAAGTTCATCCCACTTAAATGGCTCTTCTCAAATCCACCATGACTCCAGGTATATACAGCAGCCGGAAAGCCAAGTCCTAGGCTACACCATGGCCATGAGGGCTGTAACCCTATTTGCTGCTTGCTTCCTAACTACCCCTGGTGAATCTCCAAGGTGTTTCATAAAATAGCTCCAAAACAGAAGTCCTAGGAACCAATATGGAAGGTAGTAGCAACTGAGGATAAAATGAAAACAGGAAAAATCTACTGAACGAGGCTTTGAATTTTCTCTAAAGATTTTGGTAGAGTTATTTTTATACTACCCATTCAATTACGTGTACATACATCAAACAGCCAGTATGTGCAGGAGTCAGGATTTTAACCTAGTTATGAATGACCACCAAACTTCTCACTTCGTCTAAGAACACTGACTTTAGAGTTGCACGATTTGGGTAAAACTCTGGCTCTGCCACTTCCAGCTATATGACCTTAGGCAAGTAATAACTTTTCCTGCTCTTGACTGTAAAAGGAGAATACAATTTCCATTGGCTTATTATATATTATATTTGATTATATGAATCAAAAAACACTACAAAGGTGGTTCTAACCTTGTTCAGGTTGTGAAATAACTGAATACATGGTGTTTTTCAGGATCTTATGAAGTATTTGATAAAGTAAGCCTGAAATATATTTGAACCTACATCCAATATAATACAGTAAGATTCTACTCTATAGAAGTAGCAGAATATAAAGCTTAAAAGAATAGGAAATTTCTGCCAAAGCAGGGCTAGTTCTGTACCCTTAGGCCCAGCTTACCAAGGTGTGGGCAGGATCTCCCCCTCCTTCACTCAACATTCCCACCCCAGGACAAGGAGGCCATGGAGGCCATAGGCCTTGCAGAGGTCAAGCCATCCCAGGGGATGAGGAGATGTTGAGGAAACTCTTTCATCTTGGACTCTCAGGGATGGGGGTGGAGAGGCAGGCCACTCCTATATGGTAAAGAAAACATAATTCTCACACAGGCTCACCTCTCAAACAAGTGAGCCCTGCAGTGTTCACAGACCACCACCCACTATGGTCATCAGGCTGTGGTGGGAGGGCATGCTGGCAGGAGCCCTCAGGTCACTGATGTTCAGTCCTATCTAGAAAAGGAGGGGGAGGAAATCAAAAGCTTGAGCACAAAACAGTTACTCCAGTCTGGTCCAGCTCTGCTGGACTGCGTTTTCTCTCCCTCCTGAGCCCCCCACAACATACAACACGTACATACTTTCCCATCCACTGGAGGCTGACCCTGTTCTGGCCTCAGAAGCCTTCCCTACCAGGTGAGCATGGGGTGTAGGTAGAGAAGGGCACCTGGGATCTGGTGCCAGAGAGGAACTCAGGTGGCTGGTGCTGGGCCCAATGGAAGGTGTTGTGGACATCTTGCCAGTGTGTCTTTCTCAGGGGTATGATCACAAAGGATGGGAGTCTTCCCACTTGGAGGATGATGGGACCGCACACTTTCTGGTCATTGGATCTACTCCCTTTCCTCAGGTAGCTTGCCTAGCCTTACCCAATCAGTGAATGCTCGCTGTCCCCAGTGACAGTAGGGTCTCCACCTCTCTACCAAGAATAGGGGTACCAGCAGGTGCCCCCAGGAACTCGGCCCTGGGCCAAGAGGAACCTTCCTGAAGGCACAGACCAGTAGGTTGTATGGTCAGTAGCCAGGGCAGCTCTGTCTCCTCATCATCATCTGTGTATTCCAACCAGAAATAATGTGGTAGCCTAAGTAGTGGATACATATCTCAGCTGTCCCCTTGCAGCAAATGTCTGTGTATGTTGTGGTTACTTTTTATCTTATATGTTCTCAAGTGTTCATATTTCAATAAACCTCTACCTTTTCACTCGCACAGTGAAAAAAACTTTAAAACCTTATATAATTAGTGATAATGGTCTAACACTAGAAACACTTCATCTTAGTATACGTACTTTGTCATCAGGCTGCCTTTACTGCCATACAATCACGCATCAGACTTTAATGATATTTGTCATCAAGTGAGATTTTAAATACAAGTTGGAATTAACTAAGTGGACTGACAAAGCCTTTTATATAAAGAATTCCCATTACCTCAAGATCAATTACTACAATGGGAAGGCAAAACTGGTACAGCCTACTGAGAGCCAACTTCAGTGAAGCCAACCGTCAAATACCATTTACATTAATTTGAACAAAAGGTGAGCTGCTAGGAGAAAGACCAGCAATGTGGCTTAAACAATGAGGACATTTATTCCTCTGTCACATAATAGTTCAGTACTCCATGCAGGGATCCAAGTTCCTTCCATCTTGTGGCTCTGCAACAAATCAAGGCTGAGTAGCTATGGCTTACTACTTCATGAGACGGAGAAAAGAGAACACAAAAGAGCATATTCACTGTCCTAAGGGTCCCAGCCCAGAAATAGGAGTACTTCCACTCAAACTCCATAGGATTCGACTTAGCCACTAGGTCATAACTAACTGCAAAGGGGAACATAGCAAATGTTGTCCTAATTAGGCAGTCATGTGACTCAATTTCAACTCCATTACCACGAAAAGGAGAAAAGATTCTGCTAACTGCCTTAGTTACTAGTCGACTATTCCTTCCTCCACCACCTTTTTTTTTTTTCTTTTTCACTGAATTGAGTAACATCAGAGCTCTTAAGAAAACAGGCAGGAAGGAGGTGGTAAATGTACTGTACATCACCCGCAAACCTTGGTCTGGCCAGCAGCGTGTGGCCACTGCTCACAGGAGCTCCAGACACCGGTCTGAGCAGTGTTACAGTTGTAAAGTCACCTGGGTGGCTGGCTGCCCTCCACACTGAATACTGTCCACCAAGAATACTTCACAGATGACAAGATCACCATCTCCAAAGTTGCACCAAAGAACTGCTACACCCTTCTTTGGAGTTTAGGATCCCTTCCAGGAAACTCTGAAATGAAGCTGAAACCACCGTATAATACTTGGGCAGTATATGGGGAGTCCTTTCTAAAGGGTAGCCGGCTTAACCTTTCTTCAAGAAGTTCTGGGTCTATAAACCAGCTCAGAGTTGGTAAGTGGCTGAAAGGCTGTGAGAAATCAATATTTTTGGCAAAAATAAATACAAAGGTAATATTTTCAAAGGTAGTATTTTCAAATGTTATTCTTGAGTAAGGAAAGAAAGGATAAAGCTACAAGCATTCAGAATCATTCATTCTGTTGTCACCCTATCTTTTCCTGCATTTGTTGCCCATCATCTTTCCCAACCAGCTTCAGTCACACAGGTCTGTATCTTTCCCTATACCATTCCCCTCCTCCTAGACTTCTATTATGTCCCCTTCTCTGCCTGAATAAGTCCTAGTCCTCCAAGACCCTGGGGTCAAATATCACTTCTTTTGTGACGTGTCAACGAATACAAGTACCTACAACATCCCAACCTGTGCCAGGAATTAGGTCACAGAGATGTGGTTCCTCCAGAGGTTACTATACAGAGGTAGGATTTAATCCTACTATTTTCTGAAACTTAGATTCATAATTACACAATTATTGAGCACTTCTGTGTGCTCAATCTTATCTCTTTTAATTGTCTGCTCAGATATCAAGACATCTTAAAGTCACCAAAGTTAATGGTTTTTCAGTTCTTCCATCCTGCGGCTGAGTAGGTGAACTAAACATTGAGGAATCTTGCAGTAGAGAGTAATAAAAATCTACATTTCAGGAAAATACTTTAAGCCTGTTAAAGAGAAAAAAAAGAAGACAATGCAATTATTTAAACCTAGTTGCTTTATTTTGCACTTTTAAAATTCACAAAAAGCTTCACAATAGCACTTTCCCCCATTGATCATCAAGGTTTTATGGTAAGACAATGAAAACTTTATCATATCAATTGGGCATACTCAAAAACAATGGATAATTTACAAACAAATTTCTTTAATCAAGAACATTTTGCAAAATACACAATCTGGTACACATCTGAATTCAACTACCTAAAATTGGTCTTTAAAAAGCTGTCAAAAACAGTTTTAACACTGACAAGCCTACCAGAATAATGCTGATGGCAAGCTTTAAACAGCTTTAAGTGTTGAATGTTAATTGGGGGAAGGGAAGAAGAAGAAATTATTGGTTGGACCTACATTTAAAAGAGTCTGTAAGTAAAAACTCTAGTTGAATGAATTTCCAGTTTCATGAATTTCAACAAAATGAACAAATCCTTTGCCTTGGTGGTAGTGTCTTAACTTTTATTTTTAAACTTGTGGCATCTTGACTAAAGGAACTGAATCCTGGAATCAGAATATTTAAGGAAAAGAAAAACAAGAGTGGGAAAAAAAAAAGTTATAAAAGGGGTGCCTGAGTGGCTCAGTGGGTTAAAGCCTCTGCCTTCAGCTCGGGTCGTGATCCCAAGGGAGCCACACATCAGGCTCTCTGCTCGGCAGGGAGCCTGCTTCCTCCTCTCTCTCTGCCTGCCTCTCTGACTACTTGTGATCTCTGTCTGTCAAATAAATAAATAAAATCCTAAAAAAAAAAAAAGTTATTAAAAAAAAAAAAAGAATAGACATGGTAATGGAAGTTCCAGGGTGCACTTGGGTCACCTACTGGTTTGGAGTGTCTATTTTGTATCTTAAAAAAAAAAAAAAAAAAAAAAAAGAAAAACAAGAGTGTAGGGGAAGAAACAGTATCAGTACTTTCTTAGTCTTTCTAGAGTGGGTAACAAATAAAATCACTGTCCATAATTAGGGAATTAGACTACCAGAGATGACACCTAGGGTTTCGTTTTAGCTTATGTACAGTATCTAAATGGCAAAAATAAGAGTTCAAGGTGGTCTCATATAGGAAACTTAAGAAAATAATTGTTGTGTTCAAGCAGTTTTTAACATTTGTGGAATGGCATAATACATATTATAGGATTCACCCGATAGATGTACTGCTGTCTCCACTTTTAATATAACTTTTATCTCTTCTGGGGTAGCTCTTTAAATATTATCAATATAGGCCACTAAAGATAACACCAGAATTCAAGTGAAAGAGAATAGAAATGGAAAGAGGATGGGGGGATAATGAAACTGGATAGTAATAACAAGCATGATTTTTAAGGTTTCCTAATGCCACAGAAATAAACATTTTGGCTAAATGCCACTGGCCAGCTGGAAGGGATCAGGAAATGAGTGGAATATCCTAATGGTCCCAGTTAGATTTTTAACTAACTCGTGATTTGGACAGCTCGCTCATGAAGAACTGTTTACATAGACTGCTTGGTGAGGGGTAGTTGTGCTGGGCTTACTGCCTACTCTGCTTTGTTTCTTTAAAGAATACTTTTGAGGACCCCTAAAAAGGGCATCAGAACAAAGATCTTGTTAAGACTTCAAACAGAGATTAACAAAGGCATAATCTGTAAATGGTTCGATTATGGATATATTGTCAATGACCTTTCTTGAGATGAAAAATACAGGCCTGGGAAAAAATGAAACTCCACTACTCCCTCATATTCTAAATTTTCTCTTTCAATTAGAAGTTTCTAAAGAAATCTCAATTTGAAAAGAGCTCTCACCTTTCATTTCAAATTGACCCTTCTCTTAGTCTTATAGATGATACTGTTCAAGACTCCTATATCTGCGAGAATGGTTAGGAGTTTCAGGATTATTTTAGTAGAAAACATTGAGTTCTTTCACTTGGAAAATAGGATTTTTTATGAGGTCTTTTTGAGATTTAAGTACTCTATTTTATCACAATGAGAATTAATCTCAAAGCAAATATTCTGTAAGATACTAAAGTATTCAGTTTATTTGGATAGTATACTTGAACATATTAAAAGTTACAAAGCCTAAAATAAGCAAGCAACAAGTCAATAAAATCAAACTCAGAATTCTAACATTTTCAACATGGGATCACTGACTATGAAATGCAAAAAGACTATAAATGTTTTAGTGGAATGATCTCTAACCTAATAAATTACACTAGTGTGACCAAAACAAACGATCGCATACTACAGAAGACAAAAGAACATGAGCTGTTCTCCAGGACTGCTTTTTCAAAGCTTGAAAAATTAACTGACCCATCATTTTGGGGGAGAAAAAGAGAAGTATGAATTAGGAGGCTCTACATGTAGATTTTAAAAATTCTAATTAAAATATCTTAGACTATTTTAGATGTTTACTTGACATTGGAAATGTGGTCAACTATCACAAAGTATTTCTCTTCATCACAAAAATTCCATATATTAAGGATTTACACAATCCAGGAAAAACAAGAAACAAAAAACCCTAGAAACATTTTTGTTGCCTGAGCAAGTAATTTTCTAAAAAGGCTCTCCAAAATCTTGACTAGAGGTGTCATACTCTGCAATGAAATGCTTGAGTTCTTCAACACACCGCTCACCTATTTCATGTAAATTCTGTCTCAATGCAAACTGTATAGACTTTTCTAATGAAGGATCTTTTTCAATCAGCATTTTCACAACCATCCCGAAAGTTTCACAGTCTTGTCGGTAAACCTAGAAAGGCAAAATACATTCTGGTTAGCTAAGAGTAAAAATAATTAGCCAAACACTGAGCTGATTCAGTTAGCAAAAATGATGATGCTGAAGTCTAAAAGTGAGATATAATAATACAACTGAACCTTCCTCACCCTTGAGTAGTCACTACTGTCAAAGGCTATTTAAGCCTCTATTTCTGAGATTTGCTGACAACATGAACAAGTAGAAAAACACTGATATACCACATCACTGACTATAGAAGTTAGGCATTCCATTTGTCAGTATCAGGCAGTGTACTAAAAGGACATCAGACTAGAAAAGAACTAAGAACAAAGGCTTGCTAGGTAAGGCATGTTCATGGCTTTATTTATTTGCTTGTTTGGAAGAAAAGGGGTTTCTGAGCCCCTAACTTTAGATTCTTTGTTTGAATCATGAGTCATGACAAATTCAAAATTCTGCTTAGTATACAACAAACAAAAGACTAAAAGTGTCTATTTGAAAAAAAAAACACCAAAACTTTTTAAGTTATATTTAACCACTATTAAAGTCACCAAGGCAGAGTTAAGATCAAAACAATGTTATATACACACGTTCACTTATGTGTACAGACATATATATAAAAACACACATGTATATGTGTGTGTGTATATATATATGTATATGTGTGTGTGTGTGTATATATATTTTTTTTACTTCAATATGTATATATAATCTTTATCGGTGGTAATTAGATATTATTCCCTGTCCAAAAATTGCTGAGTTTTCTCCCCACTTAATATCATTTCCTTGATTTATAATCACAAAATGCAGTTTAGATTTCTACACTATTTTTCATACCCTTAATTCATGTATTTAAAGAAAAATTACAGCTAACTATCCATAAAAAAGTGAAATACAAATTATCTGATTGAAAGGAACTGTTACATTAATTTTAATTTTTTTAAATTTAACAAAAACAATTACTTTAACATGTTTATTCCCTGAAAAATGATTTATTCATTCTTAAGAACTTCAGAAAGAAGTGACCTGAGACACTGCTTGGCTTATGAGTTTTTATTCCTCCAATGATGACTACTAGTTGTTGTGGTAGTTGCTGCTGTTATTTTTTAAATGTCTGCAATATTTTTTTAATCCCTTAACAATAGCTATTTCAAGAAGAATATTTAATTTTGACTTGCAGTACTAGGTTGCTAAATTGTTCTAAATTCATTTTCTTGCTCTTAAAAACCATTTCACAAGCCCCAAAGAAATGAACAGAATAAATTCTTCAATTAACACAGAAAGCGAAATATGTAAAACCTTAGCTGCTTTCTCCATCTCAGTCCCCGCTCCCACATGTTTGGTGTGATGAGATTTATTTTATTTTATTTTATTTTTTTTTTTTTAGTTATTTATTGGACAGACAGAGATCACAAGTAGGCAGAGAGACAGGCAGAGAGAGAGAGAGGAGGAAACAGGCTCCCTGCTGAGCAGAGAGCCCTATGTGGGGCTCGATCCCAGGACCCTGGGATCATGACCTGAGCCGAAGGCAGAGGCTTTAACCCACTGAGCCACCCAGGTGCCCCTGGTGTGATGAGATTTAATCATATTAGCCATTAAGTTTAATTCTCAACTATCTAAACCAACCATTTATTCCAGTTTATCCTAAGGTTTACATGGTACAGAACTGATATTACTACTCTAACAAATTAACTTAAAAAACAGTACACCATTCACATATTACATATGATGTCAAGACAACAGAGCACATTGACTGGCTTAAAAAACACCTAAGTTTTTTCATAAAACTTCATAAACATCACATAAGTCAAGCCAATGCAGTCCCCATGGGGGAAAGTCAGAACCATGATGCTTCAGTCCTAGTGGAAGTAAATTCCTTACCAAACCAGTTAGCCCACATAATAACAGCATTCTAACACCAACCACAGGCCTCAGCAGACCACTTTGTGGGTGGCCTAAATTTTATAGGCTTCTTTTTAACAGATGTACTAGATGAGGATAATGTTACACTGTGAATTAACCTGCGAATTCTTTAATGTAAATCTGCTGTTTTACCTAAACTGTAACTCTTCGTTTAGCATATTTACTGAACGTAAATGTGCTACAGATTTGCATATCAAAGGTACAAACAATTAAAATGTGCTCATACATTTATTTAAACTGTAAACTACTGTCACTCTGGAGACAAACTAATATAAGCATTTAAGGATTGTGTTTTATTTTTTAATTGTAAGTCCTTTTTGAATTATTCGTTGTAACAGACAAATGTTTGTACATTAGTTGACAAGAACAACCAGAACTGCCCACAGTAACATAATTCTTTCTGAACCGGTAAATTTTCTAAAAGACTATTTAAAATATACTGGTTGGGCATTAGACAGGAAATAATTAGTTTCAGTTAAAGGAAGAACCTCACCCTCCAACATTTTATAAATAAAATTCACAACTGTCAGAAACCTATTTCCGAAATCTGTTCCACAGTAAACTCAATCCCAAACAGGAAGGGTGTAGTTATCTGTAGGAGAGCTTGTTTGCTTATGGTCCCTGGCTGGAAATGCATTAATAATCTTCAGATCTGATATCTACAGGCCACACAGGAAGATTTTTTGTTGTTGCTTTTTCCCCTCATTGAACCTCATCAAAATGGGAAGCAGGTTAAAGTATGGGTGGGGTTTACACAAACTGCATAGAAATGGTAGTTAAATTTGCCAGGATAATGAAAACACTACCCAAATGTGGTTTCACACTATACTTTATTAGAGTGGCCTGCGATAATAGTTAAATTCTCACAAGTATTTCTAGGAGTAAAGGCATATGACAAAATAAAACTATCAAGGCTTTTTACTATTAATTATGTTCTTCAGTGACTGGAAGAAGAGTGTCTACCAAGTTTGTTCTATCTAAAATTGCTCGTAATGACATAAAACTCCTTTAAAATGTATACCATTTAATCCTTACCTCTGTGCCCACAAAAAGAGAAACCAAAAATTAAGGCAATGTAAGTTGTTAGAGGAGAAATTTCATTTCAGACAAATCTTTCTCCTGAACACATGTGGAAAAAAAAAATCTTCAACACAATTTAACAAATCCAAGAATGTACAGAAAGAATTATGCACCACAACCAAACTGGATTATCCCCGGAATGCAAGGCTTGTTCAACATCTGAATATTTATTAATTTACTCCAACACATCAATAAGCTAGAAAAGAAAAATCACAGGATCATACGAATAGATGCAGAAAAAGCATTTGACAAAATACATGACAAACTGATTCACAACAAAAACTGTTTACAAACTAAGAATAAAGGGGAACTTCTTCAACTTAATAAAGAAACCCTAAAAACTAACATTACCTGGTGCAAAAGTAAATGTTTTCTTCCTAAGTTAAGGAATAAGACAAGGATGTCCCCTTTTACACTGCACTGGAAATCCTAGTTAATACAGTAAGACAAGAAAAGAAAATGAAAAGTATACCAATCAGAAAGAAGAAATACAACTATTCACAGATGGCATGATTGTGTGGAATGTCCCCAAACTGACAAAAAACCTACTGCAACTACTGAGTGATTATAGCATGGTTACAAGAGTCAAGGTTTATATACAAAAGTCAACTGCTTTCCTTTTTACCAGCAATGAACTATTAAAATTTGGAATTAAAAATACAGCACACACATACATATACACAGTTAAGTATAAATCTAACAAAATATGTACAAGATCTTTATGAGGAAAACTATGAAACACTAAGCAAATAAACCAAAAAAGACATAAACACATATATTCTATGTTCCTGATTGGAAGACTCAATATTGCTATGATATCAGTTCTTCCCAGACTGATCTATAAATTCAACACAATCCCAACAGAATAGAAATCCCAGCAAATAATTTTGAGGATATTGACAAATTGACTCTAATGTTGATAGAGAAAAGCAAAAGACCCAGAAGAGATAACATAATACTGACAAAAAAACCAACAAAGTCATAGGACTGACACTACTGGACTTACTATAAAGTCAGAGTAATCAAAACTGTAAGGCATTGTCAAAAGAAGACAAGTACATCAATGGCACAGAATACAGAGCCTGAAATAGAATCATACAGATATAATCAACTGATCTAATAAAGGAGCAAAGGTAATTCAATGGAGAAAGGGCAGTGTTCAATAATAGTGCTGAAGCAACTGGATAATCTAGATACAAATCTTATACCTTCCACAGAAATTAACTCAAAATGGATCACAGAGCTAAATGTAAAATGTAAAATGTAAAACTATATACTTATAGAAGATAAAAGGACAAAAAAAATCTAGATTACAATACCAAAAGCATGTTTCAGGAAAAAAAAAATTTAAGTTGTTTTGCATTAATAAAACTTCTGCTCTGTGAAAGACACTATTAAGAGGATGAACAAACTACAGACTAGGAAAAAATTTTGTAAAAAATATATTCAACAAAGTACTGTTATCCAAAATATACAAAGAACTCTTAAAACTCAAAAATAAGAAAACAACTTGATTTAAAAATGGGCAAAAAATGGAACAGAATAGAAAACCTAGAAATGGACCCTTCAACTCTATGGTCAACTAATCTTCAACAAAGCAGGAAAGAATGTCCAATGGAAAAAAGATAGTCTCTTCAACAAATGGTGTTGGGAAAACTGGACAGCCACATGCAGAAAAATGAAACTGGGCCATTTCGTTACATCACACATAAAATTAGACTCAAAATGGATGAAAGACCTAAATGTGAGACAGGAATCCATCAAAATCCTTGAGGAGAACACAGGCAGCAACCTCTATAACCTCAGCTACAGCAACTACTTGCTAGATGCGTCTCAAAAGGCAAGGGACTAGAGGGTATTATGTTGAGTGAAATAAGTCAGAGAAAGACAATTATCATATGATCTCTCTAATATGAGGAATTTGGGAGGCAGGGTGGGGGGTTGTGGGGGTTAGGGAAGGAAAAAATGAAACAAGATGGGATCGGGAGGGAGACAACCATGAGAGACTCTTAATCTCACAAAACAAACTGAGGGCTGCTGGGGGGAGCGTAGGGAGAGGGTGGCTGGGTGATGGACATTGGGGAGGGTATGTGCTATGGTGAGTGCTGTGAAGTGTGTAAGCCTGATGATTCACAGACCTGTACCCCTGGGGCAAATAATACATTGTATGTTAATAAAAATAATTTTTAAAAAAAGGCAAGGGAAACAAAGGCAAAAATGAGCTACTGGGACTTCATCAAGATCAAAAGCTTTTGCACAGCAAAGGAAACAGTCAACAATACCAAAGACAACCAACAGAATGGGAGAAGATATTTGAAAATGATGTATCAGATAAAGGGCTAGTATCCAAAATCTATAAAGAACTTACCAAACTCAACACTGAAAGAACAAATGATCCAATCAAGAAATGGGCAGAAGACATGAATAGACATTTCTGCAAAGAAGTCATTCAAATGGCCAACAGACACATGAAAAAACGCTCCACATCTCTCGGCATCAGGGAATACAAATCAAAACCACAATGAGATACCACCTCACACCAGTCAGAATGGCTAAAATTAACAAATCAGGAAATGACAGATGTTGGAGAGGATGTGGAGAAAGTGAAACCCTTTTACACTGTTGGTGGGAATGCAAGCTGGTACAGCCATTCTGGAAAACAGCATGGAGTTTCCTCAAAAAACTGAAAATAGAGCTACCCTATGACCCAGGAATTGCACCACTGGGCATTTACCCCAAAGATTCAAATACAGTGATGCAAAGGGGCACGTGCACCCCAATGTTTACAGCAACAATGTCCACAACAGCCAAACTATGGAAAGAGCCCAAATATCCATCGACAGATGAGTGGATAAAGAAGATGTAGTATATATGTGTAATAGAATATTACACAGGTATCAAAAAATGAAATCTTGCTGTTTGCAGCAATGGGGATAGACCTAGAGGGGATTATGCTAAGCAAAATAAGTCAATTAGAGAAAGACAATTATCATATGATCTCAGTGATATGTGGAATTTAAGAAGGAAGGCAGAGGATCATAGGGGAAGAGAGGAAAAAATGAAACAAGATGAAACCAGAGAGGGAGACAAACTGTAAGAGACTTTTTTTTTAAAAGATTTTTATTTATTTATGACAGATAGAGATAGCGAGAGAGGAAACACAAGCATGGGGAAGCTGGAGAGGGAGAAGCAGGCTCCCTGCTGAGCAGGGTTGATTCCAGGACGCTGGGATCATGACCTGAGCCAAAGGCAGACACTTAATGACAGAGGCGCCCCCCAATAAGAGACAGTTAATCTTGAGAAACAAACTGAGGGTTGCTGGAGGGAAGGGGAGTGAGGGGATGGGGTAAGTGGGTGATAGACACTGGGGAAGATATGTGTTGTAATGAGCACTGGGTATTATATAAAACTGATGAATCACAGACCTGTACCCCAACATATAATACATTATATGTTGAATTAAAAAAATAAAAAAAATTTTTAAGTGGGCAAAAAAATTGAATAGATATCTCACCAAAAAAGGTATCTGGATGGCAGATAGGCACATGAAAAGACTTCAATATCATATGTCATTAGGATATTGAAAATTAAAACAATGTAATGAAGTATCAGTACACATTTACCAGAATGGTTAAAATCCAAAATGCTGACAACCCCAATTTCTGGTAGGAATGTGAAGCAACAGAAGTCTCATTCATTGCTGGTGGGAATGCAAAATGATACTGGCCACTGTGGTAGACAGTTTAGTGGTGTCTTACAAAGCTAAACATAGTGCTTGAGCATATGACCCAGCACTGGTGCTTCTAGGTATTTACCTCAATGAGTTGAAAGCTGTGTTCATGCAAAAACTGCACACAAATGTTTATAGCAGCTTTAGGCATAATTACCCCAAATTGGAAGCATGCAAGATGTCTTTTAGTAGATGAATGGATAAACTGTGGGACATTAGAATACTAGACATACTAGAATAATTTTTGGTTATAAAAAGAAATGAGCTATCAAAGCCACAAAAAAGAAGAACCTTAAATGGTTATTGCTAAGTGAAAGAAGTCAGTCTGAAAAAGCCACCCAATGCTGGATTCCTACTGCATGACATCTGGAAACTGGCAAAACTATAGGGACAGTAAAAAGATTAGTGGCTGATAACGGAGTAGGGATAAATAGGTGTCCAGAGCCCCTTTAGGGTGGTGAAACTATTCTGTATGATATTGCGTGATATATTACATAATATACTTTTCATTTGTGAAAGTTCATAGAACTATATGACAGAAAGAGTGATCCCTAAATTATGGACTGTAGTTAATAATACTGTATCAATACTGGCTCATCAATCCTAACAAATGTATTACAGCAATGCAAAAATGCTAATGAGAAGGGAAACTCAACAGAGAGAGGGAGTATATGGGAACTTTCTTAAAAATTTTCTATAAACCGGGGCGCCTGGGTGGCTCAGTGGGTTAAAGCCTCTGCCTTCGGCTCAGGTCATGATCCCACGGTCCTGGAATCGAGGCCCACATCGGGCTCTCTGCTCAGCAGGGAGCCTGCTTCCTCCTCTCTCTGCCTGCCTCTCTACCTACTTGTGATCTCTGTCTGTCAAATAAAGAAATAAATAAATAATCTTAAAAAAAAATTCTATAAACCTAAAACGGCTATAATAAATAAATTTTATTTAAAAATTTTTAAATCACACAAAGGAAAAACAGGGTAGAAAAGTTACCCTCTCTGCCTCAGTTTCAGGTCCTATAGACCTGACTATGCTATTATAATGATTAAATGAGATAATAAAAAGCACTTATATTAGGGCCTACTATAAGGGAAGCATTTAATTTATGTTAGATATAGTCATGTGGATGATGAAAAGAGAAGAAACAACTGTTCTGTCTAGAGAAGGGAGTATTAGAAAATGGTACTAAACCAATTCTTTAAACATGGTAAGTTCACTCGTAAAATACGGAAGAAGAAAAGGAAACAGCATTTTGGGGAAATATAATTGGCTTGGCATAGCTAGAGTATAGAGTGTTATTCACTCTCAAAGCAGATCATGAAAAGCTTTTTTAAAAGGAGTTTAGACCTCAACCTATAAATTAGCAATTAGCAAATGGGGAAAGAGCTACAAGGAGGAACTGAATCATTTGGATGTATCAGGGAGAGAAAATGGCTGAGATTCAACATTAAGGTCTCCTGAGGGCTAAGACAATGAATGTCACATGATGTGTTAAAGAAAAGTAAGATTAACGGCTTTGCAAGTAATTAAGAAGCAATATAGGGATGCCTGGGTGGCTTAGTTGGTTAAGTGTCCACGTTGGATTTGGGTCATGATTCTAGGATCCTGGGAATGAGCCCTGAGTTAGGCTCCCTGCTCAGCGGGGAGCCTATTTTTCCCTTTCTCTCTCCCATCTGCTCGGGCTCTCTTTTTTTCTCTCTCAAATAAATAAATTTTTTTTTTTTAAAAAAGCAATACAGATGTAATAATGTGAAGAATGATGGGTGGGAGTCTTTAAATTTTTTATTTAATTCAAGAGGGAGGGTATTGGGAATGAGAGTTAAGTTCAACACCTATTATGTAATTGAGGCACCTGTCAACAGGAAGCATATTACTGAGTCTGGACTTTGGAAGGAAAAAAAACAGAGGAGGAAAGGAGGGATGGAGGAGGGAGGAAGACTAGGAAGGAAGTACAAAGGATGGGGGAAAGAGAATTCTTAACAACTTTAGCACTGACGCCAACTGAGACCATGGGAGTTCCTTTAAATAAGGAGTAAGGGGGTGCCTGAGTGGCTCAGTGGGTTAAGCCTCTGCCTTTGGCTCAGGTCATGGTCTCAGGGTCCTGGGATTGAGCCCTGCATTGGGATCTCTGCTCATCAGGGAGCCTGCTTCCCCCTCCCCATCCCTCTCTGCTGGCCTCTCTGCCTACTTGTGATTATTTATTTATTTATTTATTTATTTGACAGACAGAGATCCCAGGTAGGCAGTGAGGCAGGCAGAGAGAGAGGAGGAAGCAGGCTCCCCACTGCACAGAGAGCCCGATGCGGGGCTCGACCCCAGGACCCGGAGATCACGACCCGAGCCGAAGGCAGAGGCTTTAACCCACTGAGCCACCCAGGCGCCCCCTACTTGTGATCTTGATCTCTCTCTCTTTGTCAAACAAATAAATAAAATCTTAAAAAAAAAAAAAAAAGAGTAAGTTCTTTCTAGCCCCACTGTCTGATAGAAAGCAGATACTCAGTAAATGTTGAATAAATAGCTAAAGTCCGCTCTGAGAACAAAAGACAGCCAGAGTAGATACCTGAAAGGACCAGTATCAACCAAAGAAGAGACAATAAAGAAGACTAAAAACTAGAAGAGTGAAGGCACAGGTGCCAAGAAAAACATCTGTAAAAGAAGAATACAATCAAATGTCAGAGAAAAATCAAAGGAGCTGAGAAAGAAAGCATACTGATCAGACTGGGAAACTTGGGGGTTGGCTGGGTAGCTGCAAGAGCGGTTTACTGGCATGGTGGAGATTATACTGCTGTGCTGTCCGACACAGTGGCCACTAGCCATATTTCACTATTTAAATTTTAATAAAAATGGAAAATTCGGTTCCTCAGTTCCTAGCCCTTATTTAAAAATGCTAGTGGCTATCATCCTGGATAGTGCAAATATAGAAAATTTCCATCAACACAGAAAATTCTACTAAGCAGTGTTGATTTAAAGGATTGAGAAGTGGGAAAAAGGTAAAGATGTACTGCTAAGTGTTGACCTGGTAAATTAAATAATATATATTTGAAATTATTTTACCATTTAAGTATACATAAAAGCTTACCACTTTTAAAGGAGCATTGTGAAATATAATAATTAGTATCTGTTAAATGTTCTACAATCTTTTGATGAAATGTGTATAAAGATGTAAGTTAAAAAAAGAAACTCCAATTGAGGCTTAGTATACGAGGAAACATTCATAATGTCTAATGTGTTGATGAGGTCAGGAAAAAAGTAACAGCATACTGATGCTAAATACTGGAGACAAATTTAAACCCTTTAATTAGGCTCTGTAGTAATGCAGAAGGTGTCAAAACTATTATAATCTATGTTGCTGCTTGTGCTATATTAATAGAAAAAGATATCGTTGAGACTTCCTCCTCAAAGCTGCGGCCCCACTGGCTCTTAAAAGCACAGCAACTGAAAAGAACACTGCTGGTTGCTAAGAAATGCATTATGAACACGGATTAGATTTCAACCACCTACATTCAAAATGTAGGTACAATTATTACAGCCACATAAAAGTAACTCCAAAATTAATGATAAAGTGGAATAATGCTACAAACTCTTAGCAATCAATGTTTGTAAAATTCTCATCCATAATTAAAATTTATAATTATAATCAATTTATTAATTCACAGGATTCAAAAGTTAATACACTAAATAGAAAAAAATAAATGAAGTAATTTCAGAGTCTACACAATCTTTCACTAGTGCCAAAACCAGATCTCACAGAGACTAAATATAAGAACTAGAGAAATCTCAACAGTGAGTGAAAAAAGCTGCAAGGGAACTATGTAAACCAAGATGCCATTTATGTATGTTTTAAAAAGTTTATGTAGTTTAGGGATATATACATATATACTAAAAAATAGAAAAACATATATAAGAATGACAACTCTAAGAAGGGGAAGAAGCCAGCAGGGATCTGAGAGAGGCTTTATATCTGTAATATCTAATTCTTTTAAATAGAGAAAAAAGTCACAAATATACTTAATGATATGTGTGCTGATGTATTTAGGAATGAAGTATACTAAGATTTGCAACATACTTTGACATGCATCAAAAAATAAGATGAATTACTGGATGACTATAGGAATGGACAGGTAAGTGACAAAGCAAGTAAAACAAAATGTTAATTATAGAATATAAGTGATAAGGTATGGGTGTGCACTATTTAATTCCTAATATTTAAAAATTTTCATAATAAAATGTCAAGACAAAAAGAGATCTAAGGCAAAATAGGCCCATTGGTAGGTATATAGTTCTGATCATCTCAGCTTATACATGAAGGATCTGTTTTGTTTGTACCCTGGATGATGAGCTTTGCATCTTCTCAATGTGGGCTGAGAATTACATATATTAATGAATCTGTAAATGCAGATATAAATTTGAAATCCAGGTAACTGTGCCTGCTAGCCAACTAGAACTCACTTACTATGTGCAAGGCACTGGATTTGGTCAATAGTATAGCACATCCTGCTCAAAGAAATCAGATTCTAGTAAAAAGAGTAATACATTATGGGAACCATAAAGCAAAATACAGTAAATACCATAAGAGAAATACAAAGTATAGTAATTCTGAAGGAAAGATCATAATGGGCAGAGAGAGGGAGGATTAAATGCACTCAGTGTTGGTATTCCAGACAACCTGGAAGCTTGGAAATAAAACAGCACAGTATGCTTTAAAAAAAAATAATAATAATCGTGGAATATAAGGAAGTTTTAGAAAAGATGGCTGATGGATACACCGGAATCAAAATGGAGCTAGAAATGAACAGGTGGTCCTAAGGTTTACCTTATCCTTGGACTTAAAACAACTTATATTACACTCTAGACACTTTTTCCCTTACATATCAGACAATACACCACTGAAGACTGTGGATTAGAGGAAAACAAATGTATTCATGATGCAATATCCAATTCGAATCTGATTCAATAGGCCAGGAAAAGTAATTTTGTGTTCAATGTCAGTAATTGGCTTGAGGAAAAACTGCCAGCATTCAACAAATATAAAAAGGCTAATGTCATAATGAGGATAAAAGGCAAATACATTATAAAATAGGTTTAAAAATTCTATTTGCTGAGAATATGGTTAACAATAAATATTTTGCAAAATGACAAAATCTTTCATTGTGGCTTTTAATATATTCATGTCTAAGGACAATATAAATCCTTAAATAAAGGCAAGGAGAGGAAGGCTTAATTTAGACATTTTCCTGAGTGAATGTCTAAAACACTCACCAAAATGAAACAGATCACAGGTTAAAATGGCAAATCAATTCCTTAAAAGATATTTGTCCCTCAGAATGTATTTCCCTTGAATAAAAAAAAAAGTTTAAAAAAGGTGAAATTTCTTACGTATATATTAAGCTGATTTTTTTACATATAGTTACTTGTTATAGTGGGTAAAATTAGTATAATGTATACTAAGGTATACTATATGCCATAATGTATACTAATATAATATATACCATAATGTATACTAATGTATACTAATGAGTATACAACTAAAAAAATCTTAAGAGTTAGGAGTGCCTGGGTGGCTCAGTGGGTTAAAGCCTCTGCCTTCAGCTCAGGTCATGATCCCAGGGTCCTGGGATCGAGCCCTGCATGGCGCTCTCTGCTCAGCAGGGAGCCTGCTTCCTCCTCTCTCTCTGCCTGCCTCTCTGCCTACTTGTGATCTCTGACTGTCAAATAAATAAATAAAATCTTAAAAAAAAAATCTAAGAGTTATCCAAAGAAAATTTATTCTAAGACTTTATTTATTTATTTATTTGAGAGAGAGAAAGAAATTGAGAGAGAGAGCGCATGAGAGGGGGAAGGTGAGAGGGAAAAGCAGACTCCCCGCTGAGCAGGGAGCCTCATGCGGAACTTGATCCTGGGTCTCCAGGATCATGACCTGAGCTGAAGGCAGTTGCTTAATCAACTGAGCCACCCAGGCACCCAAGAAAATTTATTTTAATTAAAATTACTTCCAAATAAATCTTTTTAGAAATTAATAGATGATTTTTAGTTGCCCATGAGTTAGTCCAGTCCTCAAATGATTTAACATTAATAATAAAAAAAGTACAATGTCCTGACAATAGAAAAGGTCATGTTTTAGAATTGGTTAAGGCTGAAAGAAAGCAAATAATTAGCAACAACGTCTTCCCTAAGTGAAAATCTTACAGTGGTTTGAGAGATGTAAGAGGAACAACTCCATCCATCCAGTTACCCTCTGATAGGAGAAGTCTGTCAGCAGAATTGACTAAGCTAAGCTATTTCCAAACCCCCCTTTACTTCCTCCCAGTTCATCTTTGGCAGAGGAGATTGGAGAGAATCCAATATTAAGATTGCTTTAACCTTGTGAATATATGGAAAAATGGCTCAGAGCCTAAAAGTACAGGGGTGCCTGGATGGTACAGTCAGTTAAGCATCTGACTCTTCGGTTTCAGCTCAGGTCATGATCTCGGGTCATGGGATTGAGCCCTCTGTCGGGCTCCATGCAGAGTCTCATTGGGACTCTCTCTCAAACAAATAAATCTTAAAAAAATTTTAAAAAGAAGAAGAATCTAAAAGCATTAACAGTTACCAAGCCCAATCTTTAAGTCCTCAGGGAGGGCTCACTATATAGGAAAAATTCTAGGATGGAAAGGAATCCTAGGCAAAGGTCTCTATGACTAGAAATGGTTATGGGCTACAGTTCTAAAGGGTTTTTTGTTTGCTTAAACAAAACAGCATTTAGAAATTATTGGCATATCACAAACATTAAGTCACTGGTAACATTTTCATATAGCCTTTTACATTATTTTATGGATCAGGAATCCTCAAAAGTACTCTGGAATAACTATTTCCCCCAGCTTTTTAAAAAGACTTTATTTATTTATTTGACAGACAGAGAGAGCACAAACAGGGGGAGCAGCAGGCTTTTGCTGAGCAGAGAGCCCAATGCAGGGCTCGACCCCAGGACCCTGGGATTATGACCAGAGGTGAAGGCAGACACCTAAGGGACTGAGCCACCCAGGTGCCCCAAACTATCCCCTTTTTATAAAAATACTGAAGCAGAGAGATTAAAGAGAGTTACCTGTAAAAAGTACAATATGCGGGGGGAGGAGTCAAGATGGTGGGGGGAGAAGTCAAGATGGCGGAGAAGTAACAGGCTGAGATGACATCCGGTAGCAGGAGATCAGCTAGATAGCTTATCTAAACACTGCGAACACCTACAAATCCAATGGGAAATCGAAGAAAAGAACAACAATCCTAGAAACAAAAAATCGACCACTTTCTGAAAGGTAGGACCTGCCGAGCAGTGAATCTGAAGCAAAGGGAAGATAGACCGTGGGGGGAGGGGCTGGCTCCCGGCCAGCGGCAGAGCAATGGAGCACAAAATCAGGACTTTTAAAAGTCTGCTGCACTGAGGGACATCGCTCCAGAGGCTAAACCGGGGGGAAGCCCACGCAGGGTCAGCGTAGCCCCAGGTCCCGCGGGGTCAGAGAAGGACCGGGGGTGTCTGAGTGTCACAGAGCTCAAAGGTATTAGAGCGGGGAAGCTGGCTACAGCGACAAAGCTGAGGAGTGAGCTCTCAGCTCGGGGTTACCTTGAACCGGTTGCAGGCTGGGTGAGCTCGGAGCGCGGCCAGAAGCCATGGAGACAGAAGCGACAGAGTGCTTTTCTCCAAGCGCAAGCGACCAGTGCTTTTCTCCAATTGCAAGGGACCGGGCACTTTTCTACAAATGCAACCAGAGGCCAGGGAGACGGGAGCAATTGGGTGCTCTTCTCGGAGGGCGCACTGAGGAGCGGGACCCCGAGCTCTCAGCTCATCCGGGCCGGAGATTGGGAGGCCACCATTATGATTCCCATCCTCCGGAACTCTAAGGAAAGCAATCAGGGAACAAAAGTTCCCGAAAGCGAACCCAAGCTGATTACTTAGCCCCGCCCCTGGTAAGGGAGGTGCAATTCCGCCTGCGGCAATGACACTTGAGAATCACTACAACAGGCCCCTCTCCCAGAAGATCAAAAAGAAACCCAGCCAAGACCAACTTCACTTACCAAGGAGAGCAGCGAATTCCAGAGGAGGAGAAAGCAAAGCAAGGAATTCACGGTTTTCTCCCTATGATTACTTAGTCTTCCAGTTAATTTTTGTTTTTTCTTTTTTTCTTCTGCTAAATTTTTTTTAAACTTTTACCCTTTCTTCTCTTAACTGTTTTTTAACTAGTTTATCTTAACAACACCTTACCAAAAATAATAATAATTTTTTGAACCTTCATTATTACAGTCATATTTTACCCTCCATTGTATCTAACTATATTTTTTGTATATACATATATTTTCTTTTTTTAATATTTTTTCCTTGTTTGTTTTCTTTTCTTTTTTTCTTTTTTTTTTTTTTTCTTCTTGTTTATCCCCTTTCTACCTCCCAAGATTTGGGGTATCTTCTGATTTGGTTAAAGCACAATTCCCTGGGGGTCTTTGCTACCCTTTTAACATTTTATTTGCTCCTTTATATATTCTTATCTGGACAAAATGACAAGGCGGAAAAACACCACAAAAAGAAGAACAAGAAGCAGTACCAAAGGCTAGGGATGTAATCAATACAGATATTGGTAATATGACAGATCTAGAGTTCAGAATGAAAATTCTCAAGGTTCTAGCCGGGCTCAAAAAAGGCATAGAAGATATTAGAGAAACCCTCTCCAGAGAGATAAAAGCCCTTTCTGGAGAAACAAAGGAACTAAAATCTAACCAAATTGAAATTAAAAAAGCTATTAATGAGGTGCAATCAAAAACAGAAGCTCTTACTGCTCGGATAAATGAGGCAGAAGAAAGAATTAGTGACATAGAAGACCAAATGACAGAGAATAAAGAAGCTGAGCAAAAGAGAGAAAAACAAATACTGGACCACGAGGAGAGAATTCGATAGATAAGTGACACCATAGAACGAAACAACATTAGAATAATTAGGATTCCAGAAGAAGAAGAAAGAGAGAGGGGAGCAGAAGGTATATTGGAGAGAATTATTGGAGAGAATTTCCCTAATATGGCAAAGGGAACAAGCATCAAAATCCAGGAGATGCAAAGAATGCAAAATCAATAAAAATAGGTCCACACCCCATCACCTGATAGTAAAATTTACAAGTCTTAGCAACAAAGAGAAAATCCTGAAAGCAGCCCGGGAAAAGAAGTCTGTAACATACAAGGGTAAAAACATTAGACTGGCAGCAGACTTATCCACAGAGACCTGGCAGGCCAGAAAGAACTGGCATGATATATTCAGAGCACTAAATGAGAAAAACATGCAGCCAAGAATACTATATCCAGCTAGGCTATCAATGAAAATAGAAGGAGAGATAAAAAGCTTCCAGGACAAACAAAAACTGAAAGAATTTGTAAACACCAAACCAGCTCTACAGGAAATATTGAAAGGGGTCCTCTAAGCAAAGAGAGACCCTAAAAGTAGTAGATCAGAAAGGAACAGAGACGATATACAGTAACAGTCACCTTACAGGCAATACAATGGCAATAAATTCATATCTCTCAAAAGTTACCCTGAATGTTAATGGGCTAAATGCCCTAATCAAAAGACACAGGGTATCAGATTGGATAAAAAAACAAAACCCATCAATATGCTGCCTACAAGAAACTCATTTTAGACCCGAAGACACCCCCAGATTTAAAGTGAGGGGGTGGAAAACAATGTACCATGCTAATGGACATCAGAAGAAAGCTGGGGTGGCAATCCTTATATCAGATCAATTAGATTTTAAGCCAAAGACTATAATAAGAGACGAGGAAGGACACTATATCATACTCAAAGGGTCTGTCCAACAAGAAGACCTAACAATCATAAATATCTATGCCCCTAACATGGGAGCAGCCAACTATATAAACCAATTAATAACAAAATCAAAGAAACACATCGACAATCATTCAATAATAGTAGGGGACTTTAACATTCCCCTCACTGAATTGGACAGATCATCCAAACAAAAGATCAACAAGGAAATAAAGGCTTGAATGACACACTGGACCAGATGGACATCACAGATATATTCAGAACATTCCATCCCAAGGCAACAGAATACACATTCTTCTCTAGTGCACATGGAACATTCTCCAGAGTAGACCACATCCTGGGTCATAAATCAGGTCTCAACTGGTATCAAAAGATTGGGATCATTCCCTGCATATTTTCAGACCACAATGCTCTGGAACTAGAACTCAATCACAAGAGGAATTTGGAAAGAACCCAAATACATGAAGACTAAACAGAATCCTTCTAAAGAATGAATGGGTCAACCAGGAAATTAAAGAATTGAAAAAATTCATGGAAACAAATGATAATGAAAACACAATGGTTCAAAAATCTGTGGGACATGGCAAAGGCAGTCCTGAGAGGAAAATATACAGTGATACAAGCCTTTCTCAAGAAACAAGAAAGGTCTCAAGTACACAACCTAACCCTATACCTAAAGGAGCTGGAGAAAGAACAACAAAGAAAGCTTAAACCCAGCAGGAGAAGAGAAATCACAAAGATCAGAGCAGAAATCAATGAAATAGAAATTAAAAAAATAGAACAAATCAACGAAACAAGGAACTGGTTCTTTGAAAGAATTAATAAGATTGATAAACCCCTGGCCAGACTTATCAAAAAGAAAAGAGAAAGGACCCAAATAAATAAAATCATGAATGAAAGAGGAGAGATCACAACCAACACCAAAGTAATACAAACGATTATAAGAACATACTATGAGCAACTCTATGCCAACAAATTCGACAATCTGGAAGAAATGGATACATTTCTAGAAACATATAAACTACCACAACTGAACCAGGAAGAAAAAGAAAACCTGAACAGACTCATAACCAGTAAGGAGATTGAAACAGTCATCAAAAATCTCCAAACAAAAAAAAGCCCAGGACCAGACGGCTTCCCAGGGGAATTCTACCAAACATTTAAAGAAGAATTAATTCCTATTCTCCTGAAACTGTTCCAAAAAATAGACATGGAAGGAAAACGTCCAAACTCATTTTATGAGGCCAGCATCACCTTGATCCCAAAACCAGACAAGGATCCCACCAAAAAAGAGAATTACAGACCAATATCCTTGATGAACACAGATGCGAAAATTCTCACCAAAATATTAGCCAATAGGATCCAACAGTACATTAAAAGGATTATTCACCATGACCAAGTGAGATTTATTCCAGGGCTGCAAGGTTGGTTCAACATCCGCAAATCCATCAATATGATACGTTAATAAAAGAAAGAAAAAGAACCATATGATACTCTCAGTAGATGCCGAAAAAGCATTTGACAAAGTGCAGCATCCCTTCCTGATTAACACTCTTCAAAGTGTAGGGACAGAGGGCACAAACCTCAATTATTATCAAAGCCATCTATGAAAAACCCACCGCAAATATCATTCTCAATGGAGAAAAACTGAAAGCTTTTCTGCTAAGGTCAGGAACATGGCAGGGATGTCCGCTATCACCACTGCTATTCAACATAGTACTAGAAGACCTAGCCTCAGCAATCAGACAACAAAAAGAAATTAAAGGCATCCAAATCGGCAAAGAAGAAGTCAAACTATCACTCTTTGCAGATGATATGATACTATATGTGGAAAACCCAAAAGGCTCCACTCCAAAACTGCTGGAACTTGTACAGGAATTCAGTAAAGTGTCAGGATATAAAGTCAATGCACAGAAATCAGCTGCATTTCTTTACACCAACAACAAGACAGAAGAAAGAGAAATTAAGGAGCCAATCCCAATTACAATTGCACCCAAAACCATAAGATACCTAGGAATAAACCTAACCAAAGGGGCAAAGAATCTATACTCAGAAAACTATAAAGTACTCTTGAAAGAAACTGAGGAAGAAAGAAATGTACAAATGTTCCATGCTCCTGGACTGGAAGAACAAATATTGTGAAAATGTCTATGCTACCTAAAGCAATCTACACATTTAATGCAATCCCTACCAAAATCCCATCCATTTTTTTCAAAGAAATAGAACAAATAATCTTAAAATTTATATGGAACCAGAAAAGACCTCGAATAGCCAAAGGAATATTGAAAAAGAAAGCCAAAGTTGGTGGCATCACAATTCTGGACTTCAAGCTCTATTACAAAGTTGTCATCATCAAGACAGTATGGTACTGGCACAAAAACAGACACATAGATCAATGGAACAGAATAGAGAGCCCAGAAATAGACCCTCAACTCTATGGTCAACTAATCTTCGACAAAGCAGGAAAGAATGTCCAATGGAAAAAGACAGCCTCTTCAACAAACAGTGCTGGGAAAACTGGACAGCCACATGCAGAAAAATGAAATTGGACTATTTCCTTACACCACACATGAAAACAGACTCAAAATGGATGAAGGATGAAGGACCTTTCTCAAAAGGAATCCATCAGAATCCTTGAGAACTCAGGCAGCAACCTCTTCGACCTCAGCCGCGGCAACTTCTTCCTAGGAACATAGCCAAAGGCAAGGGAAGCAAGGGCAAAAATGAACTATTGGGACTTCATCAAGATCAAAAGCTTTTGCACAGCAAAGGAAACAGTTAACAAAGCCAAAAGACAACTGACAGAATGGGAGAAGATATTTGCAAACGACATATCAGATAAAGGGCTAGTGTCCAAAATCTATAAAGAACTTACCAAACTCAACACTAAAAGAACAAATGATCCAATCAAGAAATGGGCAGACGACATGAACAGACATTTCTGCAAAGAAGACATCCAGATGGCCAACAGACACATGAAAAAACGCTCCATATCTCTCGGCATCAGGGAAATACAAATCAAAACCACAATGAGATACCACCTCACACCAGTCAGAATGGCTAAAATTAACAAGTCAGGAAATGACAGATGCTGGCGAGGATGCGGAGAAAGGGGAACCCTCCTACACTGCTGGTGGGAATGCAAGCTGGTGCAGCCACTCTGGAAAACAGTGTGGAGGTTCCTCAAAAAACTGAAAATAGAGCTACCCTATGACCCAGTGATTGCACTGCTGGGTATATATCCTAAAGATACAAATGTCGTGCTCCGAAGGGGCACATGCACCTGAATGTTTATGGCAGCAATGTCCACAATAGCCAAACTGTGGAAAGAGCCTAGATGTCCATCAACAGATGAATGGATAAAGAAGATGTGGTATATATACACAATGGAATACTATGCAGCCATCAAAAGAAATGAAATCTTGCCATTTGCGACGACGTGGATGGAACTAGAGGGTATTATGCTTAGCGAAGTGAGTTAGTCGGAGAAAGACAACTATCATATGATCTCCCTGATATGAGGAAGTGGAGATGCAACATGGGGGCTTTGGGGGGAAGGAAAAGAAAAAATGAAAGAAGATGGGATCGGGAGGGAGACAAACCATAAAAGACTCAATCTCAAAAAACAGACTGAGGGTTGCTGGGGGGAGGGGGGACGGGAGACGGTGATGGAGATATGGACATTGGGGAGGGTATGTGCTATGATGAGTGCTGTGAAATGTGTAAACCTGGCGATTCACAGACCTGTACCCCTGGGGATAAAAACACATTATATGTTTATTTAACAATTAAAAAAAAAAGAAATGTAAAATCCATAAAAAAAAAAAGTACGATATTCACAGCTGGGTTTCGAATTTACCCTTTACCATACCATTGCCATAATTCGACAAAACTGTCTAAATACAAAATAGAAATAAAGCCTCGACTGAGACTAAATTCTTGGCAAAAATAAATTAATCTGTTGGCTTTGAAGAATGGTGTAAAGATAGTGGCTTGGAGGAGCCTGGAAGGTTGGTCACCATTATGAGAAATCATTTGTGTCTGTGTGCTTTAGGTCTATATTTCGTCATTCCATTAGTGAAACCCGAAACTTGGACAGTTTCCCCAATTTCAGGGATGCTACTAAGATAAATTTATAAAATATAACCAGGTAAGAGCTATATTCCTCAGGCTGAGAAAAGCACTAGTGTTCTGTAAGGTATTTTTGCTGTGGTTGGTGAAAGAGCAGTTCCTATTTGAAATGGGACATGTCTGATGTATTCTGCAGGGAGGCTAGCTCTTCTTATTTTTTTTTTCCTCCCGAAGTGATTCAGTGAACCAAGTACACTGACCTTATCATTCCATTTTTTCATCATTAAAATTCTACACTGAAAAATTTATTTTAAGGGAAATCACTTTACCTGCTATGAAATTTCTCCATGTCTCATGCTGAAAGTTGTGATTTCAGCATACATGTGCTGTTGTGGCTTTTTTCCTTTTTATGTTTTCTGTGACATGTACTAAAGGTTGGAAAAACTTTCATTTTTGTTAGTATCATGGTATTGTGAATTGTCAGTTCAAGATAAAGAAGTCCTTGCTAATGTATTAGTTTGGGAGAATTTTTAAATGTTTTCCATAGTCTCTTTTTAGTGAAGGGGAGGGGAGTGGGGGTTGTTGAAAGGTTACCAAACCAAAAGGTGCCAGTGAAGGGGCAGGAAACCCAAATGGTGGGCAAGATTACCTCTAACTCCATAGATGGACAGCTTCTGCAGTTTCTGCTTAGCTGTCCCTTCTATCCTCGCTCCTGTCCCGAGAGAGGCCTCTGATGGCTATATTTATAGTATATGCCAAATGAAGAAAACACACTTGTAAGAAGATAGAATTTAAGGGATGTTGATGATGTAGATGAACCCCAGGGTTTACTAGGTTATGAAACAGGTTTATCAAGTTGACAATGACAAGGAATATAGGAAAAGTGGATGTTGGTAGAGGTAGAGAAGGAGGCAGTGGGGAAAATGAAGGGAAATTAGAAAGGAAGAGAAATGCCCAATGGCCTTCCGATTCCAGGCTCGACACCTGGTTTCTGCCTTTGCCCCAGAAGAAATTCTTAAAAACTTTCAATACTTTCCCTTTACTTGCTAAAGGTAGTTTGAGTGGGTTTTATAACTTAAAATCAGAAGGAATTTTCTCCAGATACGTAGCATAATGGCCAGCTACATGGAAGAGAGGTTACCTGGCCTTCTGGGTTGGGGTGGCAAGCTGGGAGCACCAAAGGCCTGCACAATGACACCGGCCCTGTAGTGCATCAGCTCGGCTGCAGTGCTTAATACTGGCGGGAATGCCAAGGTGATGCAACTGGAAATTTATCAAAGCTGCTTCAGAAGACTTTATCCAACATAGTTAAGTTGGGCTATACTTTTCCATGGTAAGAACTAAATAACTACAAATCTTTAGAGTTTCCACTAAAAATACAGCTTTTGTTATTCCTACTGAAAAATTTCAGCTCATTTGCAAGTGTAAGGAAGAAAATATTAGGGGCAACTGGGTGGCTCAGTGGATTAAGCCCCTGCCTGGCTCAGGTCATAATCTCAGGGTTCTGGGGTCAAGCCCCACATCAGGCTTTCTGCTCAGCAGGGAACCTGCTTCCCCCTCTCTCTCTGTCTGCCTCTCTGCCTACTTGTGATTTCTCTCTCTGTCAAATAAATAAATAAAATTTAAAAAAAAAAGAAAATATTATTGGTCTCATTAATCACACTTCTACTAAAGAGAAGCTTTTCAATTACATAACATAAAATACCATTACGAATGCTCCTAAAATGTGCTTTTTCTTTCCAGAAGAAAGGAATTATTCATAACTAACACAAATAGTACAGCTTCATTTTAAAAACAGGAACTTCAGTATCAGGTATACTAAAAGTGGGTTAAAATTAATTAATAATAAAAACAATTCATTATTTTACTTTTATCTCCAAAGGCATTATGTACAATGGGAAAAGTCCATAAACCCCACTACATATGAATGAAAATACCTATTTTCAAGGTCTGTCTGTAGGTATTTTCTAGTCTATATTTTTAATACTAAAATATATACAGTATAATTAATTTTGATCTGTCCACGTGACATTACAAAAGAAACTAATGACTTCTCAAATGATACTGAAGTTCCTCCCAAGAATTAGAGACATACTTATGACAACACTGTACACAAAAATGAAGAGACCATGCTCGATCATGATGTTGTCTTTGTCACATCAGTTACACTGCTACTTATATTCTACTGAAGAAAAGCACTAGGTGTTGTTAGTCACTAAGTATGGTACTATTAAATTTTGGTAAATGGAGATATAAATCTGGTCCTCAGTGAGCCTTTTAGAAGACAGAATATAGCTACAGCCAACAATTTGAGGCAGGAATCTAGTCAAATGAAATTTTTAAATAATGTTTATAGATAATTTTGGGTAAGCTGGTACTACTGAATACAACTAAATATTCTATTTATTTGAAAATCTGAGGGTAAAATGATAGTACTATAACTATGAAACTCTACCGGTCTAATAAACCTCACCATACATATTTTAATATGTAGTACATTCATTAAAATTGTTTTATCTATCTATCTATCTATTTATTTTAAGATTTTATTTATTTGACAGAGAGAGACACAGCGAGAGAGGGAACATAAGTAGTGGGAGAGGAAGAGGGAGAAGCAGGTTCCCTGCCGAGCAAGGAGCCCAGTGTAGGGCTCGATCCTGGGATGCCAGGATCATGACCTGAGCCAAAGGCAGACCCTTAACGACTGCGCCACCTAGGAGCTCCTAAAATTGGTTTTTTAATTAGTTATTATTTAAAAGTCTATGCTTTTCAATTAGACTTTTTTTTTTTTCCTGGCAAAATGGCTAGGATGAGAATGATTGGTATATTTTAGGTAAGAATAAAAGGGAAAACCAGAAATGAAATCTTTGTTCAGATTAGCAGCAGTGAACACTGAATTGGTTCAGATAAAATAAGGGTCAAAAGGCTGACTACCTTACTCATAAGAGCCAAAAAAACCCAGCAGACTGTGGTATCCTCTTTAACCTTACTTCGTGCAAGACTACCACGTGCACATGCAGATACAACATAGAAATTTTTCATATAAACACATCCTGGAGAAGTGCATTGAACCATTTCTCTTCTCAGATATTTTCACTGTCCTATGTCAATAAAAAGCATAAATATAAAAATGTGGCTTCACCCTGCAAGAGTTCAGTGCTTCATGTATTTTAAAAGTTCAGAGATTAATATTTATGGTTAAGACTTATTTCCTGAGCAAACACTAAATCATCTGTAAAAATTAAATCCTAAATGATTCTACTTTTAAAAGGGAATGTTCAACATGTACCAGAGTGCTGAAATCTGACTCTCTTGTGCACTTCCTTATTTCTTGCTATTTTGCTTTTGCTATTTCTATAGTCACAACCTTAGCGTGGACCTAACCAGTACAATCCTGTTATAACACTACAGAAGTCCTAATTGTTTTTGTTTCTAGTCTTCTTGTTCTAAATGTACCTACTCACAGACACCATCATCCTACAGATGGAAAAACCCTTCTCAGAATACTGCTGTTTTGGTTCCCAATATAATTCTTCAGGAAATCTTACCTACTAAATCTCATCATTCACCAAAATACCATCCACCTGTACCTTTTTCAGTATTTTACCCACTCTCATATGCCATCTGCATTCCTTTGGTTGCCTTTCAAACTTAATTTATTCAAAATTTTAAGACATCTTTCAGAAAGTTTTTCCAGATCAATTTTTCCAGAATTCTCCAAATATTTAAGAAATGTATGTTTCTTTCTGTCCTTCCTACCTCCTCCATTATATTGAAGGCAAATACAATTTATTTTGCTTCCTTTGTAATGGTCTCCCATTAAGTATAATGCTGGAAACAAAACGGATCTTAAATTATCTCTGACTGTTAAAGCTTAAAATCCTATATTTTGGCCTTCTTTCAAATTTTAACTGTTTTGGGCATCCTTCCAACTGATCACATTATGCAAATTCTTTGAGATTAGTAAATGTATCTGTTCACAAGGGCCATCAATAAATACTGTTCCTTGATCAAGTAAAGGTCACAATTAAAATTTTAATTGATTTAGCGTTACAAGGAAGGTAAAATATAAGTTTTCTGAAATCAAGTAGGAAAGTTTACACTATAAAGTCGTTTTAAAACAGTAAAAAGCCTAAAAAGAGTACCTTGAAAGATACATAATTTTATTACTTCTAAATACACAGAGAATCACCTCAATGTTTAAAGTATTTATAATATAAAGGTCTTGGCTCCAGATTGTTTTTGACAAGTAAGACTTCCTTGTATAAAATTATACAAAGAATCTTGCTGATAGCTTCCTTAGCAAAACGTTTTTTCTGTAGTTTGCGCAAATGGATTGCCAATCCAATACACAGACCATATTTTGGTTAAAATACCTAATTCCTGTTGCATGGATTGACAACATTCTATTATTTTGTGAGAAGCAAATCTAAGCAAATCATCTAAGATTCGGTCTAAAGCTTTTTTTCCCCTGTCTGATAATCATATTGTAGGAAGAAAATAAAATACAATTTGAAATACCCTGCTTCACTGTACATTCATATAGTTTTCATTATTAAAATGAAATACCAAAGGTGAAAAGCAGTTTTTTAAAATGACTACTGTACAGAGACAAATGTCTAAAAACATACTTGTATTGTCTTTTGTAAAAAAACAAACCAAACACACCCCCCACCACATGTGTGCGCACACACACACACCCCAAACCCAAAAGCTAAAACAAAATCCAGAAATGGTACCATTCAGGGTGACATTATTTAAGAAGTCAAAGAGACTGCATATTACTAAAATAAAGCAATAATTAAAATGTAAACATATTATATTATATGTAAAACAAAACAAAAATGTCCAGTTCTGCCTGTCTCTGTTGTGTAGGTGTGACAGGAAAGCTCTAAAATTTTTCCTCAAACACTGAATCATCCCCAGTGACTCAAGCCAGTATTTATCCCATATAGCTCGATTCTGTAGCAGCTGCAGTCTGTATTCTTTTTTTTAATGTCACTTAAGTTATTTAAAGTGTAGAGACAAAAGAAGCTACATTAAATTAGAACCAAAATACAACTTTAAAAGTCAAATTCTGACTATAACGTCCCATATTTATGTTACAAAAAAAAAAAAAAGAATATACCCTTCTCCTCGCATACTGAACACTCTCAACTATCCATATGGAAATCAGATTAAGAAGCTATGTTTTCTTAGCCTTCAAGTCACCATATGTAGATAATTACACAGTAAAAACCTCAAACTCAAATCCCTTGCACAGTAAGAATCAACTTATTATGACCATGAGGAATGAGCCATTCATATCCATAGCTATGCCAAAACATAAAGGAGAAAATGTAAAAAATTACCATAGGTACAATTTTTTATCATTTTCTTTCTACAAAAGAAGTAATTGCTCATTCACACTGAACAACACAGATGCAATTTAAGTACAATTCAATCTTCAAAACCACGTACCAAAAAATCAGCCTTCAATCCTTTTAAAAACCCCCACAGACTATGCAACTACTATAGAAAGGTAGGGTCATAAGCATTTGAAATGTCCAGTTTTATTTTTGTCTAACTTTTAAAAATATAATATATGGAAGGATTGAAGTTATTAATGGGGTAGGGAAAGAATATGGCAGAGTGATGGAGACTGTAGATTTTATGTTCACCAAGCCCCTAGGGTTCGGTTGTTGAGTGACCCTGGGCACATCACATAATTCTGTAAACTCCAGTTGCCTTATTGGTAATGTGAGGATTGCAACAGTAACTTAATTCACAGGGCTGTTGTGAGAATTAACTGACAGAACAAACACAAAGTACTTAATACTTAGAAACCATGCACTCAAGTCAATAAATATTTGAGGACCTAACATGTGCAGGCCCTGTACAAGTGGTGAACATAAAAATATATTGTCTCTATCTTTAGGAAACCTTCTTCTTAGTGGAAAAGTACATATAACAAAATGTATAAAAACACATAAATGTGTATAATTGTGGTATTATATAAAATAAAGGGCTGCCTGAGTGGCTCAGTGAGTTAAGTGTCTGCCTTTGGCTCGGGTCATGATCTCAGGATCCTGGGATCCAGCCCAGCATCGGGCTCTCTGCTCAGCAGGGAGCCTGCCTCCCCCTCTCCCTCTGCCTGCCTCTCTGCCTACTTGTGATTTCTCTCTCTGTGTCAAATAAATAATAAAAATTTTTTAAAAAATAAAAATAAAATAAAATAAAGTAGGTTCAGTGATGGAGGAACTACATCAATTGGTCAGGGGCATAAAGAAATGTTTGAGTGAAAGGGTAACATTTAAGCAGGGTCCTGAAAAATGAGAAGAGGCCAGTGAGAACATTCCGGGTAGAAACAGCATCAACAAAGGCCGCCAAGAAGAGAGGAAAGCATGTTCTATCCAGAGGCCAGTGTGAGTGCAGCACAGTAAAACACAAGGATACCAGGAAAGAAACTTGGAGGGAGAGGTAGTAGACAAAACTAGCAGATCTTGACAGCCAAGGTAAAGACTTTGGATTTTCATTCTAAATATAATGAGAAGCTGCTGGAGTGTTTCAAGCAGAGAAGCAATTATATTTAACAGGTTTAGAAGTCAGGAAATAACAGAAACATTCCATTAGGCTAGGAAAATCGAGATACAAAAAGTATTCTGGAGCACAGCAACTCACCTTTGTTTAAAAATACTATTGTTCGTTCTTTTTAGTTGGAAAATTCTAAAATATATTAGCCATTTCCTGCTTTAGTTAAAAGAAAAAAAAAGAACACTTCGAAAACATTAACTAGAGTACTTTATTCTTTTTTACCCCACCTTTTAAATGTATCATGATTGACAGCTATGCTGTATTAGAGGTTATGTTTAATTTTTATCAGTTGTGAACAGCACAATATGCAGCTGCTCAAAAATCTGGGCAACAGAACTGGTCAAACTTCGTGGCATTTAAAGCTGAATTAAAGACTGAAAGAGAGTAAATCTGTGTCATTGATTTTTTTTTTTTTTCCAATAACTTCACTTTTACCATCTTACCAGTGAGTTTTTGTTGCTGTTGTTGTTGTTGTTGTTTTAAAGCAACATTTAAGGTGTTCTTACTTGGTCAACTGTGGATAACAATCTGGTTTGCCTTTTCCACTCTTACTCAAATGATGCTGTGAATTGTTGGAAAAAGTCCAAAACTGCAATTATTTGATCCACTACTTAATCTCTCTTGTTAACTTCCATATCAACATTCACCATATGGGGTATTTTAAGTCCTTTCCATGCCTAGTCAGGAACTCCAAGTGCTGATAGGACTCTCCCCACCCTATCCCATTTCCCCTCACTCTTAGCAAAATTACCTCTTCTAAACTTACCTCCTCTCTACCTTAAAAATGGCTGCCACTTAATTCTCCTTTGCTCTAGTCACAGAAAAGCGTTTCTCTAAATGTACTATTGACAGTCTCTCTTGCTTCATCAATTATTCCATCTGCTTGTCTTCAGTTTCTCTCGTATTACCCTTACCTTTCCACAAGTATTCAAACATCAGTAAATAAATAAATAAATAGGTCTGCGAATTTTAATTATTCACCTGCCACACAGTCTCATGCACTTTTCTCCATTTCTGACTCTAGCAATCTAATTCAGGCTCTCACGTCTCACCTGAAGAACAGTCAAACATTTCTGTATAGCCACACTAGAACTTTTTAAATTTTTAAATTTTTTATTATTTTTTTAAGATTTTACTTATTTATTTGAGAGACAGAGAGCAAGAGAAAGGATGAGCTGGAGGAGAGGCAGATGGAGAGGAAGAGGCAGATTTCCCATCTGAGCACGGAACCCGATGCCAGACTCCGAGACTCTATCACAAGACCCTGGGATCAAAACCTGAGCTCAAGGCAGGCACTTAACTGACTGAGCCACTCAGGGGCCCCCATCCCTTTTTTCAACTAGTATTTTTTTAAATCCTGATCCTAATTCTTACATATTTGAAATTCATCCATAAAACATATTTCCAATCAACAGAATTCAAATTATTTTCTGCTGGCATTTAAATTTTTCAGTGATTGAGCTCCAATCCAGCTATTCTCAGAAAACTATCTGGGTCTGCCATCTACTATCTTTTCTCTACCAAAAACTTTCTGTAAAATGGTCTGTAATCAGACCCTGTCTCATACTACTGTAATTTCTCATCTACTAATATGTGCTTTTTTAAAAAAGATTTTATTTATGTATTTGACACACAAAGAGAGAGAGAGAAAGAGCACAAATAGACAGATCGACAGGCATAGGGAGAGGGAGAAGCAGGCTCCCCACTGAGCAGAGAGCCTGATAGGGGGCTCAAGGCCAGGACCCTGGGATCATGACCTGAGCCAAAGGCAGATGCTTAACCACCTGAACCACCCGTGTACCCCTACTACTGTGTGCTTTTAACTTGTGGGATCTGCACTAACTCTGAGTGGTTACTGCCAGAACTACAGTACACCAGTGGAGTTGAAACAATTATTTCCTTCCTGATTTGCATCCTTTATAACAAAACCATAATCATTAAAGTATAGCACTTTTCTGAGTTCTATCAGTTGTTCTAGCATATTATTGGACCCGATGGATAGGAACCCCCAAATTTATAGCCAGTTGGTCAGAAGTGCAAGTGGCCTGGGGACCCCACAGTGCAACTGGTTTCTGAATTAAGGGCTATCTTCTTGGGGACCATACCCTTTAATTTTTGGGGTCTGTACTAACTCTGGATGGTTAGTGTTGAGAACTGAGTTGAAGTATACCAGAATGCTTCTTTCCAAAGCTCTTCTATGAAATCAAGACAAAGTTTCTGAGCCTATTATTCAAGACTATTCACGATCCTTCTAATATACCACACTAATATAATTCTGTCAACATCTACTCTATGAAGTTATAGCAATAAATGTGGCTGGGAAGGAGGATGGGAAAATGAAGGGTATGGGAAGGAGATTAAAAAACACCCATGTAAGATATGGTTTTACTCAAACTAAACTACTTAAAATTGTTATTATTCCTTATAGTTCCCTATTTTCCAACTTAGGCTCATATCATTCACTTCTGTCTACAATCTTTTACCTCCTATCTCTGAGACTCCTACTTGAATTTTAAGGAGCCAGGCAAATGTCACTTCCAAAATGAAGCCTCTTTGATTTCCCTAACTTAAAATAACTTTTCAAAAATCTCCATTTCAAGGCAAATAAGCATAACAGAAAGCACTAAATAAGGAGCAGTCATATTTCTACCATTTCTGGTATAAGCTGACACAAGCCACTTAAGCTTTTTAAACATAGAAAATGAAGATAGGAAAGACAATATACTATTCCCAAAAACTCTTCTGCCTCAAAAAACTTAGAAACACATTCTTTTAAAAGCACAGCTAAGGTCTTAAAGTAACTAAGGGTAATTGCCAGCAATCATAAAAAAAAAAAAAAAGAAACGAGAAACCAGAGTGATAAGCTAACATTAGGGGCTATGGCTGACCCAAAGAGCCAAAAACTTAAAGCCTGGTCAGGAGAGACATGACATTTGGCCCTTTCAAGACAGAGTTGAAATCTCAGGCCTTTGTATAAAGCTAGGATCTTTGTGACAGGATGAACTAGAAAAAACAAACAAACAAAAATCACCTATCAGTAAAAGAAAAAGACAGGGAAACCTCTCTGCCTTGATTGAGCCTCTGGAGGCAATGAGATGCAATTTCCTCTGAATATTCATAAATACAAGTCTACTTTCATGTACACTGGAAGTTCTAAATATAAACTCACAACTCCAAAATACAAATTATACAAGGGAACATGCTACCATGAGCAAAAGTCAGCAGAAACAGCAACTGGATTAAAACCCTCAGACTTTAGGTATTAAAATAACCCATTACAGAAGATAAGATGCAAAAAAATAAGAAAGAACAGAAGCATGAGCAATAAACAATCTAATTCTAGGCAGATTTTTAAGAAAACTAAATTAAACTTCTAGAAATGGAAAATATAACTGAAATTAAGATATCAATGAATGGATTAAATAGTAAATTATATAGAACTGAAGACTTAAGAGAGTCTTGAACAAAATACTTAAAATTTTAGATTTAAAAAAAAGATAAAAGAAGAAAGTTTAGGAGAAATGAAAGATAGGATGATAAAAAATCTACCTACATCCAACTGGAGTACATAAAAAAAAGAATAGAGGATACTCAAAATTTAAAGAGATAACAAATTTCTAGCTCTAATGAAAAATGCAATGTCTCAGGTACAGTAGGAAGCATAAATTATCTTAACCAGAAAAAATTTTTTAAACAATCCATATCTAAATACATTATAATAAAACTGCATATTGAAAAATAAATTTTAAAAGAGAAATAATCTCAGGGCTCCTCGGTGGCTCAGTCTGTTAAGCATCTGCCTTCCACTCAGGTCATAATCCCAGGGTCCTGGGATCTAGCCCCAAGTCACAGTGAGCCTGCTTTTCCCTCTCCCTCTGCCTGCATTCTCATGCATACTCTCTCTCTGTCAAATACATAAATAAAATTATAAAGAAAAAAGAAAAATAATTTCTTCCCCTTGCCCCTTCATAGGCTGTCATAAATATCCAATATTTTTCATCAATAATATTTTGTACAATCTTCTCAATATATATTTTAGTCATATGCAGTAAATTCCTGAGAAATCGTCTCAATCTTGTGGCCTCTGTTTTTGCAACCAAATGAATAAAGATGATTTTGCTTCTTTCTTTAATTTCTTCTAACTCCCTGAAGGGAAAGATTCTTGAAGATTTACTCTAGTATTTACCTTCAAGCTAAAATAGCAGAGCCAAACTACATGGGACTCAGGATGCTTTGAGGACTCCTATTTCCATTCATTCAACTGTTAAACATTTACTGTGAGCCTGCTGTAGCCAAGGAATGCCAAACGATACAAAGATGATTAATTAGGTAATTCTCCTTTCAGCTCTAAAAGGTAAGTAGTATTGTAGTTGAACATATGCTGGCTATGAGTAGGAGGCAAAGATGTTATTATTAACTTTTGGCTGTTTCCCTTACATGGGCAAACAGCAACTGGCTGTGCAACTGATGAATTCAGTGAATAAAAATAAATTTTTAGTATAAATAAAAGAAAATTTTGAAAACTAAACATGCTGCAAACAAACTACCCTCCCTTAATACCAGGCTTCCACTAAAAAGTCAATTTAGTATTTTTTATTCCTTTGCCTTACATGGGGCCCTTATCTCTTTCATGATCACGATCAAGAATATACTACATTAGAAACATGGAATAGAAAAGTATTTTTATGTAAGAAAAAGCCTCTACTTAGATAATCACATGCATTTCTTTAAGGTTCATCCCAAGGGCACTGATAATTTTTGCTAAAATAGCTTATGATTAAATATTTAAGTAGAATAAATGAGTACTACTTAAAACCTCTAGATTACAAAATCTTTATTATTACTAAGACCTGATCTGATCTATAACTCTTAGACAACAATATAAAGGATAGAGAAATACATGTACTACAACAGTTGTTGAAATAAGCACAAAAGGTTTTTCTTTGCTTTTCTCAAAAAGCATCAATGAAGGATGCTAATAATAGAATAAAATTTCAGGGCACAGTATTACAAACCGTAATTAGAAGTCAATGCAGTATAAAACCATCAAAACTCCTGGGAAAGAATTGTAATTGAAAATCCTCAAAAGAAGAATGTGTGTGTGTGTGTGTGTGTGTGTGTGTGTATTGGCCTAAATAAGCCAATGAAAAATAAATACAGTAAATAGTAAATAAATAGTATAGTATTTATATAAAATAGTAAAAATAATCTCAAAGCTAGAACTATCCTAAAGATAGAAATAAGCACCACAATTTGACACAGTCTATATATAGCAGAAGACAATGGAGTGCATCTGTTTAAAACGTTCTGGAAAAACTTGACAGAGAGAAGCAGTTTAATGGAGGAAAGGTGTACTAGGATATTTGCTGATACAGAATTTAAAAAACTCTCTAACCTGAATTTGCATAACATAAATGAATATTTCAAATTTGCCCTAAAATATTTTCTAGCACTCTATCATGGAGATTGTATGGGTAAAAAAAATAAGAGGCAAAAACCTTTACCTCAAATATAACATTACTATTATATATTTTAAAGGCTTTTTCACAAGCAGAATAATATTTATAAGATATATGTACAAAAATCAAGCCCTAGTAGCCCCAATATAATTACTATCATCCTAGGTAAACAGAGATGACAATATAGCATCATAGTATCCCCATCCTACTCATTTCAATATTTAAGATCTACTTTGCTCTTTACCTTTCACTTCTCATAAGAGAGAATCACTAAATGAAACTGACAGAAGAGTCATTTTTTTTTCTTCTTGGTTAATGACATTAATTATAATTTCAATCCATTCAGTAACGTTATAATTTAAAATACAAGAATGACCAAAGGAACAGAGTATTTTTCACTGTAACATACAAGTTACTTGGTTGCAATGTGGGCCTTATTTTTCTAAGTTGGGATTCCAAGCTAACCCACAAAAACCTCATAAGCACATATGAAGACTTAAATACTTTTCACCAACCATGAAAAATAGTATAAAACAGTAACGGCAGCCATTCTGGCTACTGACAATGTCCTAGCCAACTTAACCATACATTCCCATTTAATTCTAACATTATTATGAAGTGGATAATAGCACCACCTCTTAGAGTAGTGAGCAAAGCAAGGCTCAGAAAAATGACGTACCCAAAGACATTTAGGTAAGTGGCTGAACTGGGATTCAAACCAAATCTGCTAACTCCAAAGTTCCTACAATACTTATTCTAACTACTAAAATAATGCATCAGTATTGTGACAATTCTCCATCAATCCTTCTAAAGACTTTATAAAATTCCATAGTGGGGATACACCAGGATCTATTTAGTCATTATTCTTGGGTAGAAGAAAATGATCCTTGGTAGAAGTTGGAGACATAAGAAGCAATGAAAATTTTAAAAAGGGTAAATATTTAAATAAGCCTAAATGAATATTAACTGCAAAGAACACTGTTAGTGTCTCGTGGGGTTTAAAATATATATGGAAATAAAACACACTGGTAATAGATCAATCAAGAGGAAGTTCAATGGAGTTTAAATACTCTAAAGTGCTTACACTGATCATCAAGAAGTTAAAAATGCTAGGGTATATTAGACTTCAGTATCAGGAATACATGGTGTAAAACAGTGTATAACTAACAAGAAAAGAACAGTGTATAACTATTGGTATATGGCAATGAATGAAAATTTTCAAAATCAAAGATGGAAAAAAGGAGAGGCAAAGGACTACAGAATAGGAAGAATAACTAAACACAGATATATCAGTAACTATATTAAATATAAATGGACCAGATGATTCAAGTAAAGACATATTTTATCCAAATGGATGAAAAAAACAAACTATATGCTGCTTTTAAGAAAAATACCTTAAATATAAGAATTCAAAATAGCTGAAAGCAACGTGAAAAAAGATACCACGTTAAAAACTTAGATAAATATGAGGCAGTAACAGAGATGAAGAAAACTACTTCAGAAAGATATAACTGTAAATTCATATGTACTTCACATCATAGACTCAATATATAAAAGGAATAAAAACATTTAAAAGAGACACATGAACCCATAAACATTTGAAGATTTTAATACAACTCTTTCAGAAACTGATAAGCAAACAAAACCAGTAAGGATATGGAGGATTTATTTTTATTTTTTTAAAGATTTTATTTATTCATTTGAGAGACAGAGACAGAGCACAAGCAGGGTAAGAGGCAGGGAAAGAGAGAGAAGCCGACTCTCTGCTGAGCTGAGAGCCCAACGTGGGGCTTGATCTCAGGACTCGGGACCATGACCTGAGCTGAAAGCAGACACTTAACCATCTGAGCCACCCAGGTGCTCCGGATATAGAAGATTTAATAGAATACTTAAAAAACTGATTATGTGTTGGCCCACAATGTAAGTCACAACAAATGTCACAGGACTCAAATCCTAAAAAGTATGTTTTCTACTACAGTGGTTTTGAATTCAAAATTTATTTAAAAAAATATTAAAAATAAATGCAAAATTTATTTTTAAAAAGCTACAAAATCTCCTATGTTTGGAAATTTTAAAATATTCTAAACTCTAAGAAGAAATCCCCTCAAAATATTCTAAACTGAATGACAATAAAAAATAACATCAACTTCTGGAAGATGCAACTAAAGCCTTATTGAGAAGGAATGTATACGTTAAAAGAAAAGCTACAAATCAATCATTACCTAGCTCAAGAGTTGTTTTTTTTTTCTTTTCTAAATACAGCAATTAAAACCAAAAAAGTAGAAGGAAAGAAAATAATAAAGGTAGGATTCAATGAAATATAAAATACAAAACAAGAAAGAAAAGAATAAAACCAAAAGTTAGTTCTTTGAAAAAGACATACTTTAGGTAACACTGATCATGGGAGATTTAGCAGCCAACTCCCAAGATGGCCTGCAGTGATCCCCATCTCCTGGTATTTTCATCCTTGTGTAATAGCTTCCTATTGAGTGTTAGCTAGGCTTAGTGACTACTTCTAATGAACAGACCAAGGTAGAAGCAACGGAAGGTATGTAACTTGGAGAATAGATCAAAAAAGGCAGCAAAGCACTGTTCCTTTTCTCTCTCTTGGGACTCTAGCTCTGGGGAGGGTCATGTCATGAGAAGCCTTGTGGAAAGGTCCACATGGTGAGGAAGTGAAACTTGTACCAACAGCCACATGAGTGGGCTTGGAAGTGAGTCTTCCAACTCTGGTCACGTCTTCAGAGACTACAGCCCTCTTTTTGCCCTCATTATCAGTTTGATAGCAACCTCTTGAGAGATCCTGAGCCAAAATCCTGGCTCAGGATCCCAGCAGGCTTTATTTGTTGTATCTGAGAAACTGATTCTAAGATTCCTACAGACGTTCACAGCTCCAAGTACAGGTACTCTTGAAAAAGAACAAGTAGAACAACTTGCTCTGTTGGATATCAAGACTTATTATAAAGCCATGTTAACAAAAACAGCATGGTATTATTGCAAAGATCATGAGACTAACAGCATAGAACAGAATCCAGAAACAGATTCACATATATATGGCCACTTGATTTACCACACAGGTGTCAGTGCAGAGAGGTAAGGAACACATAGTCTTTCCAGTAAATGGTTCCAGGTCAAATGAAAGTCAATATGGGGGGGGGGGGCAATTTGGATCCCTGACATGTATCTAATATGCACTATACATAAAATAATTCACAGATGGATTGTGACTCAATGTAAAAGATAAAACAAAATATCTTCTAGAAGGTAATAAAAGCTTTCTTAAATGGGAGACAAATAACAGTAATAAAGAAAAAGACTAAAAAGTCTGGACTACATTAAATGTAAGGATTTTGGGTGCCTGGGTGGCTCAGATGGTTAGGTGTCTGCCTTCAGCTCAGGTCATAATCACAGGGTCCTGGGATCAAGTCCCGCACTGGCTCCCTGCTTAGTGGGGAGCCTGCTCTCCTTCTGCCTCTCTCTGTCTGTCTTTCATGAATAAATAAATAAAACCCTTTAAAAAAAAAAAGATTTTTATTCTTCCAAAAATAACAAAAGAATGAAAAAACAAGTCACAAAATAGGAAAAGATATCTGCAACACATATAACTAGCAAAGGGCTTGTATTTAGAGTAATAAAGAACTCTGAAAATTAATTAAAATAAAAAACTTAATAGGAAAATGGGCGAGAATCTCAACAGGTACTTTCTAAAAGAGGTGCCAGTAACCATATGAAAAGGTCCTCAGCATCATTAGTAATCAGGGAAATGCAAATGAAAACATAAGGAGCTCTATTATATATTAACATTATCACTGAATCTCACAAACACAAGGCTGAACAACAACAAAAAAACAAAAAAAAGCTAGACACAAAATAATATATACCATATTATTCTATCTGTATGAAGTTTAAAAACAGACAAAACACTACTACAACGTTAGAAATCAATATAGTGGTTATTATCTTTGGGAAAAAGGAGGTGGTAGTAACTGGGAGAGGGTATAAAGGGCCTCCTGGGATGCTGGTAATGTTCTACTTCTTGATATGAATGGTATTTTTTTCTAAGATCTTATTTATTTATTAAAGACAGAGAGACAGGGGTGGCTGGGTGGCTCAGTGGGTTTAAGCCTCTGCCTTCGGCTCAGATCATGATCCAGGGTCCTGGGATAGAGCCCCACATCAGGCTCTCTGCTCAGTGTGGAGGCTGCTTCCACCCTCTCTCTGCTGCCTCTCTGCCTATTTGTGATCTCTGTCTGTCAAATAAATAAATAAAATCTTTTTTTTAAAAAAAGAGAGAGAGACAGAGAGAGAGAGCGTGCACAAAAGTGGGGGGGAGGGGCAGAGGGAGATGCAGACTCCCCACTAAGTAGGAAGCCTGATGCAGGGCTTGATCCCAGGACCCTGGGATCATGACCTGAGCAGAATGCAGACGCTTAACTGACTAAGTCACCCAGGCACCCCAATTTGAATGGTAGTTCTTACAATGTCTGCTTTGTGAGAAATTGCTCAGGTTAACAAATATGTTTTGAATCCTTCTTTCTGTATATGTAATATATCATTAAAGTGCTTTAAAAGTAGAGCACAATAGCAAGCATAGCGGAATTTAGCATGGTTGATCATCAGCTAACCAAAAATGATGTTGAAGTGTTCATTTACCCCAAAGTCCAGATAACTGAGGGATAAGAAATCTTAAAATTCAGCTCTGAGGCTGATAAAAAATCCTTCAAATAATATCCCAGCTAATGTAAACAATTATTCTAAATGGAAATGCCCGATTTCCTATGATACTTTTTTAGAAAACAAAATAAAACAAGAGGAAAGATAGGGGGGAGGGGGGGCACAACAAAACAGATATTATAAATGTCTCCCAATGAACCAGATACTAAAAATCATCATTTCATTTCTAAAGTTTAACTTCAAGTTACCCTTAAGTAGAAATGTAAGATTTTCTTAGTGCAACTTTGAAAACATCTTGTATAAATGAATTATCAACTAACTCACACTGGTGTTAGCACATGAGTGTGTAAGACAGACATGATTATTATCTAATACCTGAATTAAACTACAGTTAAGACAAGACAGCAGATGTCACAAAAGGGATCACATCTTAAAAATGAAAAATGACAAATGAAGGGAAAATATGAGAATAATTTATGTTTAAGGAATGGGGAGGGAAAGCAGGGAATTCTAAGGAGAAGGAAATATTTACCTTTTTATGGTACTTCCTTTACTTAGAAAAATAGATTAGAACCAATAGGTAAAAGAACAAGCCAAATGGAAAATGTAGAAGATAAATTATGAAGTCCCCCCTTGAACAAATATTTCATAGTAAAATTATTTTTACATTTCATTTTGAATGAATGGAGGGAAAAAAGAAAAAAAAAAAAAGCAGAAGCATAAGGGTAAAAGGTTTAACAACCCAAATCCTGACAATGATGAGAAAATAGCCTCCCAGAGTTCAACTTCTATAGATTTGCTATATAATATTCCTAAGAAATAATTTGAAAGTACTCAAAATTCCAAAGCTGCAAAGAAACAGGCAAAGTAATTCTTAATACTACCATAAACAACTGTATAGTGATTTCCAATATACAAGTGGCTTTCACATACAGTGCTTTGTTGGTTCTGTGGGAGAGTGTGTAATTAACTCCATTTAACAAATGAGGAAAAGGGCTCTGAGAAGTTAAAACACTAAGTGGAAACATCCAGTGTTTACTGTGCCATAACACTTACAAACGTCCTTTAAAAGTAAACATTCAGACATGTCAACTTACAGCAGGAGAACTGAATAACAAGGGACAATTATTTGGAACCACTAGAGAAAATCCTTACCTAGCATTTGTTGATAGCGGACAAGGAGGAAAGGTAGAGAGAATGAAGCTTGTGCTGGAGTTTATGTCATGGGGAACAACTGTATTGGAAAAGCTTTATAACTGGGTACATTTTAAGTGAAGACATTCCCAGGTAATGAGGTCCAAGATGGTCTCATCTCTTTTGGGACTTATAACATATTAAATATGGTTCATACCACGCTTGGTATCTGTATTGTCCAAATTTTATATTTTATGTAAAAATAATTATCATAACAGAGTTAGTAATCTTCATATTTACGGGTTTATAGCAGGAATAAAATAACCAACTTACTTTTTAATGTAAAGACTGAGATGCTTGGTTTTAACATTTCAAGCATGATACAAATTGCCTTATGAGATAACTTTCAGGAAAACTCCCTTAAAACAAAAATTTTACATTTACAAGTTTCTAGAATAAGACCAGATTTTTAACAAACTGTAACTTTCAAAAACCTTGAAATATAGCCAAAATAAAGGATTTATCTTTAATGTGTTTTGGGAATAAGAAATTTTTCAGGGGTAAATCTTATGGAAGTATATTTTACTAAATGTATATATGTAAAGTCTGAACAAGTGGTTGGTAATAATGGATTGTTAGATACAGTAGGGTAGACTTGATGTCTAGACAAGATAGTGGTGAGAGTTACCTTTTAAGAAATTTGTTACTTGCTCTGATAAAAAGGGAAAACAAAGAATGTTTCTATTATGTAAGGTTAGCATGAAATGCTTAGATCATGCATATACAATAGAGCTGCCACTGCTTTGAAAACAATTTCATTTTAATCCATCATGTGTTAAAAGCTGATTTTTTCCATGTCCCTAACTCTAGTTAACATTTCAGGAAGATGGTACATTTGATTAATCTTCTACCCATTTTACTTTAAAAGTAAAACAAAAATATCCTCTTATATATTGAGACAGAAGTAAGAACTACTTAGAGTGCTGGGAATCATCAGGCTGTATCGACAAGGACTGAAACTAGACACTGTAAAAAGAGCCACAGACTGAGCACTGATTAAATGTGACACCTTATTTATGCAAGAAATACTTTCTGCACAATTCATTAGCTCAACAAACACTAATTACTGACTGATGCATAGCAATAGTATATATGAGTTTAAAAATTATTTTAATATAAGAACCTGTGTCCTTATTAAGAGGTAAAAAAAAATTAAAACACCTAAAAATTGTATACTTTAATTTGAAATTAGCTACACACAACAGTGTATGAAGCAGCAATATTTAGCTTTTAATTTTAAATGATTTAGATTAAGAAGGGATCTAAGATTATTCAGTCTAACTTCTTCACTTTGAGGAAAGAGTTTAGAAAAGCTAGTGAGCAATCCAAATGGTCACAAGATAATGGTTAACATGTAGAATTCAAATTAAAATAAAAATTATATATTAAGTAGATTGATCTAGATTTACTGTAAAACCTTATTAACCTCTAAGTCTAGCAACCTAGATAGGAAACGAAATGATTTCTGAAGTAAGTGATCTTTTTTTAACTGGAATAAGGAAAGGAGAAGATTCCCATCTACAATTTAACTATAAATTATAAAATAAATAATCAACCCTTCTTTCATCAGGGAGACGTACTTCAATGTAGAAATATCAGCATTTTCATAAAACAACGTTAGGACAGTGTTAGGATAGATATTCTGTAACAGTCTAAGAGGTTTTAAAAAATGAATCTGCCTTCATGGTATTTTTAATTTTTTTTTCTAGTTCTTATCCACCAAATAAGAAAAAGAGAAAATGGACTTTTCTCCTTTACAAATGATAATTTTCTATGATTTACGAAATACCATGAATAATGCATTTAAAGAATACTTTCAGGAGGAGGAGTCAAGATGGCAGAGAAGTGACAGGCTGAGATGACATCAGGTAGCAGGGGATCAGCTAGATAGTTATCAAAACATTCCGAACACCTACAAATCCAACAGGAGATCGAGGAGAATAAGAGCAGCAATTCTAGAAACAGAAAATTGACTACTTTCTGAAAGGTAGGACGGGCGGAGAAGTGACTCCAAAGCAACGGGAAGACAGACCACGGGGGTAGGGGCTGGCTCCCAGCAAGCGGCGGAGCAACGGAGCACTAAATCAGGACTTTTAAAAGTCTGCTCCACCGGGACGCCTGGGTGGCTCAGTTGGTTGGGCGGCTGCCTTCGGCTCGGGTCGTGATCCCAGCGTCCTGGGATCGAGTCCCACATCGGGCTCCTTGCTCGGCGGGGAGCCTGCTTCTCCCTCTGCCTGCCACTCTGTCTGCTTGTGCTCACTCTCGCTCCTCTCTCTCTCTCTCTCTGCCAAATAAATAAAAAAATAAATCTTAAAAAAAAAAAAAAAAAAGGTCTGCTCCATCAAGGGACATCGCTCCAGAGGCTAAACCGGCGTGAAGAACACGCGGGGTCAGCATGGCCTCAGGTCCCGCAGGGTCACAGAAGGATCGGACTTGTCTGAGTGTCACAGAGCTCACAGGTATTAGAGTGGGGAAGCCGGCTACAGAGAAGGAGCCGAGGAGTGAGCTCTCAACTCGGGGTTACCTTATTGTGATCTGTGGCACAGGCCACTGCTCTGTGAGCAGGGAATCCACAAGATCTGGGGAGAACCCCCTCGGAAGAACTCAGGGATCGGTGGGGTTCGGAGACTCCAGGCCAGGCTGTGTGCCAGAGACAGAGAAGCTTGGTCACCGGCTGGGCGAGCTTGGAGCGCAGCCGGAGGCCAGGGAGACGGGAGTGACTGAGCGCTTTTCTCTGAGGGCACACTGACGAGTGGGGCCCTGAGCTCTCGGCTCCTCCAGGCTGGAGATTAGGAGGCTGCCATTTTCATTCCCATCCTCCGGATCTCTACGGAAAGTGTTAAGGGAACAAAAGCTCCCAAAACCGAACCCGAGCGGATTACTTAGCCTGGCCCCTGGTAAGGGGGGTGCAACTCCCCCTTAGGCAAAGACATGAGAATTAATACAAAAGGCCCCTCCCCCAGAAGATCAACAAGAAATCCAGCCAAGACCAAGTTCACTTACCAAGGAGAACTGCGGAATTCCAGAGGAGGAGAAAGTAAAGCATGGAATTCATGGCTTTCTCCCCATGATTCTTTAGTCTTGCAAAGTTAATTTTTTTAAATTTTTTTTCTTCAGCTAAATTTTTTTTTAACTTTTACACTTGCCTCTTAACGTTTTTTAACTAGTTTATCTTAACAATACCTTTCATTAAAAAAAAATCTTTTTTGAACCTCCCTTATTATAGTCATATTTTATCCTTCATTGTATCTATATTTTTTTGTATACACATAGGGTGTTTTCTTCTAAAAAATTTGGGGTACAACTTCTTCTAATAGATCAAAATATATCCTAAATCTAGCTCAGGGCTTGTTCTAGTCTCCAGCCTGAGCAAATTCTCTCCACTTTCTTTTTCTTTATTCTCCCAACCAACTTATCTTATCAACTTTTTTTTTAGGAAATTTTTTTTAATTAGAAAAATTTTTTTCATCTTTATAGTCATATTCCATCCCTTCATTGTGTTTACCCTTATATATGTCTTTCATTCTTTAAAATTTTGGGAGGTAGTTTCTTCTAAGAGACCAAAATACTCCCCAAATTAAGTGGGCAAGCCTGTTCTAATCCCCAGTCTAATATATATATTTTCTCTTTTTTATATTTTTTTCATTATTTGTTTTCTTTTTTTAATTTTTTTTCTGAACTTCTTTTTACCCCCTTTCTTCCCTCAACGATTTCGGGTCTCTTCTGATTTGGTTAAAGCACATTTTCCTGGGGTCTTTGCCACCCTTTTAGTATTTTATTCGCTCCTTCATATATTCTTATTTGGATAATATGACAAGGCAGAAAAACACTCCACAAAAAAAAGAAAAAGAGGCAGTACCAAAGGCTAGGGACTTAATCAATACGGACATTGGTAATATGTCAGATCTAGAGTTCAGAATGACGATTCTCAAGGTGCTAGCCGGGCCTGAAAAAGGCATGGAAGATATTAGAGAAACGCTCTCTGGAGAGATAAAAGCCCTTTCTGGAGAAATAAAAGTTCGAAAATCTAACCAAGTTGAAATCAAAAAAGCTATTAATGAGGTGCAATAAAAAATGGAGGCTCTTACTGCTAGGATAAATGAGGCAGAAGAGAGAATTAGTGATATAGAAGACCAAATGACAGAGAATGCAGAGGCTGAGCAAAAGAGAAACAAACAACTACTGGACCATAAGGGGAGAATTCGAGAGAGAAGTGATACCATAAGACAAAACAACATTAGAATGAATGGGATTCCAGAAGAAGAAGAGAGACAGAGAGGAGAGCAGAAGGTATATTGCAGAGAATTATTGTAGAGAATTTCCTAATATGGCAAAGGGAATAAGCATCAAAATCCAGGAGATGCAGAGAACTCCCCTCAAAATCAGTAAGAATAGGTCCATACCCCGTCATCTAATAGTAAAATTTACAAGTCTTAGAGACAAAGAGAAAATCCTGAAAGCAGCCCGGGACAAGAAGTCTGTAACATACAATGGTAAAAATATTAGACTGGCAGCGGACGTATCTACAGAGACCTGGCAGGCCAGAAAGAACTGGCATGATATATTCAGAGCACTAAACGAGAAAAACATGCAGCCAAGAATACTATATCCAGCTACGTTATTATTGAAAATAGAAAGAGAGATAAAGAGCTTCCAGGACAAACAAAAACTGAAAGAATTTGTAAACACCAAACCAGCTCTACAGGAAATATTGAAAGGGGTCCTCTAAGCAAAGAGAGACCCTAAAAGTAGTAGATTAGAAAGGAACAGAGACAATATACAGTAACAGTCACCTTATAGGCATACAACGGCACTAAATTCATATCTCTCAATAGTTACCCTGAAAGTAAATGGGCTAAATGCCCCAATCAAAAGACACAGGGTATCAGAATGGATACAAAAACAAAACCCATCAATACGCTGTCTACAAGAAACTCATTTTAGACCCGAAGACACCCCTAGATTTAAAGTGAAGGGGTGGAAAACAATGTACCATGCGAATGGGCATCAGAAGAAAGCTGGGGTGGCAATTCTTATATCAGATCAATTAGATTTTAAGCCAAAGACTATAATAAGAGACGAGGAAGGACACTATATCATACTCAAAGGGTGTGTCCAACAAGAAGATCTAACAATTTTAAATATCTATGCCCCTAACATAGGACCAGCGAACTATATAAACCAATTAATAACAAAATCAAAGAAACACATAGACAATACTACAATAATAGTAGGGGACTTTAACACTCCCCTCACTGAAATGGACAGATCATCCAAACAAAAGATCAACAAGGAAATAAAGGCCTTGAATGACACACTGGACCAGATGGACATCTCAGATATGTTCAGAACATTCCATCCCAAAGCAACAGAATACACATTCTTCTCTAGTGTACATGGAAATTTCTCCAGAATAGATCACATCCTGGGCCATAAATCAGGTTTCAACCAGTATCAAAAGATTGGGATCATTCCCTGCATATTTCCAGACCACAATGCTCTGAAGCTAAAACTCAATCAAAAGAGGAAATTTGGAAAGAACCCAAATACATGGAGACTAAACAGAATCCTTCTAAAGAATGAATGGGTCAACCAGGAAATTAAAGAAGAATTGAAAAAATTCATGGAAACAAATGATAATGAAAACACAGTGGTTCAAAACCTGTGGGACACGGCAAAGGCAGTCCTGAGAGGAAAATATACAGTGATACAAGCCTTTCTCAAGAAACAAGAAAGGTCTCAAGTACACAACCTAACCCTATACCTAAAGGAGCTGGAGAAAGAACAACAAAGAAAGCCTAAACCCAGCAGGAGAAGAGAAATCACAAAGATCAGAGCAGAAGTCAATGAAATAGAAATTTAAAAAAAAAGAACAAATCAACGAAACAAGGAACTGGTTCTTTGAAAGAATTAGTAAGATTGATAAACCCCTGGCCAGACTTATCAAAAAGAAAAGAGAAAGGACCCAAATAAATAACATCATGAATGAAAGAGGAGATACCACAACTAACACCAAAGAAATACAAACAATTTTAAGAACATACTATGAGCAGCTCTATGCAAGCAAATTTGACAATCTGGAAGAAATGGATGCATTCCTAGAGACATATAAACTACCACAACTGAACCAGGAAGAAACAGAAAACCTGAACAGATCCATAACCAGTAAGGAGATTGAAACAGTCATCAAAAATCTCCATACAAAAAAAAGCCCAGGGCCAGATGGCTTCCCAGGGGAATTCTACCAAATATTTAAAGAACAAATATTTAATTAATTTTCTTAAATATTTAATTCTTATTTAATTCAACAAATATTTAATTCCTATTTAATTCCTATTCTCCTGAAACTGTTCCAAAAAATAGACATGGAAGGAAAACTTCCAAACTCATTTTATGAGGCCAGCATTACCTTGATCCCAAAACCAGACAAAGACCCCATCAAAAAGGAGAATTACAAAAAAAAAAAAAAAAAAAAAAAAAAAAAAAAAAAAAAAAAGAATTACAGACCAGTATCCTTGATGAACACAGATGCGAAAATTCTCACCAAAATACTAGCCAATAGGATCCAACAGTACATTAAAAGGATTATTCACCACGACCAAGTGGGATTTATTCCAGGGCTGCAAGGTTGGTTCAACATCCGCAAATCCATCAATGTGATACATTAATAAAAGAAAGAAAAAGAACGATACGATACTCTCAATAGATGCTGAAAAAGCATTTGACAAAGTATAGCATCCCTTCCTGATCAAAACTCTTCAAAGTGTAGAGACAGAGGGCACAAACCTCAATATTATCAAAGCCATCTATGAAAAACCCACCGCAAATATCATTCTCAATGGAGAAAAACTGAAAGCTTTTCCACTAAGGTCAGGAACACGGCAGGGATGTCCACTATCACCACTGCTATTCAACATAGTACTAGAAGTCCTAGCCTCAGCAATCAGACAACAAAAAGAAATTAAAGGCATCCAAATCAGCAAAGAAGAAGTCAATCACTCTTTGCAGATGATATGATACTATATGTGGAAAACCCAAAAGACTCCACTCCAAATCTGCTAGAACTTGTACAGGAATTCAGCAAAGTGTCAGGGTATAAAATCAATGCATAGAAATCAGTTGCATTTCTTTACACAACAACATGACAGAAGAAAGAGAAATTAAGGAGCCAATCCCATTTACAGTTGCACCCAAAACTATAAGATATGAATAAACCTAACCAAAGAGGCAAAGAATCTATATTCAGGAAACTACAAAGTACTCATGAAAGAAATTGAGGAAGACACAAAGAAAATTGTTCCATGCTCCTGGATTGGAAGAACAAATATTGTGAAAATGTCTATGCTACCTAAAGCAATCTACACATTTAATGCAATCCCTACCAAAATCCCATCCATTTTTTTCAAAGAAATAGAACAAATAATCCTAAAATTTATATCGAACCAGAAAAGACCTCGAATAGCCAAAGGAATATTGAAAAAGAAAGCCAAAGTTGGTGGCATCACAATTCCGGACTTCAAGCTCTATTACAAAGCTGTCCTTATCAAGACAGTATGGTACTGGCACAAAAACAGACACATAGATCAATGGAACAGAATACAGAGCCCAGAAATGGACCCTCAACTCTATGGTCAACTAATCTTTGACAAAGCATGAAAGAATGTCCAATGGAAAAAAGACAGCCTCTTCAACAAATGCTGTTGGGAAAACTGGACAGCCACATGCAGAAAAATGAAATTGGACCATTTCCTTACACCACACACGAAAACAGACTCAAAATGGATGAAGGACCTCAATGTGAGAAAGGAATCCAACCAAATCCTTAAGGAAAACAAAGGCAGCAACCTCTTCGACCTCAGAGGCAGCAACTTCTTCCTAGGAACATAGCCAAAGGCAAGGGAAGCAAAGGCAAAAATGAACTATTGGGACTTCATCAAGATCAAAAGCTTTTGCACAACAAAGGGAACAGTTAACAAAGTCAAAACACAACTGAAGAATGGGAGAAGATATTTGCAAAAGACTATCAGCAAACTCAACACCCAAAGAACAAATAATCCAATCAAGAAATGGGCAGAAGACATGAACAGACATTTCTGCAAAGAAGACATCCACATGGCCAACAGACACATGAAAAAGTGCTCCACATCACTCAGCATCAGGTAAACAGAAATCAAAACCACAAGGAGATACCACCTCACACCAGTCACAATGGCTATAATTAACAAGTCAGGAAATGACAGATGTTGGCGATGATGTGGAGTAAGGGGAACCCTCCTACACTGTTGATAGGAGTGCAAGCTGGTGCAACCACTCTGGAAAACAGCATGGAAGTTCCTCAAAAAGTTGAAAAAAGAGCTACCCTATGACCCAGCAATTGCACTACTGGGTATTTACCCTAAAGATATAAACGTAGTGATCCAAAGGGTACATGCACCCAAATGTTTAGGAGCAATGTCCACAATAGCCAAACTATGGAAAGAACCTAGATGTCCATCAACAGATGAATGGATAAAGAAGCGGTGGTATATATATATACAATGGAATACTATGCAGCCATCAAAAGAAATGAAATCTTGCCATTTGCAACGATGTGGATGGAACTAGAGGGTATTATGCTTAGTGAAATAAGTCAATCCGAGAAAGACAACTATCATATGATCTCCCTCGTATGAGGAAATGGAGATGCAACATGGGAGGTTTGGGGGGTAGGAAAAGAATAAACGAAACAAGATGGGATCGGGAGGGAGATAAACCATAAGAGACTTTTAATCTCACAAAAGAAACTGAGGGTTGCCGGGAGGGAAGGGGTTAGGGAGAGGGTGGTGGGGTTATTGACACTGGGGAAGGTATGTGGTATAGTGAGTGCTGTGAAGTGTGTAAACCTGGCAATTCACAGACCTGTATCCCTGGGGCTAATAATACATTATATGTTCATTAAAAAATTTAAAAAAAAAGAAATTAAATAAAAAATAAAGAAAAAAAAAGAATACTTTCAGGCACATCCCTTCAACTGTATTGGTTGGGATTCCATAAATTCTATCTACTAATAAAAATTTTTGAGAAAGTTTGACAATGATTGGTACAAGGAAGAAATGAAGATTCTCTCTATAATCTCATATATTCCAGTTATTCTTAAACTTGGTCTGCCAACTTTATGAGATGTTTTAAAACATACAGATTTCAGAATATACATGGACTCAAGAATCTGATCACCAGGCATTCTGGTGATCTCTTACAGCAGTCATTAAAACCGACATAGCACTTCATGAGACATATTCACAGGCATTTGATAACCACAACTAAACCAATTCACCTCCCAAACTGCTCATTTTAAATGTAATACTTGTATATTTTAAAACTACATACACACCTTTTTTATAAAGGTGGAGAAATGAGAGCAACTATATTTTAAAACATGGTTTCACAGGTGATTATAAATATCCACTAATAGGGCACTAATTATATACACTGATAGAAAGTGGATATATTGAACAGGTACACGGTAGGCCACTACTTGTATTTAAAGAAAAAATATGGAGACACACACACCAATTCTTATCTCTATTCATCAGGATCAATCATGATCCCAATATATGTATGTATATACATACAAAGTATGTACATACACATAAATACTATATATAAACTGCATATACACATACATATGTGGTTTCATTACCTATATGCTGGAGAAAGAAACTGAGCGGCTAAGAATTATGAAGGAAACTTGTTTTTCACTGCATAATCTCTTGTGTCCTTTATGTTACTACTTAAGATACAGCCTTAATGAATTGGCTGGAGGGTACTCAACATAAACCAAATCAAATCACATGATTTTGAGACATGATCATTAGTTCCTAACTAAATCATTATTATTGTCAGTACAATCAACTGTTCTGAAAAAAGACTTTCATAAATATTTGTTACAAGTGATATTTACAGTGTTAGAACTGTCGAAACTCATCCAACTGAATATTATCTATGCATGTTATTGTATTTTATTTACACATCAATTAAAAATATGTAAGATAAAATTTCTTCAGTTTACATAAAGCTAAGGTTGTAATAGCTCTCAAGCTTTCAGCATATTAAAAAACTGCAGAAGAACTAAGAAAAAACAACTACCTCCTTCTAACTCCTTACTTCAAATATGGTCCATAGACTAGGACAATCAGCATCACCAAGGAGCATGTTAGAAATTCTCATCTCAAGCCCCATCCCAGAGCTACAGAGTCAGAAAATGTACTTTAACAAGATCCACAAATGATTTCTGTGCATATTAAAACTTGAGAAGCTCTGATAACCTATTTACCAGAGGAGTCACTGTAGAAATCCAAGAAGCTCTACGTTTAAAAAGTCCCACAGATTGTCTAACAAAGGTAGAGAAAGAACACAATGTAAGTACTGTGCTTTGAGGGAGAAGAGATGGAAAGCTCTTTTTTCAAGACTATTAGTTTGCATAGCAAAAGATCCTAACAAACAGCAGTTACTCATCATCTTCAGTCTGTTTCATTAGGTAACTGCTTCTCTTCTACTTGTGTCTGTGGGGGCATTTTAGCCACCCTGACATTCACAGTGTACAATGTACTAGGCAGAGTCTGAACATGCGTATTATATATATCCACTCCATCCCAGATCTACTCAGACTATTTGATGCCATCTGAAGAAAGAAGATGGATAGAAAATTCTAATCTAAATCTTGCCCTTGGGGAATTTAAAGAGATTTTAAAATATCATTAGATGCCAGATGTCCAAAAAACAGAGGCTCTCAGTGACAGGCTACGTTTAAGCACAATTTTAACAAAGCATGAGGTTAAATGCGAAAAGGGTTCCAAACAATTAAAGTAAGTATTACCTTATCCCCAGAGGTACAATAAAGTGAAGAAGGGTTATGTAATAATACAGATGTCAATTTGTGTGGTCTGTTCAAGGTGACAGTTTATTAAAAGATTCCTCACTGAGAAAAGAGCAAGTAGTGAGATTCGCTTTCAAATCAGGTAATTTAGTAATAGAGGTATGTGAGGACTTGTGAGATATTATAATCAAGGGGTTAATGCTGAACACCTGAGACAGATTATGAATCACCTATACTTTTGCAGGCTGGCTATGTAGGTATTACTTATAATGACAGGAGAAATTCTGAAATCTCCCTCTCTAAGCTAAGAACCTCGAAAAATACTCTGATAAGTGAAAGTAAAAGTGGCCCAAACTGCCTAACTGTGGGGAAATGAAGGTCAAAGAAGATATACCATAGGATCTAAAATATAAGGAGGCTAAATGTGCTGTGGCAATAGAATGGATCATCTCCACTAAAGGACATTTACGTACAAGCGGGCAGGATGATTCAAATGATCTCTAGCAACACAAAGAGACTCAACCTGATGTCTTCTGGCTCAAGGATTTTAGACTGTGGTTCTCTGCCATATTTGACTATAACATGGGGAGCTTTTTCAAAAAGCATCTACATTTCCAACCCTATCAAAATTCTTATATGCGCAGGGATGAGATGGTAATAATGTGGCAAAAAACATGAATTTGCCCTCTCACTGAAGTGATTCAGATACAAACTACCTCCATATGTATGCCCTTAAACATCAAATAGCCACTTTGTGGGCACAATGAATTAAACCAAATTTTGGCCTAGAGAGATTAAATTTATTTTATATTGCAATACTGCCACAAGTTAATGATTTCCTTATGATTCAAGGGCTTAAGAATCTAATTTATAGAAACCCTAAAAAAATTATATGTTATATTACAAGATATCTGAACATACTGCAGTTGATAGAAAAAGCAGCTTGGGCATTACACCAATATTTACATTTCTATATTATTCTAAGCTCAAATTGTTGTCCTCATCTACATGGGCTTTTTTGGGTTATTATTCTTTTTTTTTTTTTTTTTTTAAATCACGGAGTATTTCAAGCATGTGGAAAAATATAAAGAATAATTACTGGACAGCTGTGTAACCACCATCTGGCTTTCTCAAGCCTTTACATTATTCCTATCCATTTGGCATTTAATTTCTAAAAATAAAATGTGCAAAAGTTAAAAAAAGAGAAAATGAGGGGAAAATCCCCTTAAAACGTTTTCATTTTCAAAAGTCACTGTAACTTTTAGACACAAATTTATAAAATAATTATATATGATTATTTACTAGCTTTCTAACATCTTGGGGATTTTCAGTTCGATTTTCTTGTCAATATATGAAAACCAAAGTGCTCTTTTTTTTAAAAAAAAAAGATTTTATTTATTTATTTGATAGACAGAGATCACAAGTAGGCAGAGAGGCAGGCAGAGAGAGAAGAAGGGAAGCAGGCTCCCTGCTGAGCAGAGAGCCCAATGCGGGGCTTGATCCCAGGATGCTGGGATCATGACCTGAGCCAAAGGCAGAGGCTTTAACCCACTGAGCCACCCAGGCGTCCCTAAAGTGCTCTTTTAAAAAGAGAGTATGGTAACATTATTTAGTACAATAATTTATTTTTAACACTTAAGATTAGTTAACATTATTAACTTTTCTATTTTATAACACTTCTAAGAACTGTCTTTACTTATTTAGTCATATCAGAATACAGAAATTTCCTTTTAGATTTATTTTTCCTTCTTTGGGTCATTTGTCTTTACTATAATAATCTCAATATTCTTTAGTGTCAGATTTTTCATGTGTTTTTGAACAATGGAAAAATGAAAACAGAAATCTAGGCATACTTATAGGTCAAACATGTATGGATGTCTATAGAGTACTACAAAAAATTAATTCCATACTAAATAATTTTATGTGTATACTGCTAGGCTGTACACATCTGACTGGTAGATCTTTTTAAGATCAAATAAATCAACTATGAATAATAACAAGAGGAGACAGAAATATTAATAAATGAGAACAAAATTACCATATGCTGCTATTTCAAATTTTCTACCAGTTATATTCTTCACATGGTCTTAGCCAAAAGGCCAAGAGGGGATCTACCAGTTATATTCTTAAGAGAGCCTCTCCTTTAAAGAACTGCTGTTTAGGTGGAAAAGAAAATATTAAATCATTCATTCAATAAACACTTCCCTAGCACTTACTACAAAGTGTTGGGCTTAGGCACCATGTTAGGTGGTCAGGTTAAGATGCAGTCTCTAACTGATAGTGACTCAGGGGCTATTCAGAGGTCACTTCCAGGTTTATGACTCCACTCACCATCTATAGAAAATACTGCCTTTGAGTCTACTACATGCCAATCACTATATAAGGTAATGGAGATAAAGTAATGAAACATAGTCACTGCTCTCATGAAGCTTCCATTATGATGAGGGGGGACAAACAAGCAAATAAAAACATATGTCAAGTGGTTTAAAAAAAAAAAAAAGAAGCACTACCAAGAAAAGTAAGTCAGAGTAAAAGGACAAAAGGGCAGTAATTCTAAATAGGGTAATGATATTCATGTGCATGTTGCAGATACACTGAAGGAACAAATATTTTATTTATGCTTTCAATTAACTGGTAATTTGTAAGGCACCAATCACCTTCATATCACAAATTAAACAGGATCTTCTCACTCTTCATTTTCCTTCTATTCTTCCAGGCATCTGACATTGCTCACCACCACGAGTCTGAAATTCTACTGGCTTACATAACAAATCTCCTATCCAGATTCTTATCCTTTGCCACTGAGGTGGCATCAATATGAACTGTACAATCACAATAAGGATTTAATTAAGATGATCTCCTATCCAACTACAGAAAATGGGTTTTAGCTGATGTGAAATTGGAAAGCACCCTGAGAAAAGATTTAACTTTATTCTTAATTTCCAATAGGTTTTAGAAGACTATATAACAATAGGACATCTACTTAAAGCACTGGAGAGTAACCATCAAAAACACCTGTACACAATGAGTAATGTACAGAATTGCTGAATCACTATACTGTATACCTGAAACTAATATAACACTGTATGTTAATTATACTGGGGGAAAAAACACACTTGTACTGCATGTTACATGTTATAAAACCCTGTCAAATTTTATTGACTTCATTTAATCCTCTAAAGTGATAATACACTATGAGGCAGGTAATAGTTCCATGTTAAAACATTTTTAAATTTTGCAAAGCATAGTGAGCCCATGTGACGATTTAAAAGAAAATGGTTGTAAATCTCAACAGGTAAGACAAAGCCTCTAAGCTTATTCCACTGAAAAAATATATTTCACACTGCAGTAAAATACAGCTAGACAGTTCTGACCTATAAATATTCTTTAAGCAACCCATTTAATTAAAAACAAGATTCTAACTTTTCAGAATGACACCATTAAATCTATGTACTTATCCTTCACTTTTTCTTCAGTATTTAAAAAATGCATAAAAGTATAATGAAAAATATAAATGTCTGTAATCCCAATACTCTAAAATAACATCCGCTAATATTTTGGTATATTTAAAATTTCTTTCAGCCCATTCCTATTGATTTTAATAGTTTAAAATTGCTTCATACTAACAAGCATATTGATATTCTCTAAATAAAGAGTTTGATTTTTATTGAAAAAATAAAAAGTAAACAGGAATAGGGGACCAAACTGATCAATATTATTGTGAAATCGAATCAAACAATTTTTAGTTTCTTACATTCTAATTTCAGAATCACGCATGAAAAACAAAATGAAATACATATATACAATAAATACTTTAACTACCATGTGCAAAGTGATAGGAACAAAAGATTATGTACTTAAAGAAGATTAAATTCTCACCTGTTCAATCTCTTTGGTTTTTGATGCTATTGCTTTAGAGCGACTGGTTAGCTGACTGTCTTCAAATAATTCTATGCCATCTGTTGCATTTGACTCAGGTTCCTCTGGCTGGTCAATGAACAATGGTGCTGTGGATCCTGCCTTCAAAAAAAATTAAAAATCTTTAATTATATGTAGCACTGAAGATGAATTCGTAGAGGCACTAACTGGCACAACATATCAAGAGAAAGTGCTAAATTCAACCAGTTTTAAGAAAACACTTTCACTTTCGCCATGCATAATGAGCATATGTGAGGAGGGCCAAAGAGGAAATGACTGCTACTTTTAAAATTTTACGTAAGACAAAGCATCTAAGCTTACTTCATTCCAAAATTATATTTCACACTATATTAAGATACAGCTAGAAGATTCTGTCCTATAACTAGTCCTTAAGCAATCTATTTAAGAAACACTGAAGAGAAAAAGCCTAATTGGAAGAGATCGGCACACATAAGCATATTAAAAAAGAACATGGAAAAGGGCTCTACTTTCGGAAGTTAAAAATACCTTGCTCCTACAGCATAAAAATTTACTGAAATCACTGAAAAGAAAAATCCCCAAAGCAATAATAATCACTTCTATTTCATAGCAATAATTCATTAAATACATAATCCCACAAAAAAGCTCACAGCTGACTACTGTACTTTCCAATAACACTTCTGTAGAAAAGATAAAAACTTAAAAAAAGTGAAGGAAAACAAATATTTAACTATACTCATTTGTTTATTCAAAAATTTACTGTGGGGGTTCCTGGGCGGCTCAGTTGGTTATGCATCTGACTTCGGGATCCTGGGATGGGGGGGTGCCTGGGTAGCTCAGTGGGTTAAAGCCTCTGCCTTTGGCTCAGGTCATGATCCCAGTGTCCTGGGATCGAGTTCTGCACCGGGCTCTTTGTTCAGCAGGGAGCCTGCTTCCTCCTCTCTCTCTGCCTGCTTCTCTGACTACTTGTGATCTCTGTCTGTCAAATAAAGAAAAAAAAAAAAAGGGATCCTGGGATGGGGCCCTGTGTCAGGCTCCATGCTCAATGGGGAGTCCACTTCTCCCGCAACCCCTGCCACTCCCCCAACTCATGCTGTCTCTCTCTCTCAAATAAATAAAATCGTTTAAAAAAATTTACTGTGTGACATTTACAGCAGCATTATCTATGATAGCCAAATTATGGAAACAGCCCAAGTGCCCATCGACAAAGGGATAAGGAAGATGCGGTGTGTGTACACACACAGACAAACAGGAATATTACTCAGCCATCCAAAAAAAATGAAGTATTCCCACACACAATGACGTGAATGGAGCTAGAGTATATTATGCTAAGTGATAGTCAGCCAGGCAGAAAAAGTCAGTCAGAAAAAAGATAAATGCCATATGATTTCACTCATATATGGAATTTTAAAAACAAAACAAACAAGCAAAGGAAAAAAAAGAAAAAGAAAAAATAAGAAAAAGATTCTTAACTATAGAGAACTGATGGTTACCAGAGGGGAGGTGAGTGGAGGGATGTGTTAAACAGGTGACGGAGATTAGAGAGGACATTTGTTGTGGTGAGGACCGGCTGATGTATGGAAGTACTGAATAACTATTTTGTACACCTGAAGCTAATATTACACTGTATGTTAACTAACTGGAATTTGAATAAAAATTTTTAAAAATTTACTGTGTGATAGAGATAGGAAGGTGATGGCATAGTAGGAGGACCCTAGGCTTGTCTCAACCCACAAATTCAACTAAGTAACTATCTTCCTAAATACTCCAGAAATCAACATGAAGACTGGCAGCACTCTACAACTAAAGGTAGAAAAGAGGCCATCCTGAAGAAAGTAGAAATGCAGAGACATGACTTGAGAGAGAAAAAATGGATGGTGACTATTGCAATAGTGGAGAAAGGTGAGAGACAGACTAACACACAAGGGCATGGCTGGAGAAAATGAATCCCGCATAGCAACTGGCTTGGAAAACAAGAGGGGATGAATTCCACTGAGTTCTTGCAACCAGTGGCCCCTAAAACCTGGAATTCTAAAGGTCAGTGGGCTTGGCTAAGGGAAAGCCCCCAGGCACTGGGGCTGCTATTGGAGAGATGGCGGGACAAACAGCCCTCATACATACAGACTAAAAACAGTGATCTGAAGAGTGCCTGGGGCACAGAGTGAGGAGGTTATTCCTTCATCTTGGGAGTGTGTCCCAGAGAGGCAGTTTTCATGGAGAGAACCCTCCGGGAACAAAGGAACATGTAGCCACCATTTCCTTCTCCAGCCCCTCAGCATAAGCACAGAGCCACCTGTGGGAACCACTGCAGTGCCAACACTCTCTATTTAACTTGCTTACACCAAGGCCCAACCACCCTTCCTCCAACAGACACACACTCTGGTAGAACTGCCCTTCCCAGTCACCCTGGCCTCAGTTCTAGCATGGTAGGCACCCTTGCCATTAGACTGGCCCAAACCCTTGCCCATATCCTATCTCTAGACCCAGGAGTTTTGCATAGCCTCACCTCTGGCTGCAGTGGTGACAGGTCTCATTTCACAAGCACACCAGAACACATCAGGTTAAAACACACCAGGTTCAGGCCAGGGACAAAACACCGCCCAACAGGCAAAGAGAGTCTCTCCAGAGGACTGGCCTGAAGGGTAAGAGGCCAAGAAAAAACAGCGGAACACACACAGCACACACTGGAGAGACTCATGGAAGTGCCAGGCCCTAGGGAACAGGGGACATGACACAGCAGGTCACTACAAGACCTCTTCTTCATAAGGCCATTACCCTCAAGAACAGAATACACAGGTGACTTTCCTAACACAAAGCAACAGACACAGAGACTTAGACAAAATGAGAAGACAGAGAAATCTGTCCCAAATAAAAGAACAGGACAAGGTCACAGCCAGAGATCTAAGCGAAACAGGTAGAAGTAACATGACTGATGGACTATTTAAAGCAATGATCATAAGGATACTCACTGGTCTTGAGAAAAGAGTGCAAGACATCAGTAAGACCATTAACATAGAGATGAAAAAAGAAAAAATCAGAGATGAAGAGAGCAATAAGCAAGATATTATCGATGCAATGATAGCAGGCTGGAAGAGGCAGAGGAATGAATTAATGAGGTAGAAGATAGAATAATGGAAAGTAAGCAGATGAACAAAAGAGAGAAGAATTATGCAAAAAAGAGACTTAGGGAACTCAGTGACTCCACCAAACATAAAAACATTCACAATATAGGAGTCCCAGAAGAAGGAGAGAGAGAGAGAAAAAAGGGGGGGGGGGCAGAAAATTTCTTTGAAAGCTAATAGCTGGAAACTTCCCTAATGTGTAGAAGGAAACAGATATTTAGATCCAAGAGGCACAGACAAAGCCCAACAAAATCAGCAAAAGCAGATCCACACCAAGACATGTAATAACAAAAGTGGCAAAATGTACCAATGAAGAAAAAAATTTTTAAAGCATCAAGACAACATAAGACAGTTACATACAAGGGAAACCCCATAAGGCTATCGGGGAATTTTTCAGCAGAAACTTTCCAAGCTAGAAGAAAGTGGCATGGTAAACACAAAGTGCTGAACAGGACAAATCCAGAGCCAAGAATACTCTATCCAGCAAGACTATCATTCAGAAAAGAAGGAGAGATAAAGAATTTCCCGGACAAATGAAAACTAAAGGAGTTCATGACCACTAAACCAGCCCTGAATGAAATTTTAAAGGGAACTCTTTAAGTGGAAAGGAAGACCAAAAGTGAAAGTATGAAGGAAGGAAACAGAAAAGCACTAAAAATGAGTATTTTTGTTAAAATATCAATCAAGAAACAAAGTAAAAGAATGTAAAATATGACAACACATGAGGAGGAGTAAAGAATGGGTTCAAACTTAAACAACAATTGGCTTAATACAGACTGCTATATGCAGAAGATGTTATATTCAAACCTAATGATACCAACAAAAAGCACTAATAAATATGCAAAGTATAAAGAGAAAAAAAATTCACATATATCATTAAATAAAACCATCAAAACTAAGAGAAAGGCTCAGAGAAAATCTTCAGAAACAACCACAAAACAGGTAATAAAATGGCAATAAATACATATCTATCAGTAATTACTTTGAGTATAAATGGAATGTAAATCAACAGACACAGGGTGACAGAATGGATAAGAAAACAAGACTCATTTATATGATGCTTACAAGACTCACTTTAGACCTGAATACACTCATAGATGGAAAGTAAGGGAATAGAGAAACATTTATCAGGCAAATGGATGTCAAAAGAAAGCCAGATTAGCAGTATTTATATCAGCCCAAATAGACTTTAAAACAAAGACTATAACAAGAGACTAAAGATGATACTATACAATTATAAAGGAGACAATCCAACAAGAAGATATAGCACTTATAAATATTTATGCACCCAACATGGGAGCACCCAAATACATAAAACAGTTAATAACAAACATAAAGGAACTAATCAATAATAACACCATAACAGTAGAAGATTTTAATACCCTACCCACATCAGTAGACAGATAATCTAAAGAGAAAATCAACAAGGAAACAATGGCTTTGAATGACACACTGGACGAGATGGATTTAACAGATATACTCAGAACATTCCAACCTAAAAGAGCAGAATACATATTCTTTTCAAGTGTACTTGGAACATTCTCCAGAACAGAGAACATACTAGGTCACAAAAGAAGCCTCAACAAACTCAAAAGAATAAAGTCATACCACGTATCTATTTTGACTATAATGCTATAAAACTAGAAGTCAACCACAAGAAAAAAATTTGGAAAGAACAAAAATACATGGAGGTTAAATAACATGCTACTAAACAATGACTGGGTCAAGCCAGAAAGAGATTAAAAAGTACACAGAAACAAATGAAAATGAAAACACAATGGTTCAAAAGCTTTGGGATGTAGCAAAAGGGGTTCGAAGAGGGAAGTATATAACAATACAGGCCTACCTCACGAATCAAGAAAGATCTCAAATAAACAACTTAACTTTACATCTAAAGAAGCTAGAAAAAGAAAAACAAACAAAACCTAAAATCAGCAGAAAGAAAGAAGTAATATTCTAGCAGAAAAAAATGATACAGAAACTAAAGAAGCAACAGAACAATGAAACCAGCTATTTTTCTGAAAACAAAAAATCACTGAAATTGATAAACCTCTTGCCAGACCCATCAAGAAAAGGGCTCAAGGGGCACCTGGGTGGCTCAGTGGGTTAAAGCCTCTGCCTTCGGCTCAGGTCATGATTCCAGGGTCCTGGGATCGAGCCCCGCATTGGGCTCTCTGTTCAGCAAGGAGCCTGCTTCCCCCTCTCTCTTTCTCTGCCTGCATCTCTGCCTACTTGTGATCTCAGTCTGTCAAATAAAATAAAATCTTAAAACAATTAAAAAAAAAAAGAAAAGGGCTCAAATACATAAAAGTCACAAATAAGAGAAGAGAAATAACAACCAACACAGAAATACAAACAATTATAAGAGATTATTATGAAAAAGTATATGCCAACAAATTAGACAACCTAGGAGAAATGGATAAATTCCTAGAATCATGGAACCTACCAAAACTGAAAAAGTAGGAAAGAAAAAATTTGAACAGACTGCTTACCAGCAAAGAAATGGACTCCATAAACAAAAAACTCCCAAAAAAACAGAAGTCCAGGACCGGATGACTTCACGGGTGAATTCTACTAAACATTTAAAAGAAGAGTTAATACCTACTCTTCTCAAACTATTCCAAAAGAACACAAGAGGAAGGAAAGTTTCCAAATTCATTTCTATGAGGCCAGCATTACCCTTATATCAAAACCAGATAAAGACACCACAAAAAAAAAAAAAAAAAAAGAAAGAAAGAAAAAAAGAGAGAGAGAGAGAGACAGAGAACTACAGGCCAATATCTCTCATGAACATAGATGCAAAAAATCCTCAGCAAAATACTAGCAAACCAAATCCAACAATACATTTTTTTTAAGATTTTATTTATTTATTTGACAGAGATCACAAGTAGGCAGAGAGGCAGACAGAGAGAGAGAGGTTTTCACAAGTCTGAATTATAAGTTTTAAGGGATCTAAATAAATTGAAAACCTATGACTCACTTAAGAAAGAAAGGGCTGGAAATCAGGGAAGATGTCACCATAGGAAGCATCAGAAATCTGTCTCCCAATGTAAATAACAACTGCACTGGCAAACTTGAACTGATGTGACTATTTTGGAACTCTGGACTCTCCTGAAGGCTTGTAACTTCCAGCGGACAACACAGATGGTAAACTGAGGTTTACTTCAGCTCTCAGCACAATAGCAGCTACCCATCCCCATTCTCAGCCACTTGTTTGGAAGGTACCTATGTTCCTTGAAGCAGCTTGCACATAGCTTACAGGAGCCAGGCTAGACAAAAAGGAGCCCATTTTCCAAATATCAAGAATCTGTGCTCTGAGCACTGACTGTTGCTTATGATCAGAAAGGGGTGGATAGCCATTGTTGTTATATCTCTTACTATTGTTGCAAACCCCTCTCATTATAGCTGAAGTGACTACTGGGAATTAAGGGACTGGTACCGTTTTTCCTTTATTTTTCACTTCTTCCCCTTTTTGAAAGGTAGATGTTAATATTAGGACATTAAAAAAACAAAAACAAGACAAAAAAACCTGCTTATATGGGGAAAGTTAAAAAGTGACTGTGCATTCCAAGACTCAAAAAAGACCTGAGAAGACCTTCAATTTACACCTAGGCTTATCCTCAGCACACAGACACCATACAATAATATAAAAGCTGGGGGGGGGGTGCGGGCAGGGAGAAATCTCATTTCCAGAATTACCAGTTATTAAGTTCAAATGCACAGTGTTCAACAGAAAAATCACAAGGCATAAAAGAAACAGAAAAGTAAGGCCCCTCTGAAGGAAAAAAAATAAACCAATATAAACTGTCTCTGAAAAATACCTAATGGTAGGTCTGCCAGAAAAAACTTTAAAACTACTGTCTCAAATTGCCCAAAGAATTAAAGAATGATATGAAAAAAGCCAAGAAAATGATATGTGAACAAAATAAAACACCAATGAAGAGACAGAAAACCTAAAAAGAAACCACAAAGAAATTATAAAGCTGAAAAGTACAATAACTGAAATGAAAATTTTGCTAAAGGGATCCAAAGGCAGAATTGAGTAGACAAAAGAAAGAATCAGTGAATTTGAAGACAGAAACACAAAAATTATAGAGTCTAAGAAAAAAAAAAAAAGATTGAAGAAAAGTGAACAGCCTAAGGAATCTGTTGGGACACCAGCAAGTGGGTCAACATATGCATTGTGGGAGTCCTAGAAGAGAGAAAGCAGCAAAAAAATATATGAATAAATAATAGTTTAAAACTTTCCAAATTTGACGGAAGACTTGAATATCAACACCTAAGAAGCTCAACATAACCTAAGTAAGATGAACTCAAAGAGGCTCACACCAAAATACATTACAATCAAATTTTCAAAAGACAAAGTAAAAGAGAATACTGAAAGCAGTGAAAAGCAAACATCAGATACAAGGGAAATTCATGAAGATTAGCAGATTTCTCATCAGAAACTCTGGAGGCAAGATTACAGTAGACCCATAATCAAAGTATGGTTGACCCTGAACAACACGCTAAAGGAGGGGGGCACCACCCACACAATCAAGTCCATGTATAACTTCTGACTCTCCAAAATCTTAATAGCCTACTATTAATCAGATGCTTTAATGATAACACAATTACCATATATTTTGTATGCTATATGTATTATATATTGCATTCTTAAAATAACTAACCTTTTTGTAATTTTTGGGGTATTTCTATGCTACACAATTTGTCTGTCTTTTTAAACTGTTGCAAATCTCCAAAAAATTTTCCAACACATTTAGTGAAAAATATCGACATATAAGTGGACCTATGCAGTTCAAACGCCAACTGTAATAAAAGAAAAACTATCAACCAAGAATCCTATATCCAGGAAAATGGTCCTTCAGAAATGAGGGAAAAATTAAGACATTCTCAGATTAACAAAACCTGAGGGAGGTTATGGCTACTAAATCTGCCCTGCAATAAATGCTCAAGGGGGTCCTGCAAGGATACTACATAGTAATTCAAAGCCTTATGGAGAAATAAAGACCTCTATAAAAATAAATACATAGGCAATTATAAAAACATATTATTGTACCAATGCTCTGCAACTGTACTTTTTTTTCTTTTGTTTTCTACACTGGATTTAAGAGACTAATAAATTTAAAGAACACTATTAATGTAAAGGCTAATAGTACTGCGGCATGCCTGGGTGGCTCACTCATTAAGCTTCCAACTCTTGATCTCAGAGTCATGAGTTCAAGCCCTGCACTGGGCTCCATGGTGGGTGTGGAGCCTACTTAAAAAAAAAAAAAAAAGAAAAAGAAAAAGCTAGTATTACTATTAACTCCAAATTTTGTTTTCTAGATAACTCAAGAGACTACTGCATTTAAAGAATTATTAGTTTATGTTGTGGGGCACATAATGCATAAAAAGATATAATTTTGTGACATCAAAAACCAAAAGGGGTAGAGATGGAGTTGTAGAGGAGCAGAGTTTTTGTATATTATTGAACTTAAACTGATATAAATACAAATTAGTGTATAACCTTAGGATATAAACGTAATCCTTGTTGTAACCACAAAGATAATAGGCATGGAATATGAACAAAAAGAAATTAAGAAAGAATTTAACATTTCATTACCCGTCTCCCACAAAATCAATTAAACAAAAGAATATAAGAATGCAGGAAATGAGGGACAAAAGATACAGGGCATATAAAAAAGAAATAGCCCAATGACAGAAGCCCTTCTTCTCAGTAACTACTTAAATTTTAATGGACTAAACCCTCTAATCCAAGGACAAAGATTGGCAGAACGGATAAAAACACATGACCCGACAATATACTGTCTACAAGAGACTTACTTCAGACTCAAAGACACAAACATGTTGAAAGTAAAAGGATGGAAAAAGATATTCCATGCAAATAGTTACTAAAAAAAAGTAGGTGTGGCTATACCAATATCAGTCAAAACAGACTTTAAATCAAAAAAGGTTACAAGAGACAAGGTATTATATATTAATAAAAGGTTCAATGCAGCAAGAAGATTTAACAATTACAAGTATCTATTGACCTAATGACACAGCATCAAAATATATGAAGTAAAAACTGCCAGAACTGAAAGGAGAAATAATAGTTATACAATAACAGTTGAAGACTTCAGTACTCTTGTCACAATAATGGAAAGAAAAATCAGATAAAAGTAAGGAAATAGAGGACTTAAACAAGACAATCCACAAAGTAGATCTAACAGACAAAGATCACTCTACTCTACAGCAACAGAATATATTCTCAAGTGCATGAGACAGTTTTTCAACAGACTGTTAGGCCATATATAAAATGTCAATAAATTTAAAAAATAAAACTGGAAAATTCATAAAATTGTGGAAATTAAACAACACAATTTTAAACAAGCAATGAGCCAAAGAAGAAATCACATGAAAAGTAGGAAAATACTTAGAAACAAAGAAAGTGAAAACACAATGTATAAAAACTTAGGAGAAGCAGCAAACCAGTGCTAAGAGGGAAATTAATGGCTATAAACTCTTATATTAAAAAAACAAGAACAGGGGCGCCTGGGTGGCTCAGTGGGTTAAAGCCTCTGCCTTTGGCTCAGGTCATGATTCCAGGGTCCTGGGATCGAGCCCCACATTGGGCTCTCTGCTCACCAGGGAGCCTGCTTCCTCCTCTCTCTCTGCCTGCCTCTCTGCCTACTTGTGATCTCTGTCTGTCAAATAAATAAATAAAATCTTTAAAAAACAAACAAACAAACAAGAACAAACTCAAATCAATAACCTAGCTTCACAACTTAAGGAACTAGGAAAAAAAAAAATGAAACCCAAAGCTAGCAGAAGGAAAGAAATAAAGATTAGAGCACAGGTAAATGAAATAAAATAGAAAACAAGAGAAAAAAATCATGGGGCACCTGGGTGGCTCAGTTGTTAAGTGTCTGTCTTCCACTCAGGTCATGATCCCAGGGTCCTGGTTGGGATCCAGCCCCGCACTGGGCTCCCTGCTCGGCAGGAAGCCTGCTTCTCCCTCTCCCACTCCCCCTGCTTCTCCCTCTCCCACTCCCCCTGCTTCTGTTCCCTCTCTTGCTGTGTCCCTCTCTCTCAAATAAATAAATAAAATCTTAAAAAAAAAAAAAAAAAGAGGGGCACCAGGGTGGCTCAGTGGGTTAAGCCTCTGCCTTCAGCTCAGGTCATGATCCCAGGGTCCTGGAATCGAGCCCCGCATCCGGCTCTCTGCTCGGCAGGGAGCCTGCTTTCCCCTCTCTCTCTGTCTGTCAAATAAATAAATAAAATCTTTGAAAGAAAGAAAAGAAAGAAAAAAATCAAAGAAATAAAAAGCTGGTTCTTCGAAAAGATTAAGATTGACAAACCTTTAGCTGGAAGGACTAAGAAAAAAAAAGAGAAGACTCAAATTACTAAAATCAAAAATGAAAGTGTGAACATTATGAACAACTGCATGCTGACTAATAGGATAACCTAAATAAAATGGACAATTCCTAGAAATACAAAACCTACCAAGACTAAATCAAGAAGAAATAGAAAATCTAAATAGACTTGTAACTTCTAAGGAAATTGAAACAGTAATCAAAAATCTCCCAACAAAGAAAAGCCATGAATCTAATGGTTTCACTGATAATAAGCTCTACCAAAAATCTGAACTAATATCAAGCCTCTTAAAACTCTTTCAAAAAAACTGAAGAGGAAGGAACATTTCCTAATTCATTCTAAGGGGACATTATTATCCTGAAACCAAAGCCAGACAAAGACATTACAACAAAAGCTACACAGTCCGATATCCCTTAGGAACAGACGCCAAAAATCTCAACAAAACACTAGCAAAAAGAATTCAGCAGCATATTAAAAGGATTATACATCATGCGCAAGTGGGATTTATTCCTGAAATGCAAGGGATAGTTCAACACAGGAAAACTGATCAATGTAATACTCTACATCAATAGAATGATGGGAAAAAATCTACACAATCATCTGAATTCATATGGAAAAAGCATTTGACAAAATTTAACACCCTTTCATGATGAAATACTCAACAAACTAGGACTAGAAGTAAACTGCATAATAAAAGCCATATATGAAAAATCCACAACTAGCCTCACACTCAATACTGAAACACTGATCTTTCTTTAAGATCAGGGATAAGGCAAGGATCCCTGCTTTCACCACTTCTATGCAAAACAGTAATGGGAGTTTTAGAGCAGTTGGGGAAGGAGAGGAGAGAAGAGAAGGGGTATGCAAATTAGAAAGGAATAAATAAAATTATCTTTTTGCAGATATGACCTTATATGTAGAAAACCCTAAGGATTACACACACACACACACACACACACACACACACACACACAATATAAATGAATTCAGCAAAGTAGCAAGATACAAACTCAACAGGTAAAAATTAACTGCATTTCTGTAGATGAACAACAAAATAATTTAAAAAGTAAATTACAGAAGAATTCCACTTACAATAGCATCAAAAAGGACAAAATTTAGGAATTAACCAAGGAGATGAAAAAATTGTATAATGAAAACTATAAAAACACTGCTGAAATAAAACATAAATGAAAACACATCCCATGTGCACACACTGAAAAGACTTAATATTATTAAAATGTCAATAATACCCAAAGCAATCTACATTTTCAAGGCACTCCCTACCAAAATACCAATGCCATTTTTTACAGAAATAAAAAAAAAAAAACCCTCTACTAAAATTCATAAGGAATCTGAAGGGACCCAGGATACCTAAAACAAGCCTTGAAAAAGAGCAAAAGCGGAAGACCTACACTTCCTGATTTCAAAACTTACCACCAAGCTACATTAATCAAATCAGTGTAATACTGGCATAAAGACAAACATAAACCACTGGAATAGAAAAGAGCCCAAAAGTCTTCATATACATGTTAAATGTTTTTTAACAAGGATGCCAAGAGCATACAATGGGAAAACTACACCCCTTTCAACAGATGATACTGAAAAATTGGATATCAACATTCAAAAGAGTGAAGCTGGACCCTTATCTAATACCATATATAAAAATTAACTCACAATGGAACAAGGACCTAAATGTAGGACCTAAAATAATAAAACCCTTCAAAGAAAACACAGGACAAAAGCTTCATGACTTTAGATTGGCCACTGATTTCTTCTTCATGACATCAAAGGTACAGGTAACAAAAGAAAAAATAGAAAAACTGGACTTAATGATGAAGCTTAATGCTTATCAAATAGCACTATTAACAGAGTAAAAAGGTAGCCCACAGAATGGGAGAAATATTTGCAAATCATATATCTGATAAAGGATTAGGTATAGAATATACAGAAAACTTCTAAAACTCAACAATAAGGAAACAAAAAATAAGCAATATACTTAAATACACATTTCTTCGAAGAAGATATATGAATGGCCATTAAGCACAAGAGAAAACATCACTAGTCATTAGTGAAATGCAAATCAAAACTATAATGAGATATGACCTTGCACCCATCAGGGTAGCTACTAGCCAAAACCCAGAAAACTGTAAGTGATGGTGAGGATGTGGAGCAATTAGAAACTCTTGCGTACTGTTGGTGGAAATATAAAATAGTACAGTCATTGTGGAAGACAGTATGGAAGTTCCTTAAAAAATTAAAAATACAATTACCATATGATCCAGGAATTCCACTTCTGAATACATATTCAAAAGAACTGAAAGCAGGGTCTCGAAGATATTGGATATCCATGTTCATAGCAGCATTATTCACAACAGCTAAATGTAGAAGCAATCCAAGTGTCTACTGACAGATGAATGGATAAGCAAAATGTGGTACATACACACAATGGAATATTACTGAGCTTCAGTAAGAAATTCTGTGATATGCTACAAGATGGATGACCCTTGAGGACATTACACAAACTGAAGGAGCCAATCACAAATGATAAATACTTACAATTCCACTTATACGAGGTACTTAGAGTAGTCAAAATCTTAATAGTTAGGGAGAGATGGGGTGGCTGGGTGATGGACATTGGGGAGGGTATGTGCTATGGCAAGTGCTGTGAATTGTGTAAGACTGATGATTCACAGAACTGTACCCCTGAAGCAAATAATACATTATGTGTTAATAAAAAAAAAAATTTAATGGTAGAAAACATAATGGTTGCCAGGGCTGGGAAGATCAACTGATAAATTGCTTTGGGGAGTTATCATTTAATGGGTATAGTTTCAGTTTTACAAAGTGAAAAGAGTTATGAGGATGAATGGTGGGGAGATGGCTGTACACTAATGCTAATGTATTTAATACCACTAAACTATACACTTAAAAATGGTTAAGATTGTAAACTTTATGTTAAAGGTATTTAAGATAGAAACCCCAGTATCAATATCATGCTTTTAACAGCAAGCAAACAACAATTAGTTTTGAATGATGTTAAGGAAGTTGGATTACTTATACTACCAGTTCTGACTAAATCCCAAGATCAAAATCTGTCACTAGATTCCATTTTAATAAGGCTAATGAAAAAAAAAAGAACTGTTGAAGTTTAAAGTACACTGAAAATAGGAATTTCAGGTTTCATCGTAATTCCAGGGCGACACACAAAAATTTAAAGTGATGAGGACAGAAAGCACATAAGAGCAGATATGTGTTTTTGGAAAATAAACAGCAAGAAGAGAAAAATAACTTGAACTGATACTAAAAGGATTTATTAACAATTAAATTTAGTTAAACTAATTAGACATATATCATTCAAGGTACTGTAGAGGGAAAACAAGACAAGTGCCTGAGATACATTCAGTGTATATATAACTAGACATGTAAAAACAGTATTTTTAATAAGGGCAACAATAAGTTCATCAGTGACAAAGCAGCATAAAATTTTAAACAGGAAGGAGAAGAAAACAGAATCAAGAAATATCTTGAGTCTTATGTCAAACACTACTGATTGCACTGAATGAATATGAATTAGAAAGGCCATGAAGGATGGATATTCTACACTGGAGAAAGAGTAAGCAGAGATACTGAAGTAGAAAATGACACTTCATATGTGGGAACCACATAAATCATATATTCACACTTAAGACAAATGTCAAAATTTTCTTCTATAGGAAGAATCAACCTGTTCTACTGGGACAGGTACTGCCTCCAAGTTATCTGCTTTTCATTCTTATAGTCAAAAGTTTGAGGATGGTAAATTATGTCTCTACAAAACTTGACTGCAAGCTCCGAGACAGCTTTGATGGTGTCACTAATGCACTGTTTGACACAAGTAGATGCAGAATGAGCACTGAGTGAATTTAAGCAAACTAGGAGAAAGCCAGTACGGTACTATGAAAATATATAACTTAAAATACTACTCCTAAAATATGCACTGTGAAAAATTTCATAGTCAAGTCTGCTAAATTATGCAAAATTTATTATTTATTTTCCTTCACAGACCACTGATGAGCATATTAACATATTAAAATCTCTGAAAAGTGCTACAATATTAAAATAGCCTGCCTCTTTTAAAGCTAGCATTTCCCAAACATAATGGCTAATAGAATATTCTTTACCCCCCTCAGATCATAAAGACTCCCTAGAATTAGTATTCTAGCACATACTATTAGAGTCCAAAAGATAAAAGTATAAAACTGAACAGTAGATTTAATCACAACATTCCCGAATATTTAAGTATATCACTGAATGTATCTTCAATTTCACTGAACTTTCTGTAAACTACATGGTCTCCTAACTGAATTGCTTAAAATTATATCCATGGCAGCAAGAGAAGATAAACTGGAAAAATAAATATTTAATATCTCTCTGGTCATAAAAATGAACCTACCCAGTGTTTCTGAAGTACATGGACCATTACTTAAGTAACTCACATAAAGAACTGCATGGCTGGCTCAGTTGGTAAAGCATGTAGCTCTTGATCTCAGTGTTGCTTTGTTCGAGCCCCAGGCTGGGTGTAGAGATTCCTTTAAAAAAAATCTTCAGGGCACCTGGGTGGCTCAGTTGGTTAAACATCTGCCTTCGACTCAGGTCATGATCCCAGGGTCCTGCAATACTACGTTGGGCTCCCAGCTCTGCGGAGAATCTGCTTCTCCCTTTGCCCCTTCCCCCACTCATTCAATCCCTCTCTCTCAGATAAATAAAATCTTTTTAAAAAATCTTCAAAAAAACCCCCATAAAATAAAAATACTGTCACAAGTACATTTAAACACACACACACACACACACACACACACACACACACACAGAGTACTATGCCAATCTCTTTCCTAGCACCAAAGTCCTTTTTTCCTTCCAGCTTATTCTATCAAATCAGATACAATCAATAGATCACAGAAAAGAGTAACTATGTAAAGACTGACGGAGAACAAAAGTTACTATCTGAGCAAAGTGTTAATAAATCACAGGTTGGATTAGGTTTTTAAATAAAAGGATATCATAAAAATTTCCCAAATGCTTTATTTCCAATATAAGAAAGTATCAAACTAACTTGAAAAACATTGTAGACAGTGCTATGAAATTGATGCTATTGCTCAACATTAATGATGTATACCCTGTAACAAACATATCAAAGAAATCTCAATCCTACCCTCACTTACCTTGCCTTTGGTTCAACAAAACATCATGGCTGACCTATCATCCCACTTACAGATTGTTACTGTTTTTTTACTTATTAATGCAAAATAAAAAATAAGGAGGTTAAAAAGAAAGTCCTTCTAGACTCAATGTCACTGACTATTAAGACTCAAGATCCACTCAAGCAATAAGTAAAATATTTAAAATCTGGGGAAGGTTGATAGTGAGGATTGTTGTTTTCTTTTTTTCCCCAATTGAGAGGTATAAAAATGATGGGGAAGATGAATATATCTTTTTAAAAATTTTTTATTTTTTATTAACATACAATGTATTATTAGCCCCAGGGGTACGGGTCTGTGAATCGCCAGGTTTACACACTTCACAGCACTCACCATACCTAGCACATACCTTCCCCAGTGTCCATAACCCAACCACCCTCTCCCTCTCCCCCTCCCCCTAGCAACCCTCAGTTTGTTTTGTGAGATTAAGAGTCTCTTATGGTTTGTCTCCCTCCCAATCCCATCTTGTCTTTTTTCCTCCCCTACTCCCCAAACACCCCACTTTGCCTCTCAACTTCCTCATATCAGGGAGATCATATGATAATTGTCTTTCTCTGATTGACTTATTTCACTAAGCATAATACCCTCTAGTTCCATCCACGTCCCTGCAAATGACAAGATTTCATTTCTTTTGATGGCTGCATAGTATTCCATTGTGTATATATACCACATCTTCTTTATCCATTCATCTGTTCATGGACATCTAGGTTCCTTCCATAGTTTGGCTATTGTGCACATTGTTGCTATAAACATTCGGGTGCATGTGCCCTTTCAGATCACTACATTTGCATCTTTAGGGTAAATACCCAGTAGTGCAATTGCTGGGTGGTAGGGTAGCTCTATTTACAACTTTTTGAGGAACCTCCATACTGTTTTCCAGAGTGGCTGCACCAGCTTGCATTCCCACCAACAGCATAGGAGGGTTCCCCTTTCTCCGCATCCTCGCCAACATCTGTCATTTCCTGACTTGTTAATTTTAGCCATTCTGACTGGCGTGAGGTGGTATCTCATTGTGGTTTTGATTTGTATTTCCCTGATACCAAGTGATGTGGAGCACTTTTTCATGTGTCTGTTGGCCATCTGGATGTCTTCTTTGCAGAAATGTCTGTTCATGTCCGCTGCCCATTTCTTGATTGGATTATTTGTTCTGGGGGGGTTGAATCTGATAAGTTCTTTATAGATTTTGAATACTAGCCCTTTATCTGATATGTTGTTTGCAAATAGAAGATGAATATATCTTAATGAAGCTTGTTAACTGGAGAGTATTAAAGCAAACAAGAAAGTGGTATTTTGGGAAGTTTTTAAGTATTCTGAGAAAAATTATCAGCTCTCCAAAACAGCAATTTTGAAATATACAGACCTATTATTATTATTATTAATATAAAAACCACTATTCTAAGTATTTAGAAAATAAACAAAATGGCCCTATAAATTACTTTATTGTTCATGCTTTTAAATAGTGCTGGAAAGGTGCCAAAAAGGGACAGCTAGATGGTGTTGATATAGTCACTCAAGAATATGTATAAAAACCTACTATTAAAAGTACAACAACAAGGAAACCCTGACCTATTTAAGAATAATTGATACCTAGGGGCGCCTGGGTGGCTCAGTGGGTTGAGCCTCTGCCTTCAGCTCGGGTCATGATCTCAGGGTCTTGGGATCAAGCCCTGCATTGGGCTCTCTGCTCAGCGGGGAGCCTGCTTTCCTCCTCTCTCTCTGCCTGCCTCTCTGCCTACTTGTGATCTCTGTCTAATAAATAAATAAATAAATCTAAAAAAAAAAAAAAAGAATAATTGATACCTAAATGACAGATCAGAATTTTAAAAAAGAGAGGCTTTATTTGTGTATGTACTGATAGGGTCTGTAGTGGTTTGTACTTTCTATGGGACATGTACATTAGTTATTTTGGAAAGGATTTTTGCAGGTACATAAAGATTTATGTAGGTATATACATTTTATATCAAATTCTAATGCTGGATCCATTTTATCAAAGGACCTTCTATAAAAGGTATCATAAAATGTTTTGAAAAGCCAGAAATCTTAAATCTACATAATCTATCATGGTATAGAGATTTTTATATTCTCTGCCCATTATATTAAAATAATCCCTTTAGCACCATGCTAATGAAACATCTATATTTCCCTGTGAGAGATGTGCTAGGTTATATAGAAAAGTCTGAGTTCATTTTCAAATGTTTTAATGCAAAAATTCATAAACAGTATTCTATGGACCCAAAAATGCTCTCATCTTTTGGTACTCAAGACTCATCAAAGATCACCATTAACTTAAACAATGTGTCATTTCATTTCTTGGGATATTTATGAGATAATCTGCATAGAATATAAAATGTGATATAAATATAGCCCAAGATTCAACATCTAAATAGATTTTATTCTGAATTCACTGGTTTATGACCAGTGGCTTAGCATGATTTCTAGAGATACTTTTAACAGCAAAGCCCATAAAAGAAGGATAAATAATGCATTTTCCTTATATTCCCTATTTATTCTATTCTATCAGTTCTAAACTACTGGAGAAATTCAGGTATAGTTCAATTACTGAACTCAGAATCATTCATATTCACACTATTACTCTGTGTGGCAAATGTTTATAATCCATGAAGCTATTTTCTCCAGGTTTATTTTAAAGTACTAGAACAAATCAAATATTTCCCACCCATAATTTAAAACCCAGACAAAATTCTTCATGCGAAACATCAAGGGGAAATTATGGCTTACCTCATACTCAATTTCAGGTAAGTTACTCTCATCTGCCTTCTCTAGCTTCTCAGCAGCCCACTTGCTTGCAGCCTCAGCAAGTTCCTTTTCAGTTAGCCTACTGGGTTTGTCTAATACCTAATAAAAACAAAAGAACAGTTCTACTACAATTCTCAAAAGCATTTAAACTTCCAATACATAAAGAAGTATATCCCAGGAGCACTTGGGTGGCTCAGTCAATTAAGCATCTGACTTTGCTCAGGTCATGATCCCAGGGTCCTGGAGTCAAGCCCTACATAGGGCTTCCAGATCTGTAGGGAGCCTGCTTTTCCCTCTCCCTTCACTTGCCACTCCCCCTGCTTGTGCTCACTATCAAATAAATAAAATCTTTAATAATAAAAAGAATTATATCCCACTTACCTTAAAATCATGTAAGCCTCCAAATTTATATAGATAACAAGTACATTCTTTATTTGCTTTTTAAAAAATATTCAACACAGAATTTCTTTAAGTAGCAATAATTCCTTTTGGCCATACAGATTAGCTCTGACTCCTAATTTCATTTATATAGAACTGCAAAAATTCATCTTAAGGAACAAAGAAACTGACAGTTAACTAATATATTAACAGTATTTAATATACGATATCATAATTTCATATCTTGAATTATATTCAATGAAATAAATAATGCCAAAATACCAAGGTAAATTTCTAACTAATGCAATAGAAAAGTCAGATATGCCATTTTTATAATTTGTAATAATTTATATAAATCCTACTTTTTACACAATATTTATACACTTAAATTTCATTTTTTTGATACTTCTACTGGTTCCCTTCTTCAACCATACCCAATATCAAACAATGTATGGAATTTCAAGTTACAGACAGACCTGGGTTTGAATGCCAGGTTCATCACTTGCTAGGTAGATGATATTATATGCACAATTTATGACACTGTGAAGACTTTGTTTCCTCATTTACAAAACAGATGTTAATAATATTCACTGTTTTATAAAGTAGTAGTGAGAATCAAGAGAAGTAACCGACCTGAAAGTACCTAACACAGTGTTTGGTACTTCAGTTTTTCTTTCTTTTCCATATTAACTGATATAAATCAGTTACAGTAAAACATCTGAAGATCAATCAGTTCATGAGGTCAACATAAAAACGAAAGTAAAATTTTTTTTCTGGATCACATGATTCCCATAATACTGTTTACAGACCTACATTACAGAATAAGATGTAAAAGTTCTAAGCCAAGGGACATCTGGGTGTCTCAAAGTGTCTGACTCTTGAGTTCATGACCCTTATGCTCATGATCTCAGGGTCAGGATATCGAGTCCCCATGGAGCATGGACATGGAGCTGCTTAAGATTCTGTCTCCCTCTCCCTCTGTCCCTCCCCTTCTCTTTAAAAAGAAAAAAGAAAAAAAAAAAAAAAACTAAGCCAAATTAGAAAAATTTGTTCCTTGGGCCCATATAGTAGCTCTGATTACATTCTATTTTATGAGCAAACATTTTCATCAACTGTGTCTTTCACCTCAAATTTTGTCTCCACTCTTCTCTAAAGTCACATCGTTAATTCCAAACATACCTCCTCTAGATGACAGTGGCATTAAAAATCTCCACATTAGGGGCACCTGGGTGGCACAGATGGTTGAACATCTGACTCCTGGTTTCAGCTCGGGTTGTGATCTCAGGGTCATGACATCAAGCCCCCTATCAGGCTCTGTACTCAGCACAGTCTGCCTGGGATTCTCTCTTCCTCTCCCTCTGCCTCCTGCTCGTTCTCGCTCTCTTTCTCAAATAAAAATAAGTAAATCTTTAGAAGTCTCCACATTAGAGTATACTTCCATTTATAAAGTGCTTTTATATGCACAGCTAAAAAAAGTATTTTAATTAAATGGAATTCCATGAAGGTGGTTAGGGCAGACTTTATCACCCTAACTTATAAACCAAGAAAGTGAATGTCTAAAAGCTAGATTTGCCCAGTCACTAGTAAAATGTTAAGCTGGAACTCATGACAAAGGCCCCTGACCTCCTTCCAAAGCTTATTCAATTCACCAAACTACTAGCTGGACATCCATAATATTTACTGAAAGATAGTAACAGTGTATGTACATAGAGTGTTTCCACAGCTCCTGAAGAAGCCTAAATATGTCACTCTAAAGCCCTATCCACACATAATGTTAAAAAGGTAGAAGTAATACCTCATTATTACCTAATAACAGATTAAAAAGTAAAACAAACAAACAAACAAAAAAACAAGGGTGCCTGGGTGGCTCAGTGGGTTAAGCCTCTGCCTTCGGCTCAGGTCATCTCTCAGGATCCTGGGATAGAGCTCCGCATCAGGCTCTCTGCTCAGCAAGGAGCCTGTTTCCCCCTCTCTCCCCACTTATGATCTCTCTGTCAAATAAATAATAAAATCTTTTTTTAAAAAGTTAGTAACAAAAAAACAAAACAAAACAAAAACAGGAGTGCCTAGCTGGATCAGTCCCTTTAGCATCTGCCTTCAGCTCAAGTCATGATTACTGGGTCCTAGGATCAAGCCTCACATTGGGTTCCCCGCTCAACTGGGAGCCTGCTTTTCCCTTTCTCCCTGGCCCTCCTCCCTGCTCATGCTCTCTCTCTCAAATAAAATAAAATAAATAAAATCTTTTTAAAAAAGTTAAAAAGACAAAGTTAGAATAAACAACAATATATGTATGAATATATCAAAGAAAAAATGTATGTCCCATTTTTTGGTATCTGTTTTGAAGAGAAAGTTATAGAGTAAAACTAAAACATTGTTAAGTTCTCTCCAGTAAAGATGGAAGAAAATCTTCTACAGCTGAAATCTTCCATCCATCTTTCATGAAATCTATACAGCTGAAAAACTCATTTGAAATTAACTTCTAACAGTAAGAAATAAATTCTGAAAAATTATTCCTACATGAGGGCAGCCAGAATGTCTTAAAAGAAAAAGCCCTCCACCAAATCAGGAAATCTAGATAAAAGTGTCCCATCACTGCCATGTAACCCTGGGCAAGGAACACAGCAGGTTGTACTTTCCCAATACTTAAAACGATCATAGATCTAAAACTCTGAAAGTCTGATTCCATTTTAAGACAATAATGAAAATATCTACTTTTACTGTCAAAAACAGCTAAAATTTTAGAAAGGGGAACCTCTCACACTGATCGTGGGAATGCAAGCTGGTACAATCACTCTGGAAAACAGTATGGAGGTTCCTCAAAAAGTTGAAAACAGAGCTACCCTATAACCCAGGAATTGCACTACTGAGTATTTACCCTAAAGATACAAAAGTAGTGATCTGAAGGGGCACGTGCACCCTAATATTTATAGCAGCAAGGTCCACAACAGCCAAACTATGGAAAGAGCCTAGATACCCTTCAACAGATGAATGACTAAAGAAGATGTGATACACACACGCATGCGTGCGCATAATGGAATATTATGCAGCCATCAAAAACCCAAAATCTTACCATTTGCAACAACATAGATGGAACCAGAGTCTATTATGCTAAGCGAAATAAGTCAATCAGAGAAGGCAATTATCATATGATCTCACTGATACGAGGAATTTGAGAAACAAGACAGAGGACCATAGGGGAAGGGAGAGAAAAATGAAACAAGGCAAAACCAGAGTGGGAGACAAACCATAAGATACTCTTAATCTCAGGAAACAAACTGAGGGTTGCTGGAGGGGAGGGGAGCGGGAGGGATGGGGTGGCTGGGTAATGGACATTGGAGTGGGTATGTGCTACGGTGAGTGCCGTGAATTGTGTAAGACTGATGAATCACAGACTTGTACCCTTGAAACAAACAACACATTATACCTTAATTTAATTAAAAAAAACACAGGGCTGATAGGGTTGTTAAGGGTATTAAATGAGTCATTATCTGTAAAGGTCTTAGAAGAGGGTCTGGAGGTTAAGCATCTGCCTTTGACTCAGGCCATGATCTCAGGGTGTTGAGATAAGAGTCTAGCGTGGGGCCTCCCTGCTCAGCGGGGAGTCTATTTCTCCCTCTGCCCCTCCCCTTTGCTCGTGCACACTCTCTCTCTCAAGTAAATAAATTCTAAAAAAAAGAAATTGCTAAAATTCACTATGGTTGCTTCCCACTAACATGTACCACAAAGTCCTAATGTTGTAACTTATATTTACACTATACTTCAGAAGAAATGAGTATTTCACATATCCTAATTTAAACATTCATAGTGAGTTGGATGGGCAACTATCATGTCTTTTCTTTCATTTCTACCTGACAATAAAAACAAGCCAGTCTCTGAGAGGATAAAGCACCCCTGACATGGTAAGGCAGAACCAAAGTTTTAATAAAGCTTTCCTATTCAAAACCAGCATTCTAGAACCCTCAGATTTCTGCGAAAGCTCTAAAGACACAAGATGTCACAAAGACATCTTTTTCTTTTCTTTTTTTGCTTTGAGGCAGTAAAGCAGCTACTCACAGCACAGACTGCCAGGTGACGTCTGTCTCCTCTTGCTGAAAAGCCAAATATACCAAAGACAGAAAAACAGAAAAGTGAAGAAGGAAGAGAATACAAGTAACAGCATTTATGGAAAGACAACCTGAGGCTGGGGAAGAGAACCTCTAACTGCTAAGAGCAGATGGAAAGAGCAAATTAAGGATTAGAATCATGGATCATCTGTTCAACATGTTTTGGGACACTGGAAGGTAGGAATAAGAATGAAATAGTGAGGAGTAGCTATGATCGTCAGAAAATTATTTAAATTCTGAGACTTTTCTATAAAATGGAGATAGAGATCTACTTTTTTAAATTATAAAATAATTACAACCATGGCATATGCTAACACCTGCATCACATCACATAATTACCATTTCTTCTTTGTGGTAAGAACATTTAAGATCTCTTAGCAAATTTTAAGTATACAGTATTATTAACTATAATCACTATGCTGTACATTAGATCTACAGAACTTACCATCATATAGATGGAAATTTATACTCTCTGACCAACATCTCCTCCCCTTTTCCCTCATCTCCTAGCCCCTACTGACCACTAATTTTCTATGAATTCAGCTTTTTTAGATTCCACGTTTTTTTTAAGATTTTATTTATTTACTTGAGAACGAGAGAAAGCAAGAACAGGGGAAGAAGGAGAGGGAGAGGCAGGCTCCCTGCTGAGCAAGGAGCCTGACACTGGACTCCAAGATCATGACCTGAGCTGGAGGCAGATGCTTAACTGACTGAGTCACCCAGTTGCCACTTTAGATTCCACATCTAAGTGAAATCATACAGTACTTAGTCTTTCTCTAACTGACTTATTAGCATAATAAGGTCCATCCATTTTGTCACAAATGCTAGGATGTCCTTTCTCAGAGTTCAATATATTCCACTGTATATATACCACATCTTCTATATTCATTTATCTGTAGAAGGACACTTAGGTTGTTTTCAGGTCTTGGTTACTATGAATAATGCTGCAATGAACAGCATTTGAGATCCTCTTTTCATTACCTTTGGATATATACCCAGATATGGGATTTCTGGATCATATGACAGTCCTATTTTTACTTTTTTGAGGAATCTCCATGCTGTTTTCCATAGTGGCTACACGAGTTTATATTCCTACCAACAGTGCACAAGGGTTCCCTTTCCTCCACACCCTCACTAACATTTGTTACCTCATCTTTTTTATGACAGTCATTCTAACAGCCATTGAGATGCTATCTCACTATAGTTTTAATTTCTATTTCCCAGATAATTAGTGATGTTGAGTACCTCTTTGTATACCTCTTGGCCATTTGTATGTCTTCCTTGAAAAAAATGTCTCTTTAGTTCCATTGCTCAATTTTTAATTGGACTGCTTGATTTTTTTGCTATTGAGTTGTGTAAGTTCTTCATATACTTTAGATAATAACCCCTTATCAGATTCATGATTTGTAAATATTTTCTACCATTCCTTAGGTTGCTTTTTTCATTTTGTTGATTGTTTTCCTTTGCTGTGCAGAAGCTTTTTACTTTAAAGTGATCCCACTTGTTTATTTTTGCTTTTATTGCCTCTGTTTTTGGTGTTAAATCTAAAAAAACTCATTGCCAAGACTGGTGCCAGAGAACTGACCACCTATGTTTTCTTCTAGGTCTTCTAATGTTTTAGGTCTTACTTTCAAGTCTTTAATCCACTTGGATTCATATATGGTGTAAACTAGGGGTCCAGTTTCATTATGTTGTATGTTGCTCAGTTTTCCCAACACTATTTATTGAAAAGACTGCCCTTTTTCCTATTATATACTCTTGGCTCCTGCATTGTAAATTCATTGATCATATATGCATGGGTTTACTTCTGAAGTCTCTATTCTTTTCCATTGATTGATATGTCTGTTTTTATGCCAATACCATACTGTTGGGATAACTACAGCTTTGTAATATAGTTTGAAATCAGGAAGCATGATGCCTCCATCTTTGCTCTTCTTAAAACTGCTTTGGTCATTTGGGGTCTTCTGTGGTTCCATACAAATTTTAGGAAGATTTGTTCTAGTTCTGGGAAAAATACCATTGGTTTTTGATAAGAATTACACTGAATCTACAGATTGCTTTGAGTACTATGGACATTTTAAGAATATTAATCATTCCAATCCATGAACATGGATTATCTTTCCATTCATTTGCATCTTCTTCAACTTCTTTCCTCAATGTTTTAAAACTTTCAGCATAAAGGTGTTTCACCTCTGTGGTTAAATTTACTCCTAAATATTTTCTTTTTCATGCTATTGTAAATGGAAATGTTTTCTTAACTTCACTTTTTGATAGTTTATAATTACTGTATAGAAACACAACTAACATTTGCATATTGACTTTGAATCCCACAACTTTACTGAATTTATATATTAATTCTAATAGCTGTTTAGTTGACACTTTATGGTTTTCAATATTTAAAAATGTCACACACACAAAAAAAAGACAGACTTACTTCTCCCTTCCCAATTTGGATGCTTTTTATTTCTTTTCCTTGCCTAATTATTCTGTTCAGGACTTCTGGTTCTATGCTGGTTAGAAGTGACAAGAGTAGACCAGCTGTTTTGTTCCTGATCTTTGAGGTAAAGCTTTCAGCTTTTTACCACTAAGTATAATGTTAGCTCTTGGCTTGTCATATCAGACCTTTATTTTGTTGAGGTATATTCCCTCGATACCCAGTCTGTTCAGAGTTTTTAGCATGAATGGATGTGAAATTCTGTCAAATGGGGTTTTTTTGCATCTATTGAGATGATCATACATTTTTAACCTTCATTTTGTTAATGCAATATATCACATTGATTAATTTGTGGATGCCAAACCATCCTTGCATTGCTGGAATAAATCCCATGTGATCATGGTGTATGATCCTTTTAATGTGCTATGGAATTTCATTTAGTAATATTTTATTGCAGATTACCACATCTATATTCATCAGAGATACTGGCCTATAATATTCTTTCCCTTGTATCAAGGTAATGCTGACCTCAAAATGAGCCTGGAAGTAGTACTTCTGCCTCTTTTGTTGTGGTTTTTGGGCTTTTTTTTTTTTTTTTTTTTGGAAGAGTTTCAGAAGAATTAGTACTCCTGAAATATTTGTAGGAATTTACCAGTGCAATAATTTGAGAAAATTATTTAACTTCTGAACATTTTCTTTTTTTTTTTTTTAAGATTTTATTTATTTGACAGAGAAAGAGATCACAAGTAGGCAGAGAGGCAGGCAGAGAGGTAGGAGAAAGCAGGTTCCCTGCCAAGCAGAGAGACTGATGTGGGGCTCAATCCCCAGATTCTCAACAAGATTCTAGCTAATACGATCCAACAGTAAATTAAAAAGATTATCCACCATGACCAGGTGGGATTTATCCATGGGATGTAAGGGTGGTTCAACATTTGCAAATCAATCAATGTGATAGAACAAATCAATAAGAGAAGAGAGAAGAACTGCATGGTCCTCTCAATTGACGCAGAAAAAAACATTTGACAAATATAGCATCTGTTCCTGATTAAAACAATTCAAAGTATAAGGATAGAGGGAATATTCCTCAACTTCATAAAATCTACCTATGAAAAACCCACAGTGAAATATCTTAATGGGGAGATAATTAAGAAAATTCTTAATGGGGAGAAGCTGACAGCCTTCCCTTTGAGATCAGGAACATGACAAGGATGTCCACTCTCACCACTGTTGTTCAACATAGTACTAGAAGTCCTAGCAACAGCAACCAGACAACAAAAAGAAAGGGTATTCAAATTGGCAAAGAAGAAGTCAAACTCTCTCTCTTCACAGATGACATGATACTTTATATGGAAAACCCAAAAGACTCCACCCCCAAACTACTAGAACTTACACAGCAATTCAGTAATGTGGCAGGATACAAAATCAATGTACACAAATCAGTTGCTTTCTTATACACCAACAATGAAAATATAGAAAGGGAAATTAGAGAATCGATTCCATTTACTATAGCACCAAGAACCATAAGATACCTGGGAATAAACCTAACCAAAGAGGTAAAGGACCTGTACTCGAGGAACTACGGAACACTCATGAAAGAAATTGAAGAAGACACAAAAAGATGGAAGAGCATCCCATTCATGGATCAGAAGACTAAACACTGTTAAAATGTCTATACTGCCCAGAGCAATCTATACTTTCAATGCCATCCTGATCGAAATTCCACCAGCATTTTTCAAAGAGCTGGGACAAACAAACCTAAAATTTGTATGGAACCAGAAGAGACCCCGAATTGCTAAGGAAATGTTAAAAAAGAAAAAAAAAACTGGGGGCATCACATTGCCTGATTTCACGCTTTACTACAAAGCTGTGATCACCAAGACAGCATGGTACTGGCACAAAAACAGGCACATAGACCAGTGGAACAGAATAGAAAGCCCAGATACAGACCCTCAACTCTATGGTCAAATAATCTTCAACAAAGCAGGAAAAAATATACAGTGGAAAAAAGACAATCTCTTCAAGAAATGGTGCTGGGAAAATTGTGGACAGCTATGTGTAGAAGAATGAAACTCGACAATTCTCTTACACCATACACAAAGATAAACTCGAAATGGATAAAAGACCTCAACATGAGGCAGGTATCTATCAAAATCCTAGAGGAGAACATAGGCAGTAACCTCTTCCACATCAGCCACAGCAACTTCTTTCAAGGTATGTCTCCAAAGACAAAGGAAACAAAAGCGAAAATGAACTTTTGGGACTTCATCAAGATCAAAAGCTTCTGCACAGCAAAAGAAACAGTCAATAAAACAAAGAGGCAACCCATAGAATGGGAGAAGATATTCACAAATCATGCTACAGACAAAGGGCTGATATCCAAGATCTATAAAGAACTCCTCAAACTCAACACACACAAAACAGATAATCACGTCAAAAAATGGGCAGAAGACATGAATAGACACCTCTGCAAAGAAAACATACAAATGGCTAACAGACACATGAAAAAATGTTCATCATCATTAGCTATCAGGGAGATTCAAATCAAAACCACATTGAGATACCACCTTACACCAGTTAAAATGGCCAAAATTAATAAGACAGTAAATAACGAGTGTTGGAGAGGATGTGGAGAAAGGGGAATCTTCTTACACTGTTGGTGGGAATGCAAGTTGGTGCAGCCACTTTGGAAAACAGTGTGGAGATTCCTCAAAAAATTAAAAATAGAGCTACCCTATGACCCTGCAATTGCATTACTGGGTATTTACCCCAAAGATACAGATGTAGTGAAAAGAAGGGCCATCTGTACCCCAATGTTCATAGCAGCAATGGCCACAGTCGCCAAACTGTGGAAAGAACCAAGATGCCCTTCGATGGACGAACAGATAAAGAAGATATGGTCCATTATACAATGGAGTATTATGCCTCCATCAGAAAGGATGAATACCCAACTTATATCAACATAAGCGGGACTGGAAGAGATTACGGTGAGTGAAATAATTCAAGCAAAGAGAGTGAATTATCATATGGTCGCACTTACTTGTGGTGAACAAGGAATAACCCAGAGGACACTGGGAGATGGAGAGGAGAAGTGAGTTGGG
>NC_137895.1:75722588-75856499 GCF_963455335.1 Martes martes | reverse complement strand
GGAATGTTTAATTACTTATTAATAGTTTGTAACTTATAATTTATGACTTTTTATATAGAATTTGTCAGGTTAGGCTTTGTAATATCAATTCTCATTGCTCCATTTATTAAACACAGTAAGTCTTAAATTCTGCCACCTACTAATTGCATTATTGTGGACACATCACACTCTTTCTGTGAAAAAACTCAGGGCTCAGTTTATTTTTTATTAAAAAAATGAATTTTAAAATACATAATCTAACAAAAATGTCATAAATTTTGAACTTCTACAAAGATACATGTTACTATAGTACACTTTATGATAACTGGTATTTTTCTGATACTTATTTAAAGTGTCAGGTCCCAAATGTAATGAAAGTTCTGTTTCCTCTGTATGCATTGACAAATAAACAGGTTTCTAGAGGAAAATGTTCTCATCCTTTTGTAGACATTGTGGAATTAAAAAACTGTTTGGAGAAGAAAACTCAATGGATGTGGAAATTATTTTTGCTTCACATTTGTTATTTACTAAACATGGGAAAATTTATGCCAGTTAAATAATTTGAATGTGGAAAAGGCTTCTATTAGGACTCAAATTGTGTTAAATATCTGAGAATTCCTGAGAATGATGCTATTAAAATATTTTATGAATATGCCTTTTGCCATGGCACATACCTTTGAAAAAATCATTTGGGAAGTATTGATGCTTCTACAAATTACACTTCCTTAACTAACTTCTCTCCAGGAAAAGAGCACAGCAAGTCACAAGATTAATTCTTTTGGGGCTTTTCCCAGGCTTTTCTTTGAACTTTATTCTATCAAAATAGCTTTTCAGTTTGGCTACAATTAGGGAGAAAAAATACCTATAGTAAAATGTTTAGACTCAAGCTTACTCCCATCTTACATCCTTGGGGTAGCTGTGTCCAGTGTCTGAAATACTCTTTCAGCTCTGACTGGTTTTCTCTTGTCACCCAGGTTCAGGAGAAATATTACCTCCTCAAAGAGGATTTTCCTGACCACTCAATCAGAAGGAGCACTGCTCACCACTGGCACTGCCTCTAACCCCACAATGCCACCATCTTTCCCAAATGCATCTTTCTTCTTTTGCTATTATAATAGCATTTATCACTACCTAATTTTTTGTTCATGTCTTTTTTTCCATCTTTCCCATTGAAATGTAAACCAGGAGAACTGAGAGTTTGTCTTGGGTAGCCCTATATCCCTTGTGCCTAGAAGAATGTCTGGCACATGGTAAATAATCAATGTTTACAGAGGAAATGTCTAATTATTTAGACAGAATATATATCTCAACAATTTTTGCTTTACATATACTTATTATATACATTCCTAGTTCCTTTATCTTAACCCTATCCCAACCCTATCTTTTCCCTTCCCTTCCTCCCTCTTTCTACCACCTTCTTTCAACAAAAAGTTTTCAGCTTACGTTATATACAATGTGCCGACATGAAGTGGACTCCTTATAGTGGCATAATCCAAATAATATGATGTTTTTTCATCTTTGAATTTTCAGTATGATATATTCTATATCATTAATACTTAGATATTTGTATCCATATACAAAGCTTTATCTACAAGCATACTGTAGAGTTCTGTCCCTCATACTTTTTTTTTTTCAAGATTTTACTTATTTATTTAACAGAGAGAAACACAGCCAGAGAGGGAACACAAGCAGGGGGTGTGGGAGAGGGAAGAGCAGCCTTCCCGCTGAGCAGGGAGCCCGATGGGGACTTGATCCCAGGACCTGGGACCATGACATGAGCTGAAGGCAGATGCTTAACAACTGAGTCACCCAGGTGCCCCCTGTCCCTCACACTTTGACGCTGTATTCACTTTTTAATCACCATTATAAAATATCATTTGTTCTTAGAAATGTTATCATTGTTCTTAGAGCAAATTTTTAAATGCTGTTCCTTTTCCTTGTTCTTTCTAATACTCTTCAAATACCATACTAAGACAACTTCCTGATCCTATTGGGTAGAATGGGAACTAATGAAATTCAACTGTTTAAATTTAAATGACAAATAAGATGGAAGATTCTAAAGAGAACCATCCAGTTGATAATGGATAAATGACTTCTGACATAGATATATGTATATACATATATATATAGGTTTTAAATTCATTCCTAGACATAAGACTAAATTATAATCCTGTTGCTTTCCTCTGTCTTGGTTTGGTAAATGTATTTTCTCCATCTGTGAATAAAGCAGAATTAGAATCATTTCATCTGACTGATTATGGGCTTTTGTGACTGTGTAACATTTCAGACTGCTGAAGTATAAAATTAAGCTACCCAGCTGGATCTTAGAATAGCTTTGTAGCTAATAACTCCAACTGACAAATACAACAGAGTTGTATTTGAATTCAATATAAATTTAACCAAATATTAAAATAAATAAAATTAAATGTATTTTAATTAAAAATTTTATACTTTCTTATTTCCCATGTGGCTGTGTTTCTACATACATGTGTAGTATCTGATGACAAGTCCTCGATTAAAATTTTAGAAAGACAGTGCTCATTCCAAGAAGATTCATTTCCTTTGGAGTTGGATTATTTTATCATGCTTTTAGCTTCAGAGCAAAACTGTAAATTCTCCATCCTGATTTTTTGTTTTTTAATCCTTGCCTACCCTGGGTTATCATGTGTTTGAAAGTTTTTAAAAAATGAATCACTTTTAAATGCTGCCAAATGAAATCATTTTTAAATATAGCAGTTTATCATTTTATTTCTTACTTCAGGTACAAGAAGGAATGCATCTTTTGATAACTGGTCCTAATGGTTGTGGGAAAAGTTCTCTCTTCAGAATTTTAAGCGGGCTCTGGCCCGTGTATGAAGGAGTCCTCTATAAGCCACCTCCCCAACATATGTTCTATATTCCACAAAGGTAGGTACATATTTTATATCACGAGAAAATTTCAGTTTGCTTTTGAATTATCTTGATTCCTTAAGCTCCTCAATTTATAATCTTTAAACATGTTTTCACTGAGAGAAACTATTAAGAAAATCAAATTCAGTTATTCAAAAAAGTTTCATTATTGCTTTGATTATGAGAGTTTCCAGGACAAAAACCACTTCTTTTTATTTTCACATCTATCTAGATATATGGAGCACTCAAAGACTATAGATGTTAATCTCAAGGAAGAGCAGGCTAATCGAAGGAATAATTTGATTGCTTTAGATGTCAGATTATCTCTTCTCACAGACAAAGCTATATTTGGATTGTATACCAGTCTTCTCATCAAACTGTATACATTCATATGTTCTAATATTGTTCGCTTGTATCTGAAGAGCCTCCATAAAATAGTCTTTATTACAGTTATGCTATATTATTAATTAATGATTTGAAACTACTTTAATTAAAAAAATTACGAATGAGCGTAAAGTAAGCACAGAAATATTTTAAAGATTTTATTTATTTATTTAACAGAGAGAAATCACAAGCAGGCAGAGAGGCAGGCAGAGAGAGAGGAAGGGAAGCAGGCTCCCCGCTGAGCAGAGAGCCCCATGCGGGGCTCGATCCCAGGACCCTGGGATCATGACCTGAGCCAAAGGCAGAGGCTTTAACCCACTGAGCCACCCAGGCGCCCCAAGCACAGAAATATTTTAGAAGAATATTGTTTCTTCTGAAGTCTTTAGCCATCTTTACTTGTAACAATTTAGAAACATCTAAATACAAAGTTATACTTGAGGATTTGGAATATTTATTGTGGGTGAAAGAAAATGAAATTTGAAGAAGAGTCACCTTCATGCTCATCTTTTCCATCTGTCATCACCCTGGGCTAGGACATCACAGAGCACTCCTGTATTAGATGGCTATTCTGTGGAACATAATAGAGCACTTAGGCTGGAAGTACAGAGCCAGAACAAATACAAAAGTTACATCAAGTATGGTACTATCACATGTCTCTCTTGCCCCTTTTCTTTTGTCAAAAAGTGCTTGTACCATCCTGCCCCCTGGTCTAATTTTTAGACCACATGTTATAGTTAGGAACATGAGGGTTTATGAGGTTCTTTGTTTTAAGGTAAGACTTATGTTAGTAGTAAAAAGCTACTTGAAGTATGGGAGAATGAATTGCACTGGCTATAAGAAAATGTTGGATGTGAGTAGTGTCATGAATTCTTATGTTTAACATAAAATAGATAACATTTTATGACACCAGAATCATTGTCTCTTCCTCTGTATGCTTTTGGGAAACCTTTTGAATCTGACAATTAAATTATGCAGCCAAGGCTTAAGTTTCAGACATTAATATATTAAGTAGACTGATTTTAATTTTTTAATTTAGGTTACAAGGTATAAAATCATGAGGAAAATATTCTGTCATAGAATTCTATTCTCTTAATTCAAATAAAATCATATATATAAATTTTATATTTTTAGCTATTTTAAATTTCCTATATAATATGAAAGATACAATTCTTGAACATAGCTGTGACCTGAGCAATACAAGATATTTCCAAGGCATAGAAAAGTACATAATCCTGTAAAATCATCCTTCAGAAATTCAGGAGAAATAAAGTCTTTCCTAGACAAACAAAAGCTGAGGGAATCCATGCCACTAGACCTGCCTTATAAGACATGCTGAAAGGAGTTCTTGAAATTGAAATGAAGGTAACTTGTAACATGAAAAAACATGAAAATAGATAGAGACACCAGTAAAGGTAAATATGTAGTCAATTCAGAATATTCTAATATGACAGTGTATTAACCACTTAAATATAAGTATAAAAGACAAAGTATAAAAATAACTATTTATAAGTAGTATAATTCCAATATAAAAAGAGATAAGTTGTGATGTTAAAAACTTAAAAGAAGGAGAGTGAAAGGATAGAGTGTTTGTATGCAATTGAAGTTAGGTTGTTACCACAAAGCAAAAACCCATAGTAGATTCATAGATAAAGAGAAAATTATCAGAGAGAGAACTACTTTGGAAATCACCAATTCACAAAGGAAGTCTGCAAGAGAGGGAGAAAGGGGCTAGAGAATGCAAAAAAAAAAAAAAAAAAAAGTCAGAAAACAGTAAGATGGCATTAGTAAGTTCTTGACTATTAACACTTACTCTAAATGTAAATGGATTAAATTCTCCAGTCAAAAGGCATAGAGTGGCTGCCGAGATAAAAAACAAGACCCAACTCTATACTGCCTATAAGAGACTCACTTCAGCTTTAAGGACACACACAGACTGAAAGTGAAGGGACGGAAAAAGATAGTCCATGTAAATGGAAACAAAAAGAGAGCAGGGGTAGCTATGATTTTATCAGACAAAATAGACTTCAAGTGAAAAATGTTAACAAGAGACAAAGAAGGTCATTATATAATGATAATGGGGCCAATTTGTCAAGAAGATATAATAGCTGTAATATATATGCACCCAACAGTGGAGCACCTAAATATACTAAGCAAATACTAACAAATCAGAATAAAGTTATACAACTATACATTAATACGTGGGGACTTAAAGACCCTACTTTCAATCACAAATAGATCATCCAGACAGAAAATTAACAAGAAACATTGAACTTGAACCATACTTTAGACCAAACAGACCTAACAGACATATATAGGCATTCTATCCAACAGCAACAAAACAGATATTCTCAAGCATGCATGGAACATTCTCTAGGAATATTATATGACACAAAACAAGTCTTAGCAAATTTAGGAAGATTGAAATCATACCAAGTACTTTTTTACCCATTACAATGGTATGAAACTAGGTATCAATAATAAGAGGAAAGCTGGACATTTTACAAATATGTGAAAATTAAATAATACTCCTGAGCAACCAACGGGTCAAAGAAGAAATCAAAAGAGAAATTTTAAAAATCTTGAAACAAATGAGAATGGAAACCCAAACGTATGGGATGCTACAATAGCAATTCTTTTTGTTTTGTTTTTTTTAAATAAAGATTTTATTTTGTTTATTTGACAGAGAGAGGGAGAGCACAAGTGGAGGGAGCAGCAGACAGAGGGAAGGGAGAATCAGACTCCCTACTGAGCTGGAAGCCCAATGTGGGGCTCATGATCATGGGTCCAGGGATCAAACCTGGGATCAGGTTCCCTGGTCAATGGAAAGTCTGCTTCTCCCTCTGCCCCTTCCACACCTCTCTCTCAAAAAATAAATAAATTCTTTAGGAAAAAAAAGACAAGAGATAGCAAGTGTTGGGAAGGATGTGAAGAAAAGGGGACCTTGTGCACTATTGGTGGGAATGTAAGTTGGTTCAGCCACTATGAAAAACTATAAGGAAGCTCCTTAAAAAATTAAAGACAGAACTATCATCTGATCCAGCAATATCACTTCTGGTATATATGTCTAAAGAAAATGAAAACAGGATCTTGAAGGGATCCCTGTACTCTCATATTCATTGCAGCATTGTTTACAATAGCCAAAATTTGGAAACAACCTCAGTGTCCAGTGACAGTTGAATGGAAAGAGATGTGTATGTGTGTGTGCGTGTGTGTGTGTGTGTACACACACACACACGCACACACACATATATTTGTACAATGGAAACTTCTTCAGCTACGAGAACATGTGACAAGACTTTGAGGACATTATACTAAGTGAAAATAATTATACTAATTATTATTATACTAAATTATATTATAATTATATATATACTTATATAATTATAATATAATATATATAATATAATTATACTAATTATATTACTAATATACTAATTATATAATACATTATACTAAGTGAGATAATTCTGACAAAGAAAGACAAATACTATATGATAGCACCTATATGTGAACTCTAAAAAAGCCAAACTTAGAGAATCAAATGATGGTTACCAAGAGCTGGCAAGTAGAGGAAATGGGGAGATGCTGGACAGAAATACAAAATTCTAGTTAGAGGATGAGTAAGTTCTGATAATCTAATGCATTGTGGTTAGAGTTAGCAGTAAAATATACTTGGAGGTTGTTGAGAGAGTAAGTCTAAAATGTTCTCTCCACAATAAAGTCATGGTAATTGTGAGGTGATAGAGTCATCAGGTAACACTTCAGTGATAATCATTTTGCTATATATAAGTATATGAAATCAACTTGTTGTATACCTTAAACTTACACAATGTTATATGTTAATTTTATCTCAATAAAGCTGGAAAAAAAAAAAAACAAGAAAAAATACCAGTGAGCTATGGACATAGAAATGGTAGAACAAATTTTATGTGTATTTTACCAAATTTTTTTAAAAGTAGGGAAAAAAACAAAGTACATAAATTCCAATATTTGCCCTCAGAGAGACCTGTGTTATTTTGCAACAAACATAAATCACTGGGAACTTTTTCTTCATTATGAAATTTACTATTGCCTAAGCAAAAGGTCAACGGCAACTTAGGGAGAAATGAAAATGAAAACTCTATTTTTTAAGGTTAAAGTATTTTAAAATAATTACTGTTAAAAGTAATTTTATCTTACATAGCTTCTAGAAACATGATTTGTATTTATGTTTAAAATTTTATAAAACTTTTCTTTCAAAAAAGCATAAAATATATTTAAATGTATATATAAACCAAGAGAGTCTAAATGTATACTTCTTATATTCTAAATGCTGTTTTCTTCAAGAAAGCTTGAAAATAATCTTATAAGTGTTTATGATTTCAAAGAAAGCTGCTACAACCTCCTTCAAAATACTTGTCAGTAGGCATTCTTAAACAACTTCTTTGAATATTCTCATTAATGACTACTATTATCTAATGGTTTATTGCATTAATTTATAGTAATATAGAATGGTTAAGTACTAGTTTGGTAGGAAAAAAAACTGTAAATTGAATACAGAATTGAGTCTTATGTACCTACAGAATAAACTTCATAAGTTATAAGCAGACTTTATAATAATCTCCCTGTTTTCACTTTTTGTAACTGAAAGACTTCTTGATAGAGGATGGATCTCCATGCAGTGATCAAATGTACATTAGTTGTTATTTTCATGGGGAAAAAAGGAGTAGATTTTGTTTAAGTGGTTTTCCAGTAATGTCATTTGTATACAAAAGAAAAAAGAACCGCTGAGGGAAAAAGTTGAAATTAAACAAATTAGGACACTTATATTTTAAACCATATCTTCAGAGAATGTAGCTATGGCTCATTTTGCAAGCTGGAAAACCTGAATTCCTAAGAAATTGTGAAATGTCCTCAGTTTTATCCCACTTAATGTCTTCTAATACTTTAACAATGTTAATAATGAGAACCAGATAAGCGAAAATCTGGGCCTTAGTTCAAGAATACAAATAAAAAGTTGTGCTAGATAAACTAGTTTCAAAACAGTTTCCTGTTAGCCTATTTCATTAATAATTGGGTATGATAACTATTAGAACATTTGATAAGTTTTAGCAAAGAAAAATTTCATCTCTAATGTAGATTTAACTGCTCTAAATCTATGGAATAATATATGGTTTAGTGTTGCTTAGGTGTGACTTAAAAAAAATATTTGGGCAATTTGTTCAAGACCAAATTTCCTCAGCAATGTGACTGTACCATACTCTTCAAACTGATGACTAAAACTTGTTGTTTCCTACTATTAGCCATCTTAACCCTCAGGAAAAGTTTTCCAGTTGGATACAGATCCTGAATATCTTTTGTCAATTCTTGATGCAGTTTTTCCTGTTTTCCCAACCACCTAAGAGTAGATTGTGATTTCCTGCTTTTGGATTCACTAATCCACTAATTTATGATCCATTAGTCATATAGTAACTTGGTAGAATGTCTCTATCTTCAACCATTAAATCCTCAAAAGCCCAGTCCTTTATTTGTTTAGTTCACCTGCTAACAAAACATTATTATATGCTAGCACTCACCACAATAGGCAATTGAAACATCCTGATGAGGGTTGAGGACAAAGAGAGTGAGGAGAGGAAAGGAGAAAGTGGGGAGAAACAAAGAGGGAAGGACTGAAGGGAAGGGAGGAAGAAAAGAAAGACAAGAAATAGTTGTTTATTGATAAAAGGTAGCAAAATCTTGTGTTCCTTTATATTACTGTGTTGTTTTTTTTTAATCATTCAGAGGATCATTTGTATACATATCTCTCCTCAGCAACAGTCTCCAGTTGGGCACCAACCCACTGTGTAATTCTGTTCCCAGAGCTCTTGCTCTCACTACCCTTCCTTGGTAGAAATATCTTGGGAATGAAAATTTAACCATGATCTTCTTACTACTCAATCCCTATGCCTTAATACTTACCTTCAACAGCTCTGAAATAGATTCAGACTTCCCATAATTTTGTATGAAAAGGTAACTTGTGCAAATTTCTGACATCCTTGACTTTGGAATTTAAGAAGTAAAGGGTTAGGAAAGTGAGAGGATTGTATTATAAGGGTCGAAGTAGTTTTAACTAAACATTTAAAAAATAATAAAAACAAGAAAAAAGAGATGAGATGGCAAGGATATCGTACTTCATATCTTGGGAACATTAATGTACTTTATTCTTTGTTAAAACTCTACTCTTTTTTTAAAATTTTAAGTATTTATTAAAGCCCTGCTATTGGGCATCTGGGTGGCTCAGTGGGTTAAGCCTCTGCCTTCGGCTCAGGTCATGATCTCAGGGTCCTGGGATCGAGCCCTGCATCGGGCTCTCTACTCGGCAGGGAGCCTGCTTCCCCCTCTCTCTCTGCCTGCCTCTCTGCCTACTCGTGATCTCTCTCTGTGTCAAATAAATAAAATCTTAAAAAAAAAAAAAAGCCCTGCCATTAGGTGCTATGGAGGATAGACAATGAGGAAGACACAGTAACTTTCAATGTGGAGCTTATGTTAAATTTGGTTAGGAAAAAAAATAAGCAACTAACTTCAATACAAGTTAGAGTAAGTGGCTCAAGAAAGACAAGAATTGCTGTAGATGTTCAAAATGAGAAAAATCACAATATAACACTGTGTCTTTTTGATTTGGGTTTTGAAAGTTAGTTAGGATTTTAATAGCTGTCATGATTTGGATGTTTCTCCAGTGACTAAATAGATCAGAAATGCCTCAGATTCAAGTAGGCACGCAATTTTTGTTCTTGCTTTTGGATGCTTCTAAGCAAGGTTTTCCTATTCACCGTCCCTCTAATACACCAAGTTCAGAAAAGCAAATATTTGTTAATTCAACTCCATGAATATTATGTCATTGGAAATAATACTGGAAAATAATAGTGCCCATTCCCTAGGTCCTTAAACATTGCTAAAGCTTTTCATGTTGAAGTTCTCTGAATTACTTTTTAAAGTTTTTAAAACTTTTAAAAAGTTTTTTAACTTTAAAAATAAAGAGAAAACTTTTTAAAGTTCTCTGTTGCTTTGTGGGTCTGCTATTTGTCGAGTTTCCACCTGAAGAACTTATCTCCTCTCTATAAGTAAATGACACATTTTTCTTATATTCAAATATATATTATTATATTTATATCATATATAGATAACTTAATATGTTAAATTTTAGTCTATTAATGCTCCTCAAGAAACATACCAAAAAATGACAATAACTTCTGTTACACTCATTGCTTCTCATTCTTTTTTGCCAGAAGATATTCTGAAATTATAAATAACATTTCATTTATCAGCTCAGTATTTGCTTACCACTTCATTCACAGGATAGTATGTTCAAGTACCATGCAGTTTAATCTTCTAGACTAAATGTGTAATAAATAAAGTAGTTATGAACTACATTTTTAAATTAAATGAAACATGAAAATCCTAAATTTGATTGTATGCAGGAATGATAGCACGACTAATTAGACTATAAAGAAAATTAAATATAGATAAGGCTACTTCTATCTTTTAATGTAGCAACAGTATATATTGATCATGCTCTGAATAAACCATGTTAAATAGAATGTTTTAAATAATTAAACTGGAGTTCAAAGAGACCAGAGACTTTAATACTTTGAGTTACATAGCATTTCAGAGCCAGGGTTAGAATTCATCAGATCTCTGGATCTAAACCCTCTACATTCACTGATTCTTATTTTCAGATTAATAAAATAATCATATTAAAAACATCTACCTGTGATTGAAAAGAAAAAAATAAACCACTGTTTGACCTTAAATGTTTTCTCAATCATAGTAATTAAAGCCTCTCCAGCATTATTCCAAATTTATGGGGGATAACAAGCTATGATTCTTGTGTAGTTTGCATTCACTTTCAAAAATTTCTATATTCGTCAATTGTTTTTCTTAGTCAGAAGAGCTTATGACATGAAACCTCAGCTTTAGCGGTGCCAGCATTTAATCCGTGCTCCCTTTGTTGGCATTTCTATTCATGCGTGTAATGATACAGCCTATGCATTTTTTTAATTGAAGTATAGTTGATCAGCCTATGTATTTTTAACATAAAGTGAATCAATATTGATTTTTATGTTGGGAATCATATGACCTCTTAAAATAATTGATGGATCCTGGAAGCATCTTTAGCAAGAGCTAAATATCTCTGGTCTTATTACTTTGTTTGTTTTGTTTTATTATTTTACAAGGTGACAAGCGATTGCTGTGCATTACTCACTATTCTACACATATGTTTCTAATTTTTCTGTATGAAAACTCATAAAGTTGGTGTTAGTGTCCCTATCTTTAGATGAGAAAACTTAGATTGAAGTCATCCAGCTGAGTGGAGCTAACATTTGAACTTAGGCAAGTCTGACTCTGAAGTTATTTTGTCTTGGTTGTTGTTGGCAGCAGGGTACATTTCTCTGAAAAATTATTACTCCCTTGCAGATATCACCAGCTAAGGTTGTTTGCTTGGTATGCTAAATCTGTACTAATATCAAGCTATTGTTTGGAAGCAGAGGTCATTTATAATGCTGGGGGTGGAGGAAAATCCAAGACAATTTTAACGTAACAGGAACTGGTGGGCCTGGGTGACTCAGTCAGTTAAGCGTCTGCCTTTGGCTCAGGTCATGATCCCAGGGTCCTGAGATTGAGCTCCAAGCTGGGGCTCAATCAGTGGTGGTCTTCTCCCTCTTCCTCTCTCTCTGCCTCTCCTCCCCTGATTGTACTCCCTCTCTCTTCCTGTCTCTCTCAAATAAATAAAATCTTTAAAAAGAAATAAACCTTAGCATAGGTACTGGCTATCATTCATTTATCCTAACGTGAAGAGAGATATTCTTGTGTAACATTGAAATTCCTTTAAACTAAGTTCAAATCACTTTCAAATTAGAATATGTTCACTATTCCGTCTAATCTTTCAAAACCCACTTATCTATAAAATTTTATATAATCTGTAAAAGTATTCCCTTAACTTAAAATCAGGCTTCTGGGGTACCTGGGTGGCTCAGTCAGTTAAGTGTCTGCCTTTAGCTCAGATCATGATCCCAGAGTCCTGGAGTTGAGCCCCATGGTGGACTCCCTGCTCAGAGGGGGGTCCAGTTCTCCCTCTGCCTCTCCCCTTCAGCCTGTCCTCTCTCTCAAATAAATAAGTAAAATCTTTAAGGAAAATTAAAAAATAAAATCAGAGATATTAATTTTAGTTTTCATAATGCATCATGACATTAAAAAATCATCAGTTAACCTCTATGTTGTCAAAAGAAGAGACTGTCTTGCAACAGAATAAAGACTTTTGGTTCAAGAAGTACGTTAGAATGAAAAAAACACCTAACACCAATAACACCAACATTGACACAACTGCATTGCAGGCTAGAATGTACGTGTGTCAAATGAGTTTTGTAGATACTTAAAAATTTGAACATCCTTTTGAATTGTTTCTATATAAATACCTTCCAAATCCAGGATTTCCTATTTGGAGGGGTAGAACTGTTATTGAAGAGTGTTGTTTAACCCACACATATAAAACCAAATAATGACTATTAAAGAACCAGGAGCGCATGAGGTCAGGACCAAGGTTAGAACACCTAGTTTGCCTCCTTGAGAGGCAACTTGAAAGGGTGCCCTCATAATCAACAAAGTATTGTTAGTGAGATCCTTGCATCGCTTTGCTCTTTCTTTTCTTTCTTTCTTTCTTTTCTTTTTCTTTCTTTCTCTCTTCTCTTCTCTTCTCTTCTCCTCTCTTCTCTTTTTTTTCCTTAGTCTCAGATCTCAGATTAGAAAATGATGATGTGGCCTGGAAAACGACCTAAGTAAGAATATGGGGGAATGCTAGTTTAAATATCTTGATTACTGTTTTCCTCTTGGTCTCTAGTTTTTGGGCTTTTTGATTCTTAATGGAACTCTAGGTGCAAAAACACCAATAGGGAGAGCCTCTGAAGGACAAAGAGTGTGTTTATTTAAGTAAGATGCAGGCTTCCCTGGGGCCATTGCCTGAGTGCAATGTTGGTCTGAAAGGGCCGCTGGAATAAAGAATGTGATATGGCTTAATTCAGGCCTACTCATGGAGCCCCATACACAGTCAGTTATACATACACTAGTCTTCCTGCCCCCACATTAGACAAATCTTAGGGAGTGTGAGTTGTTACTAGAACAGACTTTGCCTATGTTGACTCACTGTTGCACAAATTTTCGTAGAATATAAACTAGAAAGGGCATCTGCATATCTGTACCACACTGGTAGTATACTACTGCATCTATAGAATCTCTAGAATGTCATATTGCAACAATGCAATGAACAGATGATGAATGATTGAACAAGTGAATGAATGAACATCTCCACAGATTTGGTTTCTACTGCCAAATCAGTGTGGCCCCATATACTAATTAGGAAGCAAACTATTTTGTTTCTTGCACTAGATATGTCATTTAATCCTCTTTATGATGGGGATAAATATTTGTCATTTAACATGTCCTTTGTTTTTTTGTTTAAGAATTTTATTTATTTATTTGACAAGCAGAGAGGCAGGCAGAGAAAGAGAGGTGGAAGCAGGCTCCCCGCAGAGCAGAGAGCCCGACACAGGGCTCGATCCCAGGACCCTGAGATCATGACCTGAGCGGAAGGCAGAGGCTTTAACCCACTGAGCCACCCAGGCACCCCTAATGTGTCCTTTGTAAAAGAAATTATTTTAGCCATGAGGAAGGCTAAGTAATATGCTGTAACTAAATTGCTTCTATTCCTTTGCTTTCTGATTATTAGACTCAAAGCAAGTGAACTGCATAAGTATCTTCAAGCAATTGGCTGACAGAATTGTAAATTATATATTTTGGTATCTCCTGTGTAGTAAAGGGCACATTTATTTAAAAAAAAAAAAAAACTCTCTTAAAGGAATCTGTAAATGTAAGTAATTTCCTTTAGTTTCCTGTTACTTGAAAAAAAAATGTTTAGGATGCATTTTTTTTCATATTTAAGTCTTTTATTTATATATAAAATAACTTCTATTATTTTATAAAAATAGTAATGGTGAAAAGTCTTCCTTTGCATCTGAAGTTTTCCTTATTTAATGGTCAGTTATTAAGTTGAATCATATGGAATTAGAATTTTCATGGGTCAAAAAGTCAAATAACAGAAATTTCATATAGTAATCTAATGATAAATACTTTTAACAAAAGTTGATTTTGAAAAGGTTTGCATTTTTATCAGGTTAATAATACTTTGATTATTCCACTAACATTATTCTTATTACTTGAAAATAAATATAGTCCCTGCTCTTCGGAGGCTCTGCACATCTCTGTTTTGGCACCTAGAAATAAGATCCTAAAAATAAGATTGCAGTAATAGTAATATCTCTTTTCAGTTGCGTACTTCTTTTTTGCCACATAATTTTTTAAGAATATTAGGAATGACCAATGCATTGAAAACTCAGATTTAATTCTTGTTATTCATGAAAGGATCTGATGACATGATTGGTCCCATTGTATACATTTATATGAATTGTTAATAGCTAGATTTTATGGCTTTCTGATTGGCAACTTCTTATCACTATGGTAACACAGCAGTACGTAGCTGTACCTTAAACTTAACACATCTCATGCTTAAATATAGTTAGTATTGCTGTGAAATTTTTGTCAACATTGTTGACAATTAAATTCCAGATGACAATGAAGCATTTAGCATTTTGGGTGATCATTCCAAAGACAAGCACAAAAAACAGCCAACATTTCTCAATACTTTGTCTTTTTTTCTACTTTTATCTCTATTAAAGAGAAAAATACAGAACAATATAAAAACATATGAATATAAACCCTAATAGATGTTAACACATTTTACTAAAACAATCATAAATTGTCAGATTTTTTTCTATTTTTTAGTTTTTTTTTAAAAGATTTTATTTATTTATTTGATAGGCGGAGATCACAAGTAGGCAGGGGGTGGGGAGCAAGCTCCCTGCTGAGCAGAGAGCCCAATGCGGGGGCTCAATCCCAGAACACTGGGATCATGACCTGAGCTGAAGGCAGAGGCTTTAACCCACTGAGCCACCCAGGTGCCCCAAATTGTCAGATTTTTAAATGTTAACACAGAAAAGTAGGGAGTAGAATACAAATTATAGAAGTACCCTGAGACATTCATAATATAAAATAAAAAGCCATAATCACTGGGAATGGATATAATAAATATCCATTAAATATTCAATAAATATTTAAATATAAATGAAATAACTTTCATTTTACTTACAATTAACAGTTTTTTTTTAAAAATATTTTATTTATTTATTTGACAGAGTGATCACAAGTAGGCAGAGAGGCAGGCAGAGAGAGAGGAGGGAGCCTGCAGGCTCCCTGCTAAGCAGAGAGCCCTATGCAGGGCTTGATCCCAGGACCCAGAGATCATGACCTGAGCGGAAGGCAGAGGTTTAACCCACTGAGCTACCCAGACGCCCCTATAATTAACAGTTTTAAATGTAGGTTCATTTGAAGTAATCCCAGATTACAAAGAAAAACAATTATGGTAATTGTTCAAATAAAAATAATTATTTAAATTGTAATGTGATACCTAGGAGTTTATTCGGGTATCTTTTCCACAACAAATTGAGGTGATTCTGGGTTTTGCTTAGAGAAATAAATTAAAATTCATTAGTGTTTATTTTCTGATAGCTGCTAATTAAAAACAATCTGTTTCTTTTGTTGCTTGTAGTAGGTATGTTGCGTGATTCCCTCTCTGATGGGCAGAGCAAGTAAGCTAACAATATTCTGACATGGTAACTGATCTACTTGAAATATTTAGAAGATAATCTGAATAGTTCTATATATTTAGAAAGGAACGCTTAGTAAAGGGTTCTTTAAGTGCTTATCCAGTATGTGTAACTTTAGTAAGACTAGAGGAACTTGAGCTAGCTTAAAATGTAAAATTCTAGGCCTTTGAGCCGAAAAGGATCACAGGCAAATGAATTACATAAATATTGGATATAGGGTCCTCTGTTTCCTGTGCTTTCAAATAGATTCAGCATCATCCCAATTTTTTTGACATAGCTTTTCAAAAGAATTTGTGGTAACCACAATTTTATTTTGAAATGATTATATTAATAAAATCTATCAAAGTGTCCTTAGTTGGGGGTGCCTGGGTGACTCAGTTGGTTAAGTGACTGATTCTTATATTCAGGTCAGGTCATAATCTCAGGGCTGTGAAGAGCCCCACACCGGGCTTGGTGCTGGGTGTGGAGCCTGCTTAAGATTCTCTCTCTACCCCTCTCCCACTGCCCCTCCCCCTCTTAAATAAAGTACCCTTAGTTGCTATGTACCACATTAAACACATATAGAATGTGTTATTTTTATCGTTTTACATGATGGTAAAACAATTGAGAGAAAATGGGACTCTAATAAAGCAGTATTTGTTGAGTCCTTATAAATTTATAATTTTATAAATATTTCTTGTATAATTTCATTTGTATTACCTTCACATAAATTTTCAAAATAGCAATTTTCATATTCTATTCTATCATTTTGAGTAACGATAGCTCAAATAATAAGTTATGTGGACACATTTTCAGTTCTTCATTTTTGCATCATAAAATGTTTAGGGTTTGGCATTTTATTTAAATTTCATGCTGATTGAATTTTAAAGCTTGACAGCTAAATGCCATGTTCTTTTTGTTTTGTTTCAACTCTTATTTCAAGAGTGCATATTCAAAATGTTATGAGACCTATAAACTCAGTAAAAACTTTAGCATTGCAAAAACATTAACTACTTTACTTTGCCTTAAGAGCCCTTATGGCGCTTAAGCCACCCAGGTGGCTCAGTCACTAAGTGTCTGCCTTCAGCTCAGGTCCTGATCCCAGGGCTCTGGGATGGAGCCCCGCATCAGGCTCCTTGCTCAGCAGGGAGCCTGCTTCTCCCTCTCTCTCCGCCTCTGCTCTCCCTGCTTGTGCTCTCTCTCTGTCAAATAAATAGATAAAAATCTTAAAAAAAAAAAAAGAATATCTTTTAAAAAAAGAGCCCTTAAGAAATGTTTCCTTATCTATTCATCAGAGAATTGACAGATTTCAAGAATCATAAAGAAATCATAAATAACATAAATTAGCCCTTTAAAGAAGTTTTGAAGTTTTGCTCTTCCAAGTTCTTACAAAGAAAGCCTATGGCAGTCTTACGTGCACTGATCTTCAGACCCTATAAATTATTCCAGTGAACTAAATGGTGCTCGAGTTACTGAAAGAAGTACTTCTAGGTAAACCTGAGATGCTTTCTTGAGTGTTTAACAGAATATAATCACTAAAATTTACATAATTAGGTACTTACTATTTATTAATCTTTTAAAATAATAAAAATTTACTATGTGGTATAAAACCACACATCTCTTAGCTGGTTAAATAGAAATTCTTTTGCATCCGTTCTTTTTTAAGATGTTGCCTTTTCTGGGCACCTGGGTGGCTCAGTGGGTTAAGCTTCTGCCTTAGGCTCGGGTCATGATCTCAGGCTCCTGGGATCAAGCCCCACATTGGGCTCTCTGCTCAGCAGGGAGCCTGCTTCCCCCTCTCTCTCTGCCTGCCTCTCTGCCTACTTGTGATCTCTCTCTCTCTCTCTCTCTGTCAAATAAGTAAATAAAATCTTAAAAAAAAAAAAATGTTGCCTTTTCACATAAGTAGTAATCTTAAGCCTAAGTAGAAATGAACTTTTGTTTCTTTAAAAATTTATTGGGTGCCGGGGCGCCTGGGTGGCTCAGTGGGTTAAAGCCTCTGCCTTCGGCTCAGGTCATGATCTCAGGGTCTGGGATCGAGCCCCATATCAGGCTCTCTGCGCTGCAGGGAGCCTGCTTCCCTTCCTCTCTCTCTCTGCCTGCCTCTGCCTACTTGTGATCTCTGTCAAATAAATAAATAAAATCTTTAAAAAAAAATTTATTGGGTGCCTACTGGGTACCTATACTTACTAAGTGCTCTGACTACAGTGCTTCATTTATGCTTTATAAAAACCCACTGCTTTGTTTAGTTTTCATAACAAATGGAATAAAGTAAGTTACTTTCCAAATGAGGTAGCTCTAGTTCAAAATTTGGGTCACAGGGCTAGTAAATAGTGAAATTAGAATTCCAGCCAAGAACCATCTCTCCAAAGTGTATTATCACAACCACAACTCTTTACTGTCTTCCTTGAAATATAGATATAAAATATGATTTCATCAAACATTGCTAGTTAATCAAGTCTTATGGTAGAATCCTGTAGAAACATTTCTGAAATGAATGTTCAGATGTATTCTCCATTTTATATTGTCTCCATTTTATATTGTGTCATGACTGTTCGGTAGATTGAATTATATCTGGAATTTATACTAAGGTATAGAATATATCTGTGCTTCTAATTTACATTAAATTGGAGCTGGTGTCACTTTGGAAGTTAACAGAAGTACTGCCCACTATGGTTTCCTTGTATTTCTTCTTTAAGTAGTCTCAGAGTACCAGTTGAAAAACGACTCACTGGCTCTGATAACCAATTTCTATTTTATGCTACTAATATTATTATCAGATAAAAATCTAAGATGTTGTCACATTATATGAATGTTTAATATAACATAAACAAGTAACTGTGTGTCCTAATTCTATTTTTTAAAAAAATATGGTTAGACTAAAGAGGGACAGGTAAAGAAAAAGGCAGGAGAGGAAGATATAGGGATATGGCAGAAGAAATGTGACCAGAAATGATATAGTCATTTCAGAAAACAGTTGGGCAGTTCCTCAAAAAGTAAAGAGTTATATGGTCCAGCAATTCCCCCGTTAGGTGTATGCCCCCTGTTTATAACAGCCAAATAGTGAAAACCACTGGAATATCCAGCAACAGATGAATGGATTAACAAAATGTGGCATATTCATACAGTAGAATATTATTCAGCCATAAAAAGCAATGAAATACAGTTACATGCTACAACGTTAATGAACCTGAAAGCATTATGCTCACAGAAAGAAGGCTGTCACAAAAGACCATGTATTATATGATTTTGTATATACGAAACATCCAGAATAGGCAAATCCATGGAGACAGAATGTAGATTAGTGGTTGCCAGGGGTAGGGAGAATGGAAGAATGGACTGTCGACTCTTAGATATAGAGTTTCTTTTCGGTGTGAAGAAAATGTTCTGGAATCAGATAGTCGTGATGGTTACATGAACCTGTGAATATACTAAGCATCACTGAATTGTGCACTTTAAGAGGGTGGATTTTATGATATGGGAATTATATCTCAATTTTTTTTTAATTTATTTATTTGACAGACAGAGATCACAAGTAGACAGAGAGGCAGGCAGAGAGAGAGGAAGGGAAGCAGGTTCCCCACTGAGCAGGGAGCCCGATGCGGGGCTCGATCCCAGGACCCTGAGACCATGACCTGAGCCGAAGGCAGAGGCTTTAACCCACTGAGCCACCCAGGCGCCCCTATATCTCAATTTTTTAAAAAGATTCATTTATTTGAGAGAGAGAGAGAGAGACTGAGCAGAGGAGGGACAGAGGAAGAGAGAGAATCTCAAGCAGCTCCCCACTGAGCACGGAGCCTGACTTGGAGCTTGATGCTATGACCCTGAGATCATGACCCCAGCTGAAATGAAGAGTTGGATATTTAGCCTCTGAGCCACCCAGGCACTCCTATATCTTAATTTTTAAAATATGACCAGGGATTCCCATGTTTGTAAAAATCCCATTGAAAATCTTTATATGAGTGTATACATGCATCATTAAAATATAAATATTTTTATTTTCAAATGTTAGTTAAGCCTGTTGTAAAATAATCTTATGTTATCTGTCCTTCAACTGAATCATTTTCATATTATGGGAAAATAGGTAGACAATTAATCTACAAAAACATTTATATTTAAAACCTTCAACTTACTCTCTCTTTCTCCCACCCCCCCTTCTATAGTAAGTTGCAGCAATCATAAATCTTCATCCCTAACTACTCTAGGATGTATTTCCAAAGAGCAAAGATATTCTCTAGCATAACCATAATATAATAGTCAAATTCATGAAAATTAACACTGCTTTAATATTTTTACCTGAACATATTTTTGCTGGTTCACAAACTGGCCCCTGTACACGGATAGTGAAAGAAGATGGAAGAGACTGCTCCAGATTGGTAGGTGGCAGGTTTGAGAAGCAGAGGCATTAACACAAGGCTTGTCATGGTTGGCTACAAGGTAAATGGATCTCTGCACTTGCCCACCAGAATCTTAAATTTGTAGAGAGGCCTTACTGGGTTCAGTCACATCTAGCGTCCAGATGGTCCCAATAACACATTGCTCTCTCAAGGCTGCTTCCTTGGAAACAGTTTCCAGCAATGGGAATGGTGGTCAGAGTATACACTCCAAGCACATGTGAGGGGTTGAGGAGCCTCCAGTTGTCCCAGTCCAGCTCATGGTCAAATGGCAGTCATGTCCTGTCAATGACCCCCAACAATTCTCCATATTTTTTTATAAATATATTTTTTAAGATTTATTTATTTTAGAAAGAGGGAGAAAGAGTGCAAGCAGAGAGGTGGGGGAGGGGGAGGAGGGACAGTATCCTGAAGCAGACTATCCACTGAGCACAGAGCCCCACTTGGGACTTGATCCCGTGACCCGTGAGATCATGACCTGAGTCAAAACCAAGTGTCAAACCTGGCGATTCACAGACCTATACCCCTGGGGATAAAAATACATTATATGTTTATTAAAAAAAAAAAAAACAAGTGTCGGACGCTCAACCCACTAGCCACCCAAGTGCCCCATCAACTTTCTATATCTAAATATTGCCAATTATCATAATACTATCCTTTATAATAACTTCTTTCTCTCAATTCATTTGCATTTTAGTTGTTATGTTGCTCTCATTTCTTTTAATATCACCTTCTCAGGGGGCACCTGGGTGGCTCAGTAGTTTAAAGCCTCTGCCTTCAGCTCGGGTCATGATCTCAGGGTCCTGGGATCGAGCCCTGCATCAGGCTCTCTGCTCAGTGGGGAGACTGCTTCCCTCCCCTCTCTCTGCCTGCCTCTCTGCCTGCTTGTGATCTCTGTCTGTCAAATAAATAAATAAAATCTTTATTTAAAAAAAAATCACCTCCTCAGCTTCTCTTATTTTTATTTTTATTTTCTCTTCTCTTATTTTATTTCTATTTTTTATGACATTGATATACATAGAGTGCAGAACTGTTGTTATTTTAAGAAAGTTCTTTAAGTTAGATTTGTCTGATAGTTTCTGATGCTATGATTCAGGTTACGCCTTTTTGTGTGTGTGTGTGTGTGTGTGTGTGTGTGTGCAAGAATACTATGTGTTTCTGAAATCCGCTGGATAACCAAAAACTTGGTAGTTTAAAACAACAGGAATGTATTCTCTTATAGTTCTGGAAGTCAAGAGTTCAAAATCAAGGTGTTGGCAGGCCTTTACTCCCTAAAAAAGCTCTAGGATAGAGTCTTTTCTTGCCTCTTCCAGCTTCTGGTGCTGCCAGGCATTCCTTGCCCTGGGACAGCGTAACTCCAGTCTCTGTCTCTGCCATCACATGACTTTCTTCCCTTCCTTTCTCCTCTTCTTATAAGGGCACTTACTGGATTTAGGGCCCATCTCTGTAATACAGCATGATCTCATCTGGAGATCCTTAACTTAGTTAGATCTGCAAAGACCTCCTCCCCCCCCCCCCAATAAGGTCACATTCACAGGTACATGTGGTTTAGGACTTGGGCATATCTTCTTGGGTCCACAGTTCAACCCACTACACTGCCTAAATGATGTTGGGTCTTTCTCAGAGGATAATGTCAGGATACACCGAGTGTAGACAGAAGAGGAAATGGATTTTTTTAAAAGCATAAATCATACTGACATTCGAATTCAAATGAAATATTATAGTTTTTCTTACCTTCTCACCCATCATGTAAATTCTTTCTTCAGAGGGAACGCACTAACTCCTAACATTATTAAAATGTTTACTTCTTTGGTCAGTCCTGCAACATAGGTAAAATAGTTTCAGAATTGCTACTCCTGAATCATTACCAACAAGAAACTTGCCAAATAACATTTAAGATTTCTTTGTGGTTCTTCTGGTCTTCAACTGAAATTGTGTGGCCAGGTTCAAGTTACTTAGACCAGTATCTCCTCCCCCTTTTATGTGGTTGTTATTCATTTGATATACCATTCAGTTCATTTATTCTGTTTGTATTTAATTTTAAGGTTCCTACCTTCACTGGTTATTGGTTTCATGTTGTTTTTTTGAATAATAACATATAACATGATTCTAAAAGTAGAAACATATAGAAAGGATACTTAAAGAGGTCACTCCCTTCCCTATCCATTCTGCCTTGTTCCTCCAATCTCCAGTAGGTAACCAATTTCATTAATTTCTGGTTTACTGTGTTTCCTTTTATAAAGGTAAGCAGGTAAATGTACACTTTCTTATTTTGCTTTCATTTTGCATAAAGATAGTATACTATATATTAGAGGTTCTCAAATGGAGGTGGTTTTGTCCTGTAGGGGGCGATATCTGGAGACTTTTTATTGGGGGAGGGGTGACTACTGTAGTAGACACTACTAGCATCTGGTGGGTGGAGACCAGATATGCTGCTAAACATCTACAGTATGTAAGATAGCCCTCAACTGCAAAGGAGTACTGGTTCCATACATCCATAATGCTGTTCAGAAACCCTGCTATACATCTACTTCTGCACTTTGCTTTCCAACTTGGAAGTATATTATGGAAAATCACTCTACAGAGAACATCCACATCCTGTTTTACAGCTCCATAGTGTCGGTGCTATCGTTTATTCAGTCTCCTTTTTATGGACACTTAGATTGTTTTCAGTATTTTGCGATTATAGATAATGCTGCAATGGATCTTACGCACTCCTATTGTTATTTTTGGAAGTATATCTTTAAAGTAAATTGCAAGAGGGTCAGAGGCCAAAATATTTGAAGCTTTGCAAAATCCCCTCCAAAAGGTTGTATATTTTTGCATTTTCACAAATGTATGAGAGTACTGGTTTCTCTATATTTGCTAGCTGAATTGTCAGGTTTTCGAACTTTTACCAATTTGAAAAGTAGGAAACTCAGTGTAGTTTTAATTTGCATTCATTTTATTATTAATGGCATCTTAATTATTTATTTTTTAAAATTTTTATTTATTTATTTATCCTAGAGCAAAAGAGAGAGCAAGTGTAAACATGGTCCCACACACAAGTTGGGGGGAAGGGCAGAGAGGGAGGGAGAAGGACAAGCAGACTCCGCCCTGAGCCCAGAGCCTGACGTCAGTGAATCCCACTGCCCATGAGATCATGACCTGAGCTGAAACCAAGAGTCCATGCTCAACCCACTGAGCCCCATTAATGGCGTTTTCAAAAAGTTTTTGCTTGTTCACATCCCTGGACCAAAACCTCAAATTTTATATTTAAACCAAATAATTTTAGATGAAATGCAGAATAGTGTTTATAAAATACAGTGAAACAAGGTATGTATTTCTGCACTGAAAATATCCAACTTTTTCCCCATGGCTATGTCTCAATGAATTTTTACGTGAGCATATCAGAGTGTAATCCTGTCATGCCTGAGAGAGAAATACTCATCACCAGGTAATAAATTTAACAGTAGACATAAGATATTTAAAGTCTCCTCTGGAGTTTTCAGACCATGAGGTCTGAGTAAACTAAGATGCCTTTGTACTAGGATTCCTTGTGTGCTTGGTGTTTTATAGGCCATACATGTCTCTTGGAAGTCTTCGCGATCAAGTCATCTATCCTGATTCCGTGGATGACATGCATGATAAAGGCTATACAGACCATGATCTGGAATGCATTCTACACAATGTCCACCTCTATCACATAGTTCAAAGAGAAGGAGGTAAAGTCTACCACTTTTAAAATGCATTTGTTTCAAAAAAATAAACTTGGGTAAATAGTCTATGGTTTAATGTGAACATATGCTACTATTAGAACATAAATACAGAAGACAGACTTTATAGCATTTATTGCTTTTCCATTACTGACATCCTCTTTTCTGCTTGGATTATACTTCTTGCAGCACACTAGGCTTTTTATTGCCTGCTACTAGCATTTGAAAACAGTTTTTCCTTCATATTTGAGTATATAATTGTCTCTGAGGCCACCATCAGTGTAGATGTATGTAAAGTCTGTGACAGAAATATTATCCTGTCAAGTTCTCAGCTTATATTAAGCTTAATAATTTGAGAAGTAGATATCACAGAAATACTTTTTTATTTTCATTTTTTTAAAGATTTTATTTATTTATTTCACAGACAGAGATCACAAGTAGGCAGGGGTAGGCAGAGAGAGAGGGGGAGGCAGGCTTCCTGCTGAGCAGAGAGCCCGATGCGGGGCTCGATTCCAGGACCCTGGGATCATGACCTGAGCTGAAGGCAGAGGCTTTAACCCACTGAGCCACCCAGGTGCCCCTACTTTTTAATTTTCAGACCCACAGTCTTACCAACACATTTTTTTTTCCTCTTTCAAGTAGCACATAGAGAATCAGATAAAATACAAATTTCTGTAGTATATGATTTATGCATAAGACATTTTTGAAAAAGTAGAATTAACACTTATACATATGAACTTTAAAAAGAATTACTTTCTAATAGTCAAATCTTTTTTTGGATTAATGTTTATTTAAATTCAATTGATTAACATATAATATATTATTGGTTTCAGAGGTAGAGGTCAGTAATTCATCAGTCTTATATAACATCCAGTGCTCATTTTATCATGTGCCCTCCTTAAAGTTCATCATGAAGTTACCCCATCTCCCAGCACCCCTCCCCTCCGGTAACCCTCAGTTTGTTTCCTATGATTAAGCAAGTAATAAGACTCTCCGTAGAGTCCCACAACTATATGGTCAATTAATGTTTTTTTTTTCAACATTTTATTTATTTACTTGAGAGAGAGAAAGAGAGTGAGAGAGAGTATGAGAGGGGAGAGGGTCAGAGGGAGAAGCAGACTCCCCACTGAACAGGGAGCCCAATGCGGGACTTGATGTCAGGACTCCAGGATCATGACCTGAGCCGAAAGCAGTCACTTAACCAACTGGGCCACCCAGGCGCCCGGTCAATTAATCTTTGACAACACAAGAAAGAATATCCAATGGAAACAAGACAGTCACTTCAAAATGGTGTTGGGAAAACTGGACGTCAACATGCAAAAGAATGAAACTGAATCACTTTCTTACACCATACACAAAAATAAATTCAAAATGGATTAAAGACTTTTATGTGAGACCTGAAACCATAAAAATCCTAGAAGAGAACATAGGCAATAACCTCTTTGACATCAACCCTTAGCAACATTTTTTCTAGATATGTCTCCTGAGGCAAGGGAAATAAAAGCAAAAATAAACTTCTGGGACTACATTAAAATAAAAAGCTTTTGTGGGCAGAAGACATGAACAGATATTTCTCAAAAAAAGATATTAGATGACCAAGAGACATATAAAAACATGTTCATCATTACTTACCATCAGGGAAATGCAAATCAGAACCACCAGGAGGTATCACCTCACATCTCCCAGAATGGCTAAAATCAACACAAGAAACAATCATTGGTGAGGATGTGGAGAGAAAGAAAACCTCTTGCACTGTTGGTGGGAATCCAAACCAGTGCAGCCACTCTGGAAAACAGTATGGAGTTTCCTCAAAAAGTTAAAAATAGAGGTACCCTGTGACCCAGCAATCACACTACTGGATATTTACCCAAAGAATAAAAAAACACCAATGCGAAAAGATACATGCAGCACTATGTTTATAGCAGCATTATTTATTTATAATAGCCAAGATATGCCAGCTGCCCAAAGTGTGCATCTATTGATGAATAGATAAAGAAGAGGTGGTGTGTGTACATACGTATAATGGAATGTTATTCAGCCATAAAAAGGAATGAAGTCTTGCCAATCGCAATGACATGGACAGAGCTAGAGAGTATTATGCTAAGCAAAATAAGTCAGAGAAAGACAAATACTGTATGATTTTACTCATATGTGGAATTTAGGAAACAAAACAAATGAGCAAAGGGGAAAAAGAGAGAGAAACCAAGCAACAGACTCTTTATTATAGAGAACAAACTGATGGTTACCCAGGGGAGGGGCATGGGAGGTTGGATTTAGGAGTGCATTTGTGATGAGAACCAGGTGTTGTACGGAAGTGTTGAATCACTATATTGTACACCTGAAACCAATATTACACTGTATGTTAACTAACGGGAATTAAAAACTTTTTTAAAAAGACTCTCTGTAGAGCATTTAGAATAATGGCACATAGTAAATGCACACAAATTAGTAGCTAATGGTAAAATTACTACTCATAATATTAATACTATGATATTTTGTCTTTTTGTGATGGTACTTGATATTTTATATGGAAATTTCATATATATTATTTCATTTGATACTTATAATCAGAAATGAGGCAGACAAGAGACTTTATTCTGTTTATTTTTGTGACATTCCTAAACATGAGTCACAAATACTGAAGATATGGAAATCAGATTGTCTTTTTTTTCACACGGTCCTCTCCTTCCCAGTTTTAAAACACCAGGGCAGAATAAATGCTGCATGTTAATCTCGAGGAAATTATTTTGGGTAAATTTGAAATCCAATCACCTAAATAGAAATTTATAATAAACATGGACCATTCTATTCTTTTAGAAATCATCAAGAAGTTTAAGAACTTTTTAAAAGAATGTTCCAACCTTAATAATGTAACAGTAATTGTTATGGTTTATTGAGTGTTCACCTTTCAGAACACATTAAGCAATGTACGTTGCCATCTTAGTTAACATTTATAACTGTCTCGTGATGTGGGTTTTAATAACCCCTTTCACAGGTGAAATTCAGAAGTTTAGAAACTTCCCCAGGGGATCACTATTGTTATGACAAGGATTCAAATACAGATCTCACTTGAAAGTCGGTGTTCTATACTAGGCCATGCCACTGTGCTATGCTATCTTCTAGCTTCTTAGACACTAATAAGAACTATTATATCCTTACACATAAAAACAAAAACAAAAACAAGGGGGCTACTCTTTACTCACTTAATCATGGTTTTTTTTTTTTTTATTAATTTATTTGACAGAGAGAGTGAGATCACAAGTAGGCAGAGAGGCAGGCAGAAAGAGAGGGAGAATCAGGCTTCCTGCTGAGCAGAGAGCCTCATGCGGGGCTCGATCCCAGGACCCTGAGATCATGACCTGAGCCGAAGGCAGAGGCTTAACCCCCTGAGCCACCCAGGCGCCCCTACTTAATCATGTTTTTAAGCAAAGCTTGAAAGCACCTAAATTTGAAATGACATCACTTATTTTAGAAGAAGCCTACTGAAGTTCTATTTAAACTAGCTAATACTTTGCTTTGAGAAATGCTTTGCTTTAAAGACGGAATTAGAAACTACGTTTGATTCCATGCAAAAGGTTATAAAATAGAAAAGAGTAAAAGTGTTAACAAATGTTAACATGAACTAGAGCAATACCTAAATCTCAAGGAAGCAGGAAAACTGTTTTCTTTGCTGGCCTCAGCTCACTAAATCAGCATCAGAGGTGAAATTATAACTCAGACTTTTGATTTATATGTTCTATGATCAAGCAATATTGCCTACTAAAACTTTTGGGTTGAGTGGAACAGAGGACATAATTTATTTAAATATGTAAAGCTAAAGTTTCTTTTGACCCAAATACTTTTCTCTTGTGCTTTCTCAGTTGGCAGGGAAAAAAAAAAAAAAAATTAAGCCCGGACTATTTCTCCACTGTGTAGCAATCTGAACTTATTTTTCAATCCTTGCTTGTGTTTCATAAATGCTATAAAATTCAGTTATAAAGAGAAATTGTATTTCAACAGTTTTCACTAGAAGCAAGAACTTTATTTAAATCAGATGACATTTTGAGATTTTTTTCCTAATATAAAATTGTAAGGATATGTTTTTAAATGAACAGAAAATTCCTGGAAGTTTATCTCCCCCCCCCCAAAAAAAAAGAACAGTGGTACCCACTGGGGAGAATTATTAGGAAATAGGGAAAATGTTTTCAACCTAGTGCACAAAAACAACAAAGACTCTACACTTCCTATTTTCTTTCCCTTTGTCCAAGTTTGTTTAGAAAGTTTAATAAAGGTGAAAATTCAGCTGACGGATAGAGAGGAGGGCAAAGAGCCTGAATTTTTTCCAAATGGGAGAACTAAGCCTTGAATACTTGGGATTTGGAATTGTTGTACTGATTGTATGTGTCAAGTTTTGGCAGTCATTTTGCTCTCTGAATATCAGACATTGCCTACTCTGCTTTATTTTCTGATATTCTCACAGATAATATTTGATATGGCCATCTCTCTCATAGGCCCCCCCAAAAAAGATAAGCCATAAAAATAATAAAAACCATCAAATTTTTAAATATTATAAAAATGTGTAACTTAGAAAATCAAAGTCTCATAATTCCATTCCTGGAGGGGTTTGTGGGGTGTGTGTGGGTGTTTATAGAAATGTAATCATAATTTATATAAATGTATATGCGTGTATGTATCTATACATACTCATATAAAGTACCAGGCACATGGAAGCCATTTAAGTTAGTTTCTGTCTTACTCTTTGTAGACTTTGCAATAGGCCTGTGTAAATTGTTAGTCTTTTCTCCTACCACCCTCCAAAATAAGCATAGGTATACAACTTTTTAGAGATATTCAGAAACAAATTTTAAAAGCGTCTGTATTTTGTATTCTTAGAACATGTTTTATCAGCATAAGGAATTATTAACATTAAAAAATATGAAATCTGGGGGTGCCTGGGTGGCTCAGTTGTTAAACGTCCGTCTTCGGCTCCAGTCATGATCACAGGATCCTGGGATCCAGCCTGGCATCTAGCTCCCTGCTGAGAGAGGAAGCCTGCTTTTCCTCTCCCTTTCTCCCTGCTTTTGTGCCCTCTCTCACTATCTCTATCTCTGTCAAATGAATAAATAAAATCTTTTTAAAATTTTTAAAAAATAAGAAATCTAAACCAAAATGCTTATAAATGAGGCTCTCTAGTATCCAAGCATATGTTCTATAAAATACCAGGTCCTTTGGTGTTAATAATTTAAACTTGCCAGGAATCAATTGTCCAGGGTAAAATATATGTTATATGTATACATATACATATATGTATGTATATGTATATGTAATATATGTAAAAATATATGTTATATATTTTTAAGGATGGGATGCTGTTATGGACTGGAAAGATGTTCTGTCTGGAGGGGAAAAGCAAAGAATGGGCATGGCTCGCATGTTTTATCACAGGTAAGTATGCCATCATTGTAAATAAAAAAATCTTTGGACAGGATTCAATGTCCTCACCTTTAGTTTAAAATTATCTTCCTGGGGGATGGAGAGATGGACAAAATGAGTGAAAAAGAGTGGGAGATACAGGCTTCCAGTTATGGAATGATTAAATCGCAGAAAAAAGGCACAGCATGAGGAATATAGTCAATGACATTGTAATAGTGTTGTCTGGGGACAGACACAGCTACACTTGTGTGAACATAGCCTAATGTGTAAACTTGTCCAATTACTATGTTGTATACCTGAAACTATACAACTGTGTGTGTGTCAACTATACTCAAATAAAATAGAAAGAAAGGAAAAAAGGAAAAACTAATGCTTATTTTTTAGGTTGAGTAATGTTGGATGACAGAATTAAATTCACATATATCCTATGTTTGAAAGGATTATTACTAATTTTAAAATGTGATGAATACATAACTACTATTATACTGGGTGAACACAGTAGGTAGGCATTCACTACTTCTGAATTAAATTATTAAATACAAGCTAAATTAACTTTTCAAGCACTCAGTAGCCTATTAAGCTCCTCCTTAAAAATCAGACACTTGGGACGCCTGGGTGGCTCAGTTGGTTAAGCGGCTGCCTTCGGCTCAGGTCATGATCCCAGCGTCCTGGGATCGAGTCCCACATCGGGCTCCTTGCTCAGCAGGGAGCCTGCTTCTCCCTCTGCCTCTGCCTGCCTCTCTGTCTGCCTGCGTTCACTCTCTCTGACAAATAAATAAATAAAATCTTTAAAAAAAAAAAAAAAAAAAAAAATCAGACACTTACCTAATGCAAAAAAGAACCAGCCAGCACAGGTCTTAATAGATCAGAAAAAGAGAGATACAGGAAATAATTTCTCCTGATAAAACTTCTCTCTGCAACCAGCTTCATAGCCTTTTGAGGTTCAAGGATACCAAGCACAAGAAGCTGGTAAGAAATATTAAAGCTATTCCGAAATATTCTTGTCCTATTCTTCTCTGAAAAAAGATCTCTCTGTCTCTGTCTCTTTCTGTTAATCTTAGGCCTCTGGCAATGAAAATCAGAGTTGTATGCAAAGCAGGAGGCAGACAAGAAATACATTACTCACGTTTTAATAAACCATGTTGGGAAAAAAAGACCCAGAGTTATGTACATAAACAACTAAATGGCACAGTTTATGGCTGTAAACTGGGGCAGATGTGACATTCTGAAGGAGTTGCAATAGAAGCAGAAATACTTTTATTGTGAACTTTAATAAAAGATAATGATAAAAGGAGCCATAGATGTGTGTGTGTGTGTGTGTGTGTGTCAAGGAAGCCTCATTAAATACATAGCAGCTAGTTAGCCCTCACTTAGCGATCAGTTGGCTATCAGTTTTTTAAAAAAACCTTTTATTATGGAAAAAACATTAAAACTCCATCAAAGAAAAAATTGTAAGTTGAATCCCACGTTCCCACCATACTGATTCACCAAGTATAGCATTTTACCACACTTAACTTTTCTATTTTTTTATAAATTCTGAAGCATTTTAAAGCAAATCCCAAATATCATGGCATTTTTTCCTAAAAACTGTGGCATCAAGAAAATATAGGAATATTGTCTTACATAATAGCTACCAATATGTAGCCATTCATAGCTAATAAAATTGATAAAAATTGAAGTCATCTAATACCAGGCTCATATTCAAAGTTCCACTAGTTGTCTCAAAAATATTTTCATAGTTGATTTGTTCAAACATGTTGAATTTTGTTGTTACATCTTTTAATCATTTTCAAACTAAAGTCTCTGCTACTCTGTGCCCTACCACCACCACTCACCCGCCAATCTTGTATGTCATTGACTTGCTAAAGAAATAGGGTTAGAGATAGAGAACAAACTGAGGGTTGATAGAGGGAAATGGATGGGAGATGAGCTAGATGGGTGATGGGAATCATCACTTGTTATGATGAACTGAATGTTGTATGTAAATGATGAATCACTGAATTCTACTCCTGAAACCAATATTGCACTCTGTGTTAACAAAGAATTTAAATTTAAAAAAAAAAGAAGATATAAGAAAAAAAAAAAGAAATAGAGTTAGTTGTACCATAAGAATAGTGCTCATTCTAGATCGTCTGATTACTTCCTCATGGAATCTTTTACCTCTTTCTTTAATCTCCATTTTTTCTTGTAAACTAGAAATTAGAGCTAAAAGCATAATTATATTTTAGTTTAGACTTTTTAAAAGAATATAACATATTTATCTTTGAAAAAGGAACATATTTAAATAATTTTATTAAAATACAATTATATGTTTATTTCATAAAGGTAGAAAATATAGATAAGTTAACAAAAACCATTATCTCATTACTTGTGTTAAATAATAAAAATTCAGGTAAATTTTAAAGAAAAAATTGGTTTTATTGAACAATTTATGAATAAGACAGCAGCTCATCTAGCAAGTAGAGAGGAGCTCCAGAGGGATACAGAAAGGGAATAGTTTTTAAAAGCAGGGCAAGAAAGTCATGAACAAATTCACCTCCTATGGGGAGTCTAAAGGGTCTTATTAGGTTGATCACCTCACCAATGTTGACCAAGAAAATCTAGACTGACCAGTTCAGATTACATTCCTGGGGAAGGTTGAACCAGCAATCAGTTTAGATAGTAAGCCCCAGTTTGGTGACATGGACCCAGCACAAGTGACTCTTTTGGGCCTGTAGGTGTCTGTCTGGAGTTTTTTTAATGAGAAAATATATTATGTTAATAACATGGTATTTTTGAATTTAAGAAACAAAACAGATGAACATGGGGAAGGGAAGGAAAAATAAAATAAGATAAAAAACAGAGAGGGAGGCAAACCAAAAGAGACTCTCAACTATAGAGAACAAACTGAGGGTTGCTAGAGGGGATGTGGGGGGAGGGGAATGGGTGATGGGCATTTTGGAGGGCATTTGATGGAAGGAGCACTGGGTGTTCTATACAACTGACGTAACACTAAGTTCTACCCCAAAACTAATAATACACTATATGTTAACTAGATTGAATTTAAATAAAAAATCTAAAGAAAAAAAATGGTATTTATAATGTGCATGGTTAGCTCAAAAATATAGCAAGCTAATTTGCATCGACATGGATGGAGCTAGAGAGTATTATGCTAAGCAAAATAAGTCAGTCAGAGAAAGACAAGTATCATGATTTCACCCATGTGGAATTTAAGAAACAAAACCCTGGGTGCTGGGCATTAAGGAGGGCAGATGATGTGATGAGCACTGGGTGTTATATGCAGCTGATCAGTAACTCAACTCTACATCTGAAACTATTGATGTACTATACGTTGACTAATTAAATTTAAATAATAATAATAAAAGAAACAAAACAGATGATCAAAGGGAAAAAAAGAGAGAGAAAGAGGCAAACCAAGAAACAGACTCTTAACTACAGAAAACAAAGTGATGGTTACCAGAGGAGTTGGGTGGGGGGATGGGTGAAATAGGTGAAGGGGATTAAGAAGTGCATTTATTGTGATGAGCAACGGGAGTTGTATGTGTTGAATCACTACGTTGTATACCTGAAACTAATATCATACTATAGGTTACCTAACTAGAATTTAAATAAAAACTTTTTAAAAAAGAATATGGCTATGGGCACCTGGGTGGCTCAGTGGGTTAAAGCCTGCCTTCGGCTCAGGTCATGATCCCAGGGTCTTGGGATAGAGCCCCGCATCGGGCTCTCTGCTCAGCAGGGAGCCTGCTTCCTCCTCTCTCTCCTGCCTGCCTCTCTGCCTACTTGTGATCTCTGTCTGTCAAATAAATAAATAAAATCTTTAAAAAAAAAAAAAAAAGAATATGGCGAGATAAAAAGTTACAAACCAAAATTTGCTACCTCAGAATTTTTAGTGCAATGTATGTTAGAATGCCCCTTTCTTAGATGATGTGGTGAGATTCAAGAGTAAACTTTACTGTTTGACGTTTATGACCAGCTGTTACCCACTATCACCCTGAATCTGTTTGAGCCTTGTCCATAAATATTCAGTAATATGATCACCAGCATAGTTGGTGAAATATAATATGATGGGTTGTAAAATGTGACCATAAATTTCCCACTGTGTCAGTGTGTTAATAAAATAAACCCTGTAACAAAGAGCAAGAGGCATTAATCTCAACCCAAAGAGATTTTTAAGTACTTGTAACTGGAAATAAATAGTTGATACTTGGTATCTAAAATATTTTGGATACAATGTGAGACTAAATGAACATCAAGTTTCAAGCATACCAATAGAAAGAAAATTTAGTGACCTATAGAAAGATCCATGGAGATGAGCAAGTTGTTGAAAAGCAGAATCTGTTGAGGAAAAACAAAATGAAATAGAAATTTTAAACCCAGTGAGAGAAAAGTAAAATAATGAGGAACTGCCTTCCCTCATCCTCAAAGGATTAACAAGAAGATTTGAATTGCAGACCTAAGCTGGCTAAAATGGAGAATTTTGGCAGGGATTATTAAGTGTCATAGTAGTATACTCTTTTTGAGAGGATTTTAATTTTAATGTTTAAAGAGTGATCAGAAAAGTTCTGTCCTAAGAGGAATAGATTAGGTCCTTCACAAAGATCCCTCTTCTGATGTTACACCAAAAGAAAAAGAAAAGAAAATCAGAGAAACAATATTCTCTAGTGTTTTATTTAGTTATGTCAGACCAGATTCCAGCTACTGCTTAATTTAAGTACACACACACACACACACACACACACACACACACACTTCTGCCAAGAAAACAAAACTATGGAATCTATCTTGCATCTGCTAGCCTAAGGATTACCACGACCACTGAGTGTAAGATATATACTTTATTTCTAATTCTAAGATGGCATGTCTTCTCTGTTTAGCTCAAAGCACTCTGAAAAATGACACATTATAAAAAATAACTAAATTGCTAAAAAGAGATTTACACAGAAAAGGAAATATTTATCCCAAATTGTTCTCTTTTATTCTTCCTTTCTTCTCCCTTTTTTCTACTTAAAAAAATTATACACAAAACTGTAACCAACTCTGAGACAAAGAAATAGTGCTTAATACTTAAACAGAACAGTAACCAAAAGCCAACCAGCACAACAATTTCTGTTGATGCTAGGGGGAATCTCCAGTGGTCTTTCAGTTCTTGCATGGAGAGCCGTTACTAAAGTCAAAGGGGGTGTTAAAGCTACCTTGATTCCTGCGTCTACTCGCCTTGATTATCCTCCCTGGAATAGGTAACAGGATCTTATTAGTAAACAAATTCAGCTTATAAAAACAATTTAAAGTGCTAAATAAGTATGCTGAAGGAGAAATTATTACTGGCTTTAATGTTTACCTTCTCATTGTCATTTATTTTTAAAGATCAGAATATCTTCATGGAGGAAATTGTCCTGGTAAATACTTGATACTGATTTTCAGCTCTGAAATAAATACTAAATGACAGTGCATGAGTTGACCTTTGGTCCCATTAACAAAGCTAGTCATGTTGCTGAGTACCAAATATGTACCTAAAGTCCAGATAGGCTTGAAGGAAGACAGGGAAAGGAAAAAAGAAAAATAAGAGCAAGGGGGGCTGAGAGGAAAGGAAGAAAATAAACAGAAGGAAATGGTAGCAAATGTTAGGTGCCTCTGACTGTAGTAGATAGTCATTCCCAAAGTAAAAATCAAGCTAAAAAAATAACTTACTGAGTATAATCAGAAAAATATTTACTGATTTTTTTTTTCCCTTAAGAATTTGATTGCAGGCGTGCCTGGGTGGCTCAGTGGGTTCAGCCTCTGCATTCAGCTCAGGTCATGATCCCAGGTCCTGGGATCGAGCCCCGCATCAGGCTCTCTGCTCAGCAGGGAGCCTGCTTCCCTTCCTCTCTCTCTGCCTGCCTCTCTGCCTACTTGTGATTTCTCTCTCTGTCAAATAAATAAATAAAATCTTAAAAAAAAAAAAGAATTTGATTGCAAAGCAGGGTCTCAGTGTTACCAGGTTAAATGCTTACTCTGTATTTGTCAGATTAGGCATACCATTTTTGCAGAATCTTGTAGCAGTGTAATTCCATTAATCATGCTCTGGTACTTACATGGTTGGTAAAGTTATCTTCTCAATAAATCTTTGCTAACAGGGCTTTTGGCCTGTTTGATAATTAGCTACTGTAATGTATTTTTCATGTAATTAGTCAGAACCTGTCACCAGGAATGAACTTGCCTTCTGTGGGAAAATGCACTCAGTGACCTGCCTCATCTTTCTTATGCCTCGCACCCATGATTCACTCATCTGCATAACAATAAAGCCTATTGTATAGCGAACAGGCATCCAGAAATCTATTTAAAATTAAGGAATATAATATTCTAATCCAAAAAGGGAAGATGACTGCTCTTTTGCTTCATCATTTATCACCTTTAATAATGTCATATGCTCTTTTGCTCCTTTAAAGTTAACGTTGCAGGGTACCTGGCTGGCTCAGTTGGTAGAGCATGTGACTCCTGATCTCGGGGGTTATGAGTTCAAGCCCCTATGTTGGGTAAGCCCCCATGTTGGGTATAGAGCGTACTTAAAAAAATAAAATAATGAAGTTAACATTGCAACTCATATTGTCCATGTAAAGATTTATTATTCAAATAGGAAAATCATTCATTTATTTGTGTTTATTTTTTTCGAGACCAAAATATGCATTGCTGGATGAATGTACCAGTGCTGTCAGCATTGATGTTGAAGGAAAGATATTTCAGGCTGCAAAAGGCGCTGGGATTTCCTTACTATCTATAACACACAGGCCTTCTCTGTGGTGAGTGTTCCCAATGTTAATTTGCAATAGATGGTTTTTCTTTATATTTCTCAGAGAATAACTCTGCCTAAACTTTCACTATAGAGCATAGACTATTTCACTTATTTTCTACCTATATTTCTGTTAAATTGCTCACTGGTAGTGTAGATACCCTAAAACCTAACATTGTAAGATTAATGTGCTATTTGAAAATGGTTATCACATTCCAATAATTCTGAAAATAAATTGAAAAATTGAGTGATTTTTTTAACTGAAAATATTCATAATGCATAGCATGTACTGGGAAAAATGCATTTCTGTAATTTTATATCATCTTTTTAGCCCTTTTTTCAAAATCCAGGAAAAAAATTCTACAATTTAATATTCTCCCAAATGATTAAGTTGGAGAAAATGATTAAGTTTTGTTTAAGTATTAATTTCTGGGGGAGGAGTTTTGTTTTAAGGAAAAATGAATGAAAATATTTTCTAAATAACAGCTCATTAAACTCAATGGGATTTCCCCTATTTAAAAAAAATAACACTTTTTACCATTCCCCTACTTTTCTACTGATTCATCACATAATAATAGTTGCTATTGCAGATTCAGCACCTATTCTGTTCCAGGTTCATTTTATTTAAGTCTCATAACAACTCTATATTGAGTATAGGTAGTCTAATTAGACCCTGATAGATGAAGAAACTGAGAATTAGAAAAATGAGGAAAGTAACTTCCATGATCACACTACCTATACGATAGTACGCTGCTCTATTTATTATAAGGAACTCAAAATGCACTGTATATGTAAGCCATAAAAACACTTTTTCATTCATAGTACACTCATCTACGTGGATATTTCTGTTTCTTCAATCAAAATATTTTCTTTGGATATATTAGTAACTACAGTGGACTCTGTACACGTTAGTCTCATCTTTCCCAAGGGACAGAAAAGACTTCTCTCTCTCCGTAGCAGGTGCCTAATTACATTCAATGCCAAAGCTCTCATCATGTACATGATTTCAAACCTAGGCTGAGTAACAAGCTTTATTGGAGTTAATCCTGGAAGCCATTCTAGACTTTTCACTCTATAGAGAATGTTTACTTTAAAATTATGAGTTAACTGAGCATGCATTTCAGATCAGGCTTTCATTGTTTAACATTCTTTGATTCTGTGTTCTACTTCTGTTGAGTAGATAGTAATCTATTTTTACTCTTTATTTAAACATTCGAATTTTTCATAATTTTTTCCCGCAGAGAGGTAACCTGAAAATAGAGCATTTCATGAAGTGACCTTTTCTATAGAACTGTGGGGTTTGTCTCTCTGTCATTAAGAACTGATTGGCAAGGGGCGGGGTGTGGGAGGTTGGGGGAACCAGGTGGTGGGTATTAGAGAGGGCACGTATTGCATGGAGCACTGGGTGTGGTGTAAAAACAATGAATACTGTTACGCTGAAAAGAAAGAAAGAAAGAAAGAAAAAAAGAAAGAAAGAAAGAAAGAAAGAAAGAGAAAGAAAGAAAGGAAGGAAGGAAGGAACTAATTGGCATACGGAGTGATAAGACCCTGACTTACTAATCTCTCCAGAAGCAGTCTGGATATAGTCCAGGATGAGTACATGGCAGTGAGTGTGATTCCTTTGACTTTTCCCTGGAGAAAATCAAGAGGAACTGGATCTTTACAACACATTACATCGGTCTATAAATGCCCAAATCAGTGACAACATAGAACCACACCAGAAGAACTCTTGAGCCCTTTCTGGTATGGACTTGTCATTTCCAGACATGCTTCCTAATTGATCACATGTTTGGATAACATGTACTTAGTCTTAGTTCTGGTGCTTTTTCTGACTTTGTCAATAGATTTACTATGCTATTCTGTCATTCAGTTCCTTATTCAAGTAGCCTAAAGAGCCACTGAAAACATATTCAGCCATTTTTTTTCTCATAAGGAGCAAATAAGTTTTTGTTGTTGTTGTTGTTGTGTTTTTAAAGATTTTATTTATAGCAGTTTTATGGTCACAGAAATATTGAAAGGAAGGAACAGAAATATCCCATATGTTCTGCCCCCACACATGCATAGCTGTATTATCAACATTCTCCACTGGAGTCATACATTTGTTATGAATGATGAACCTACATTGACCCATCATTATGACCCAAGGTCCGTAATTTACATTAGGGTTCACTCTTGGTGGTGTACAGTCTAGGGGCTTGTACAAATTTATAGTTGCATATATCCGTCATTATAGTATTGTACAGAGTATTTTTACTGTTCTAAAAATTCTCTATGCTCTTCCTATTCATTTCTCTCTTCCCTCAAGCCCTAGAAACCACTATCTTTAATATCTCCCTGGGTTTGCCTTTTTCAGAATGTCATATAGCTGGAATCATATAGTATGTAGCCCTTTCAGTTTGGCTTAGTGATAGTCACTTGAATTTTCTCCGTGTCTTTTCATCTTTTCATAGCTCGATAGTTCATTTCTTTTTAGCACTGAATAATATTCCATTGTTTAGATGTAAATAGTTTGTTTATCCATTCACCTACTAAAGGACATCTTGGTTGCTTCCAGTTTGGGCAATTTATAAATAAACCTGCTGGAAACATTCATATAAAGGTTTTTAGGAAGACACAGGTTTTCTCACCTCCTTTGGATAAATATCAAGGAGCGCAATTGCTGGATCATATGGTAAGAGTATGTTTAGTTTTGTAAGAAACTGCGAAATTGTCTACCCAAGTGGCTGTACCTTTTTGTAATTCCCACCAGTAATGAATGAGTGCTTCTGTTGCTCCACAGCCTTGCTGGCATTTGGTGTCAACAGTGTACTGGATTTTAGGCCATTCTAATAGATGTATAGAGGACAAATCTTTAAAGCAAATTTTTAAAGCAAGTAACAAAATCTGTAATTTTCTGCCTTTTAGCAAGAGAAACGTGTTTTTAATTGCAGCTATTTATAGTACATTTTCCCATAAAACTAAAAATCATGTTACTTCTGCATCACGAATTAATTTAGACATTGTACATTCAACACATCTATCATTTCTTTTTTTTTTTTTAAAGATTTTATTTATTCATTTGATAGAGATCACAAGCAGGCAGAGAGGCAGGCAGAGAGAGAGGAGGAAACAGGCTTCCCGCCTAGCAGAGAGCCCGACGTGTGGCTTGATCCCAGGACTCCGGGATCATGACCCGAGCCAAAGGCAGAGACCCAACCCACTGAGCCACCCAGGCACCCCACATCTATCATTTCTTATTAGTCTTTCTCCCTAGATGAAATTCTTATTTTTCCTGAAAAGGTTTCCATAGAGAGAAAAAAAAATATTTTCTCCATGACAACAAAGGGGTAATTGTTGATTTAAAGATTAAAATCAACTATCAGTATACAAAGAGGTCAAAAGTTACAGACGCTTATTAAATTATTTGATTCTTGGATAGAGTTATATCCCTGGGGAAAGTAATACATTATGTGTTGATTTAAAAAAATTTTTTAAAGAATTATAGCTTTATACCTACCACTTTCCTAAGCTTGATCCTATTAATACAGGAAGCCTACAGATTATTTCCAATGAGCCTCAGTTAATATAGTATCTTCCTTAAAAATCCTCTAAGTCAAACCCTGAAATATTATTTTAGCCCATTATATAGAACATACCTTTGAATCTCAGGTCATGAAACACCCATACATTTTCTTCCTCCCATGTTGAAATCAAATAATGTTGTGGGACTGGAGTGACAAGCCAAACCTTCGTTATACATTGAAGATAGAAGTTGCCCAAGATCAGAACTATTGCATTCTAAAATTACTCCCAGTTGTAATCCAACGTTAAGAAAGCCCAAGAATATTAAAAACAAGATCATTAATCTCTGTCATATGTTATCAAACACATGAACTTTCAACTTGAGAGTGATTTTTAGCCTTTTAGACACAGTTTAATGCAAGGTAATTTCCTCCTCTTACAGCATGATCTATCCAATCAGAATGAGATGAAACCAGAGGTCCTTCAGTCGATGAACAGATAAACAAAGTGTATAAAATCATGCAGTGGAATATTATTCAGCCATAAAAATAAAGGCAGTACTAATACATGCTATAACGAGATGAACTTTGAAATCATTTTAAGCGAAAGAAGTTAGTTACAAAAAGCCACATATTATGTGATTATATGTATATGAAATGCCTAGAATAGACAAATCCAGAGAGACAGAAAGGAAACTGATGGTTGGCAGGGACTGAGCAGGGACTGGGGCTGCTAATAGGTATGGGGTTTCTTTTCCGGATAATGAAAATATTCTGGAATTGGATAGTAGTGATGGTTACATGAGCTTGTGAATCAACTAAAAATCACTGAATTTTACACTGAAAAGAATGAGTTTATGGTATGTGAATTATATCTCCAGTGTAAAAAAGGAGGTAAATCTACTTGAAATAAACCCACTGATCATAGTAAATAATGACAGATGAGAGCTTAAAGGGGATCAAGAAGCAAGAAAAACTATAAGGAAAAGAAAGGAAAACTGGGGACACATGAAAACATTGGCCACTTCCGCATAGTGACAAGATGGGGGGCGCTCAGCCATGCAGGGCCAACTCTGCTAGCATTATTCTCTCCACGCATCTCCCACAAACCCCCGAAACTGGAGTGACTTTAGCCTCTTCTTAGGACAAGATGGACTGTCTCCTGTCTCATCAATAAAATTATCTCTATACTTCTCTGAAGTTTCTAATTATGAACCAGAGCCATGAGAAAGGAAATTACATTATAAGAAAGCATGGAAGTATCTTTAAAAGATTTTTATCAAAGAGTTCATTTTTTAAAAGTGTTTTAAAACTTTTTTTTTTTTTTAAATATGCTCCACACCCAACATATTACTCACAACCCTGAGATCAAGACCCAAGCTTAGATCAAGAGTCTGACACTCAACTGACTGAGCCACCCAGGCACCTTTGAATTTCCTTTATTTTTATTAGTTTTTTTTTTCCCCCTGTGTAACCTTTAAAATTTTTACTTTCTTTCCTCAGCTTCTTTTCCATCCATTCTAACTAAGCTTTGTTATTTACTCAGGAGTCATACTGGGTTTGAAGATAAATTAATTAGATACAAATAGCATGTCTTCCTTAGCAATTCATATACATTCAGGATATAAAAGAAATTTAAGATAAGCAATAGAATTTCCAAGAGATCAATGACTTCTGGGGTTAAAAAAAAAAATCACAATATTCAACCTCTTAAGGGGTTCTTGAAAATCAAATGTAAAATAGGCACCTTACTTAAAATTTGCCTTTGAATATCAACTGGAATGATAAACCTAAAATGGCTCTTCACAATTATTGCTAATAATATTATTTCATTTTAATTATGCAGGAAATACCACACTCATTTATTACAGTTTGATGGTGAAGGAGGTTGGCGCTTTGAACAATTGGATACTGCTATCCGCTTAACACTGAGTGAAGAAAAACAAAGGCTAGAATCTCAGCTAGCTGGAATTCCCAAAATGCAGCAGAGACTCAATGAACTATGTAAAATTTTGGGAGAAGACTCAGTGCTGAAAACAGTAAAAAACAAAGATGAGACATCCTAATTTGTTTTGACCTGTTTTAAAAGTTAATTTTTAGCTAAAGACTCAGTCTGTTACAGTGCATGCATTGTGTTTAAGCTAAGCACAGAGATAAAAAGAGGAGGTAAGAAATGTTTTATAAAACTTTAGCATCAAGGAAATATATGATCTGACTTTTCAGAAGAAAATAAACAAGTGCATTATGTGAGATTAGTCATTTTGGCTTATACTAATTCCTAGCAAAAGTCTAATTCACCCCATCAAACAGGATTTTCCGGGTGAATTTATGAAGAATACCAGATTTACTATGTGTATGTGATGTGTCTGAGGTTCTTAACAAACATGGGAGATATCTTGAGAATGGAACAACTTAAGAACAGCATATGGTTTGAAACAAGGTGCATAAAATTAGAAGTTTGAGTAATGTTTCAGTCTATTTATGGTTATTAGGTTTAGTAGGTAGAATTCACATTCATCATTACTCGCCAACTAAACCCTGTATACAAAATAGCTGACAGTCTGATAAATAATTTCAATATGAAAAAATTATTTAATGGCAGTGGTTGAAAGAAAGAAGCATGGCTCTACATGTATAAAATGCCATATTCTTAAATTTTAGATTTTGAGCATCTTACTATGGGCATATAACAAATTAGTTTTAATGAGAATCTTACATATTTGTTAATAAACTCATTCATTTTAAGAAGAGAATTGCCAATACAGAAAAGGAATATCCCAACAATGTATGTCTTAGCCTGTTACTTTGCTTGGCAGCATTATCTACGGTAACTTCTGTCCAGAAATACTCAGCTTGGTTTTGTGCTCAAAGGAGGGATCCATCACATTTTTAAATAGCAGTGCTATAATAGAATATAGAGATTCTCAAAAATCACAGTAGTAATAAAATGCAAAGAAATAGCACTTTATAATTTACAATCCTTGTTTATATCATTTCATTTTAATTCTTGTGGCAATGTTTGAGGCAACTATTATTTACCTCGTTCACTTTTGAGAAAATTAACACTCAGACTTGCCTTAATTATGCAATTTATTTAGGTACAGATCCAAGATCAAATGAAGTTCTGATTCCTTATCCAGTTCTATTTCCACTTTCTACTATCATCCTTGAAATCTAACTGGGCTATAATATCAATAAAACTTAGATGAGATGTTGAAAAAAAAATAAATTTGGTAATGTTAGTTGTATCATTATTTGGTTATTGATTACAAGATGTGGAAATTAAATACAAAGTGGAAAGAAAGGTCATTGGGCTGTGATTTAAAAAGAGCCAAGAAAGCAAATTTTTCAGCAACATTGCACTCATATTGAATATTAACATACCTCTACAGCTAGCAATCAGAAGGGAAATTCATTGTGTTATAGGTAAATTTAGTATTTATTGAACATACTGAGAAAGAGCATGGAACAGTCCATATAAAATAAATCTTACCTATTCATGTGCCCTGACGTTGGAAGTACACAAGCCAGAACTGCATTTTAATCTCCTATTGTCTATGCCACCATGTTGATAGGCCAGGAAAAATGAGAATGATTGGTTGTTAGTAGTTTGGGGTTTTATTTACATATTTAGACACAACCATAATCAATGCTAAGTCAGTGTTTCCCAGACTTTCTCAAGTGTAGAGGACCTAGAAGTCATTCATGATGACTGTAGTTGAACAGCATGACATTTTCACATTTTCAACTCTGCCGTGCTAATTAAGACATTGTTAGTTATCAATAAATGTAACCATCTCAAGTGAAGGAGTGCAGTACATCTGTCTAGGTTTTTCTGTTAGTATCTCTAGGAACTCGTATTCTTTTGTCAGTTACTGCTACTTCCTGTTAGAAAAGTGAAGTGGGTGTCCCAGGTTTGAAAAAATGCATGGAGCCAAAACTTAAACCTGAAAACAATGATCCATTAATCTTAACTTCTATATTAGCAGTTACTCAGTTTATACTGCTGTAGGGAACAGCATGAGGCAAGCGTCTTAAGTTAACTTTTCAAGGTACAAGAAGAAAATGAAAAGTCCTCATTTGAAACATGTGCATAATTTCCATGCCTTAATTTTCACATTGAAAAAGAAAGCATTTAGGACTTGATATATTGTGTTTTGAAACCTAGAAATGAACGCCAAAACAAATATTAGATTTGTAATTAACCCTTATTTGATACATCCTACCAATGAGCTGAAGTGAGTAAGATTCATTACAATGTACGGGATTTAAGGATGTTTACAATTCTGTACTAAAACTGTACACACTGTAATTTAAATGTTACAGTTCTAAGAAAAACATGTTTTACATGAGCTTTTTTGTGCCTATTTTCTGAATTTTCATCAAGGACCAATATCCTCTAATTTGGAGGGGAAATAATCTGTGATTTGAATTTGTATTGATGTACCATTTAACTATTTCCAAAATGGTCCAATGAGTATACCATATTTTACTATTCTTGTAGTTATATTTTATGAAAAAGGTGAACAAAATTGAGAAACTAAAGAGGGTAGATGAGGAAAGGAAAAAGAAAATATTTCCATTTTCAAAGTACTTTTACCATGTTATCTATTTGCCCAAATTTTTGACTTCTAGGATTTGGGTGTTTTGTCAAAGAAAGCTATAAGTTTAATGCAACTTAGATTTGTAAATGGGCACTCTTTGGCTAACTTCTGAACTTGGGAAATAAGTTGTATTCTATGAAAATGTTGCATTTTATTTCTTCAGCATGTATTGTTAGGCGAAGCATGAGTCTAAAATGGTGTGCGTTCTTGTAAACACGACAATGTTTAAGAAAATCCCTCTCAAGGAATCTCAAGGAAAATGATACATCCTGATATTTAAAGCAGGTTTACATTTGTTTACAATAGGAATGGTTTTCCCTTGACAATAATTTGAGTTTTGTGTCAAATTTTGCTCTGTCAGTAAAGGTATAAGTGAATGTTAGTTTTTTATTTGAGACCTTTGTCCCAAGTATAATTTCATATTTGGCAATAGGCTTAGCCTATTAAAGTTGTTTGGAATAATTTTTTGATTCCATAAGCCCAGAAAAATTTGTTACTTACTGGAACCTAGACCTGGAGAATGTTACACACTTCTGAGATGTGCAGAAAATGGTAATGATTATTAAACCATTGATTAAGAGATGTCTTTGATAGAATTACTTTATGGGCAAATAGTATTCTCATTTAGAAATGTAAAGTACTTTCATATAACCCAGGGTATTGACATTTCTGCTGATATACCTTTAGGTATGTCAAATATGTTTTAGAGCTGTACTTGTCATGTTTGCGACATGAGAACTTTCAGATGGATGTATAAAATATTTTTATTAAAAGCAAATCCCTTCTTCCATTGTCGGTGCCTTTCTTGACTACCAAGTACTAAAGTGCTTTACAGGTTTTATTGTGAAATTTCCAAAACCAGTTATCTACACTTAAACACAGGGCCTGTGTTAATGAAAGCAAGTGAGAAAATGTCCTAAGGGTAAAAGTTACTATATAGCTAAGCTAGAATGTGGCTATGTGTGACTACTCTATAGTATAGTCTCTGTCCAATGAGCAGTTACTTGAAGGCAACATTTCTTGTGAATTCCTTAAATCATCATCAAAACCACTTGATTAATCAAAGGAATTACAAATTGTTCCAGGGGTAAAAAACATCCTATTTTTATATTTTGAATGACTGCTGGCTATGTGTCTACATACATCTCACTTATAAGTTGTACAATATGCAATCTTTTTTAGGTAATTTTTAAAAATATTTAATTTTTTAATATTTATATATTTAATATTTAAATATTTTTAAAATTATTTTTATTAACATATAATGTATTATTTGCCCTAGGGGTCCAGGTCTGTGGATCATCAGGCTTACACATTTCACAGCACTCACCATAGCACATATAATATGCAATCTTACATAGTACTATGAACAACAGTTCCCAAATAGTTGATTAAACATTTATTTTCTTTATTAATTCAACACACACTTACTTATTAAGTACCAGCCTATGCCAGGCACTGTGCTAGGTTTTATGAATAAATAAATATGGTCCTTGTCCAAAGAAGTTTACTGTCCACCGAAAATTAGGAAAATGAATACATTGAGAGGAAAAAGTCGATAGCTACTATATATTATTTACCAAGAAGGCATGAAGCATTGCATATACTTGACTCACTGCATCTTCACTAAACTGTAATTTAATAAAAGAGGAAGGTGAGGACAGAAAGGTTAAGTAATTCATCCAACCTCATACAGCTATTAAGCTATAGAACTGAAATCAGAAGATAGCAATATTTGATTACAAAGTCTATGCAACTCCCTATCACTTTCCCTTTAATTAGTTTAGGTCAATTTTCATTATAACTTTTAAACTCTAAAGTTATAATTATATTTTTCACTGGCTCAAGGTTTCTGATTAACCAAACGTGCATTTTTTTCATCTAAAAAGGAAACGTCACAGAAGTTATATTTTCATTGTTTTTATTATAAATGTTGGATGCAGTCATATGGGAGAAGAAGAACAAAAGGCAACTTTTCAAACGTTTTGAGGAATAAATGTCCAAACTGGTTAACATTCATTCATTTAGTAAATATTTATTGACGCGTTCAAGGTACCATGTACTGTGTTAGGGATTCTAGGTGAACAGCACAGACCCCGTCTCAGTCCTCATGAAACATTTTAGTATGCCAATACTAAACAACTGTATGCCCGTTAGATGTTGTGGTCCCGTCTAAATGGCATCTTTTTGTAATATCTTCTCAACTCTTGTTATTTCATCCCTACAACCACTCTGTTGCAACATTTAAGCAATAAACATTTTTCTGGCAGCGGGATTCCCTTGATTACACATTTAAAGTCTTCATAATCCTCATGCCCTCTAACTTGGTCTAAATGACAAGGTCCAATAGAACCAGTCTGCAGGGCTGTATCATCCTTCACCAGGAGGTGCTCCCGTATTTAGCATGTTGCCTTGAAACCTGAGAAACATTAGCTTCTCAAGTTCAGGTCATGTAAAGTGAACCAGTTTGGGACAATGAAGAGTATCTCACTAGTGTTTACACAGAATACAGGTAACTGTAGCAGGAAAGTTCCAAAAAGCAAAAATAAGATTAAATTTAAAATAAATAATAAGTAATTATAAAAGTGAGTACACAAGTCTTCTAAAGTTAAGCACATTGAGAATTATATGCTCTAACTCAGTACTTGTTACCCAATGTAGAAGATAGTGATTAAGTATTCACTTTACGTGTTATGTTATTTAATACCTATAATATAGATTATGCAGCAGTGAAATAATGAAATATTAAACACTAATGACTTGTCAAATCATTTAATTATAGTTAGTTTAATCCATATAAAATAGGAGGCAACCCTATATATCAAATATATTATTTAACTTTTATCTCTTGAATATATTAAATTTAATAATTAAAATGTATTGGGTCTACAAATCCCTTTTTAATTGAAAAATATAAAAGCTTATTCTAATGAATATATATAAAACGAATGTGAATAATATGAATATGTATGTACATATGGAGTTGTACACATACAAAAATAGGATACATACTTTTTTTAAACCCCAAATGGAACATTTACAAAATTTGATCACTTATCAGGCCACATAATAAGGCTTGATAAAGTTCAATCAATTTCTATCTGGAAAAAAAAAAGGAATTGGGCCTAAACTTCATGTAAATGTATAAAACTACAAAAGTTTATGCTAGAAAAGTGCCTTGGGACTCACAAAAGGATGGGGTAAAAGGAGTCCTATAATAAGATCTCATTTTTTTAGAAAGCTACTATAAAGAAAAAGAAAGCTACTATAAAGTGACATTTTGCAACATGCAGATATTGATAACACAAGTGTGAAAAACAATGATGAAGCAAGTGTCAAAGTTTCTTCTTCCATACGACAGCCTTCCATTCACAAAGGTGATGTGTAGATAAGTGAGGTTAATGCAGATCCAAGCACAAACATTTTTCTGCACCCTAACACACACACATACATGCACACACACACACAAATTCTAAAAGTTTAATACAGGGATATCTGGGTGGCTCAGTCAGTTAAGTGTCTGCCTTCGGCTTGGGTCATGATCTCAGGGTCCTGGGACTGAGCCCCACATCAGGCTCCCCGCTCAGTGGGGAATCTGCCTCTCCCTCTCCTTCTGCCCCTCCCACCCCCCCACTCCCATTCTCTCTCAAGTTAAAAACAATAAAAAATTAAAAAATAAAAGTTTAATACAAAAACAGCACAATGAGTTTGAGGACTTAAGTAACAAATGATTTTTTTCTATTGTGATAAAAAAAAGGTAAAGTTTACCATCTTAAACATTTTCAAGTGTACAGTTTAGTATTGTTAAGTACATTTACATTGCTGTGAAACAGCATCATCTTACAAGTTGGAAGCTCTATATCCATGAAGTAATAGCTCTTCTTTCTTTCCCTCTCCGGCCCCTGGAAACTATAATTCTACTTTCGATTTCTGTGAATTTGACTATGTGAGGTACTTCACACAAGTGGAACTGAACAGAATTTGTCCTTTTGTGATTACCTTATTTTGTTTAGTATAATGTCCTTAAAGTTCATCCACACTGTGACATGTGACAGGATTTTCTTCCTTTTTAAGGCTGAGTAAAAGCCATTGTATATGGGGCGCCTGGGTGGCTCAGTGGGTTAAAGCCTCTGCCTTTGGCTCGGGTCATGATCTCAGGGTCCTGGGATCGAGCCCCGCATCGGGATCTCTGCTCAGCGGGGAGACTGCTTCCTTCTCTCTCTGCCTGCCTCTCTGCCTACTTGTGATCTCTGTCTGTCAAATAAATAAATAAAATCTTTAAAAAAAAAAAAAAGCCATTGTATGTTTGTACCACATTTTGTTTATCCGTTTTTCCATTGATAGAGCGGGTTGTGTCTGCCTTTTGGCTATTGTGAATAATACTGCTATGAACATGGGCATACAGATATCTCTTTGAGATCCCACTTTCAATTCTATTGGGTACATAGCCAGAAGTGGTATTGCCAGATTGTATGGTAGTGCTGGTTTTAATTTCTTGAGGAAACTTCATGCTATTTTCCTTAGTGGCTGTATCAATTTACATTCCTGCTGATAGTGGACAGTGGTTCCAATTTCTCCACATCCTCACCAACACTTGATATATTTTAATAGTAACCATTTTAATGGGTGTCAGGTGACATCTCATTTTGGTTTTGATTTGCATTTCTGATGATTAGTAACTTGAGCATCTTTTCATATATTTCTTGGCCATTTGTATATCTTCTTTGGAGAAATGTCTACTCCTTTGTTTGAATAATTTTTTTTTAATTAAGACTTGTTTTATATTACAAAAAAAAAAGACTTGTTTCATAATGTTCAAGGCCCTCCATGATCTGGCCTTAATCTATTTCCTCTGCTTCCAAAAAGATGTCTCTCCTAATCCCTCCTCCATCCCTCTGTTCCTAATGAGGAACAACAATGGACATGGCAGGTAACCAAAACCAAAATGAGATACCACCTCACACCTGTCAGAATAGCTAAAATCAACAAGTCAGGAAACAACAAATGTGGCAAGGATGCAAAGAAAGGGAAACCCTCTTACACTGCTGGTGAGAATGCAAGCTGGTGCAGCCTCTCTGGAAAACAGTATGGAGGTTCCTCAAAAAGTTAAAAATAGAGCTACCCTATGACCCAGCAATTGTACTACTAGGTATTTACCCCACAGATACAGATGTAGTGATCCGAAGGGGCACCTGAACCCCAATGTTTATAGTAGCAATGGCCACAACAGCCAAACTATGGAAAGAGCCCAGATGTCCATCAACAGATGAATGGATAAGGAAGATATGATATCACACACACACACACACACACACACACACACACACACACACAATGGAATAGTACTCAGCCATCAAAAAAATCTTGCCATTTGTAATGACATGGATGGAACTAGAGGGTATTATGATAAGTGAAATAAATCAATCAGAGAAAGACAATTATCATATGATTTCACTTCTATTTTCAACTTAAGAAAGAAAACAGAGAATCATAAAGGAAGGGAGGGAAAAATAAAACAAGACAAAATCACAGAGGGAGACAAACCATAAGAGACTCTTAATCATAGGCGACAAACAGAGTTGCTGGGAGGGAGTGAGGAGGGGTAACTGGGTAATGGACATTAAGGAAGGCACGAGATGTAATGGGCACTGGGCATCTTTATATAAGACTGATGAATCACTGAACTCTACCTCTGAAAGTAATAATACACTATATGTCGGTTAATTCAATTTAAATTAAAAAATTAAAATAAAATAGCCCTCAACCAGTCCCTCTGGATCACATTGGTCAGTATTATTTATATAGCTTATTTCTCCATTTATCTTATTCACTTATTTGCTACTTGATTCTCTCTGCCTGTGACTCCTATCCTCGTTAGATTGTAAACTTTGAGGACCAGGAATTTTGCTTACGTTATTTACTGCAATATTCATAGCACCCAGAACAATAAATGCAGATACTTTAAAAGTATGTATTTAATAGGTGCATTAATAAATGAGTGAACAGGGGCACCTGGGTGGCTCAGTGGGTTAAAGCTTCTGCCTTCAGCTCAGGTCATGATCTCAGGGTCCTGGGATGGAGCCCCATGTTGGGCTCTCTGCACAGCAGGGAGCCTGCTCCCCTTCCTCCCGCTTGCCTGCCTCTCTGCCTACTTGTGATCTCTGTCAAATGAACAAATAAAATCTTTAAAAATAAATAAGTAAATAAATAAGTGAACAAATGAATAAAAATATAGTAAAAGAACAAATATATGAATAGAGAATTAAAAGATTTAATGAGGATGAATGAAATCACTGAGGGAGAAATATAAAATGAAGTGCACTCTTTCCTTAATATTCTTGCATATTAAGCCCACACTGCTAGGTAAAACTATAAAGTGCAGTTTGTTTTGTTTTTTTCTTTTCTGCTGAAAGAAAAATTGAGCATCTTGGGGATTTCATAGTATTTTTGTTTCATCTGCTTTATCTCCTCTTCTCCAGAGTAAGTCTAAGAGTAATACTCTGGTTTTACTCTTCCTAACAGGATGCTTATTATATAACTTTTTATTAAAATTTATTTATTTATCTATTTATTTTAGAGCGAGAGCATGATGGGGAAGACCAGAGGAAGAGAGAGAATCTCAAGCAGACTCCCCACTGAGCGCGGAGGCAGGGCTGGATTCCATGACCCTGAGATCATGGCCGGATGGGAAACCAAGAGTCAGATGCTTAACGGACTGATATACCCAGGGGCCCCAGCATGCTGATTATAAAAGTTTCACAAACATTTCTTCTAATTCACTGATTCAATAGAAATTGGATATCCCATTAACTGTCTAAATGGACCACCTCTCTAACTGCTATGTGTTTTCTCTTTCTGTTATCACAAATGCATATCTTTCCTCTTTCTGCTTCCCTGGATGGGTCTCAACACCCCTCAAGTTAAGTAGACCATGCCCAGGTTCAAAGACCCCATACCCTCATCACTCTCAATCTCAATGACCATAAAAAAAAATCTTTTGGGGTGCCTGAGTGGCTCAGTGGGTTAAAGCCTCTTCCTTTGGCTCAGGTCATGATCCCAGGGTCCTGGGATCGAGCCCCGCATCAGGCTCTCTGCTCAGCAGGGAGCCTGCTTCCTCCTCTCTGTCTACGTGCCTCTGCCTGCTTGTGATCTCTGTATGTCAGATGAATGGATAAAGTTTTTAGAAAAAAAAAATCTTTCTTCAGATTAGTCATGAATGGACTTTTACTTTCTTTGATGTTTATATAAAATTCAATACTAACAGAGCAACCTTATCCTAATGACCACTGGACTTCTGATGATAAGAACAAAAGGGTCAATTCAAAGCAGAAAGCAAATTTCAATTCCAACCTATAACAAAGCCTGTAAGAGCACAGCACCTCTTAATGCCTCTGTAAGAGCCAAGGGCAGGCTGCCCCCACTTCAGCATGAACATTATTTTGAGTTAAAAGCAATTAAAATCCAGCAGATTCTGGAAAAACTTTTTGCCTCATCCTCAACTGCCTGCTGGTACTGGGAGGAAAGCTATTAACAGAGATTCCTCTTAAGAAATTTATCTACATAGGGGCACCTGGGTGGCTCAGTGGGTTAAAGCCTCTGCCTTCGGCTCGGGTCATGATCCCAGGGTCCTGGAATCGAGCCCCACATCGGGCTCTCTGCTCAGCGGGGAGCCTGCTTCCTCCTCTCTCCCTCTGCCTGCCTCTCTGCCTACTTGTGATCTCTGTCTGTCAAATAAATAAATAAAATCTTAAAAAAAAAAAAAAGAAATTTATCTACATAGGGGCACCTGTGTGGTTCAGTGAGTTAAGTGAGTTAAGCCTTTGCCTTCGGCTCAGGTCATGATCCCAGAGTCCTGGGATGGAGCCCCGCATTAGGCTCTCTGCTCAGCAGGGAGCCTGCTTCCCCCTCTCTCTCTGCCTGCTGCTCTGCCTACTTGGGATTTCTCTCTCTGTCAAATAAATAAATAAATAAAATCTTAAAAAAGAGAGAGAGAGAGAGAAGTTTATCTACATAATAGAGCAACCTTAGTTTTCCAAACATCTCCTTTCAACTTCCTGCTAATGATCTTCCTCAGACCCATCACCCTCTCCTTAGCTCATAAACATCATGTTGCCTAAGGAAAACAAAACAAAACAACAAAAAAACACGTACACATCATCTTGCCTGACCGTCTTTAGAATTTCCCTGTCTGCATGGAGTCCCCACACGTATGCCATTAAATTTTATTTCTCCTGTTAATCTGTCTCGCGCCAATTTGATTCTTAGCCCAGCTAAAGGACCTTGAAGGGCAGAAGAAACTCTTCCTCCCCAAAACCTCACCATAAGCCTCAGGTGTAGGCTTTGCTGGGCAGTAGTAATTAGGAACACAAACTATGGAGAAAGACTGCTTGCTTAAGTCCTGCCTCTGCCACCTCCTTACTGAGCATGTTACCTCATCTTTCCATGCCTTCAGTTTCTAGTTTTTAACATGGAGATAATAGTAGTACTTCCTTTATAGTATATTGTGAAGATTCAAAGTATTCACATTTATAAAGGGCTTAGGAGAGAGTGTGGCATATGTTTATAGCTATTGTCATTTATGCATAATATTGATATGAGTTGTTGAAATAAATACCTAGTCAGCACCCTTTCACAAATGGTTGAATGGCCATGGAAGATAGAGGGCTAATTTAGGAGGGGGGGAATCCCTACTGTGAGTTGCTAGAGGACAACTAGCTCAGTATATGATGCATAGTGGTTCCTCAATATATGTTTGTGGAACAAATGACTGAATGACTAAATTAGTGGCATGTTGGCAGGAGAAAGAGAAAGGGAGATAGGCAAATGCCAAAGATAAAACTGCAATTCTGCTATGCAAAATGCTAGCTGGCTTATCACTGAAACTGCATGGAGTAGCTATCTTTGGGCCCATCAGTTACTGAAGCCTGAAACTATGTATAAACTGCTGTGTCCAAAAGTTGAAGCACTAATCTTCTTTTCAATGTCCCAAATCTGCCAGGGTCCCAACACAACTTTAGTGTGTCCATTTCATGCTTATTTCTCCCATACAGTTCCCAAAAGGAACTTGAAGAAAAAGAACAGCAAAGAGAAAGTGAAAGAGAGGAAATGGAAATATCCCAGTAGTGACTGTGGTGACCATGACCGTGGAAGTGTGCTCAGAAAGAAGAGAGTAATCCTGAGCCCTAGGAGTCCCCATCTTCTCTCCTACCTTCTCGGGAGAACTTCCATATTCCCAGAGAACTCTAGAACAGGTGCCCATTAAAGACCATCTCCCTTTATGAAAAAGACGGAAAATTGAGATTTATCACAACCTCTTATTCGTCTATTTTGAATTATTTTCATGCCCCCAAACTACTGATCACACCCACCTGACAAAACTCTAACTGTGGGTGACCCTGATTACCAATTCTCTTCACGCCTGGACAAAAGGGGATGAGCGATGCTGGCGCAAGGCATTATGCAAGGTAAAATGTTCACTACCAGTTGGTGTTGATCAAAAGATGTCTCAGTAGCTCTCAGCAATCCACTGTATTCTTCAGTTCACTCACTTTCTCATTCTCCACAACGACTTTCTCTGCTCTCTGAACAAGTCCAACCTCCTTCTCTTTTTCTCACAGCTGGTCTCTGGCTGACCCTTTACCTTCTACCACCAAAGATGAAAACTAATCCTCATCCTCATCTATTCTACCCTGGTCCCTACTGACAAACAGAGGCCCGCCTATTTGTTTCTTAAATCAGTGGCTCCCGGGAATCACCCTTGCTACCTCCTCACTCCTTACACTCCATATCTAATTCACCACCACATCCTGTTCATTTTGCCTCCTAAATAATCACTTTCAAATAAGTCTCCTTTCCATCTTCACCGTGTTAGAAAGTTTGAAGTAAACTCTCCCATTTGGACTACTGTCATTGCTTCCTGACTGATCTTACTGTATCCATTCAGTAACTCTGTTTTCTTTTTTAAAAAAGATTTTATTTTAAGTAATCTCTACAACCAGCGTGGGACTCAAACCCACAACCCTAAGTCCAGAACTCCTCTGCTCCACCAGCTGAGCTAGCCAGGTACTCTTCCATCAATCTGTTCTTAAAAACAAAAAGTTTAAAAAATGTTTTTAAGTGTGATATCACACATATACTGAAAACTGCACAAAACATAAATATGCAATGTATACACATTTTCACAAATTGAATACCTGCTTAACCACCATCCAAGTTATAAACAAGGTACTGCCAGCTTGGAAGCCCACCTAATACCACCTTCTGATAAAGAGCCCCTTTTCCCCACTCCTAATATAAGCACTATCCTGACTTCTAACACTGCACATTAGTTTTGCCTGCTTTTAACTTCATGCGAGTAGGATCCGTACTCTATGTATTCTTCTATGTCTGGCTTCTTTTTTTAACATTATATGCATGAAGTTTACCCATGTTGCAGTGCACAATCATAGTCTGCTCATTCCCATTTTTATTTTTATTTATTTACATTTATTTTTAAATAGGCTCCACGCCCAGCATGGAGCCCAATGTGGGGTTTGAACTCACAACCCTGAGATCAAGACCTGAGCTGAGATCAAAAGCTGGATGCTTAACTGACTGAGCCACCCAGGCACCCCTGATTCCCATTTTTATATAGCAATCTTTTGTGTATTTATAGCACAATTATTAATTCCATTCTCACTGAACACTGAGACTGCTTCTAGTTTAGGACTATTCAGAACAGCAAACTGCTGTGAACATTATTATACACGTCTCGTGTTACAAATGTGCATAACAGCTACAGTGACCATTTCCTAATGCAAATCTAATCCTATTACTCTTTTAATGATTTTCAATAATTTGGGGGAAAAAACTAAAACCCTCGATTTGACCTGCAAAACTCTGAATGGTTTAGATTCTCTCCTTCCAGAGCCTTTTCTCAAACCTTGGCCTTCTTTTGCTCCAGGTCTTTCTTTCCTTTCTTGAGACAGAAACATTCCCTCCTATCATGGGGGTCTTTTACAGTTTTTTCCATGTGCCCAGAGAGCTACTCTACTGCCTCTCTACCTAGTTTGTTTATTCTTTCTTCAGATCTCAACTCTGTCTTCAGTTCCAGAGGGAAGTTCTTCTAATGTTCCTCTCTGGTTAAATTCTTAAACACCACATGCGTCCTTCCTATCATTTGTTACATTTGTAGTTTTACCTTTCTTTGATTAACATCTGTATCCAATCTGCACCAACACACACACACGATCATCAGTTTTAAGAGGACAAGGACTATGGAACTTGCTCTGATTGTTAGGTTGGGTGGTTTGGTTCAAAATTTTACCCTAGCCTTCTGTCGGGCCTATAGTAAGAAATCAAGAAATATTTTTCCAATGAACAAATGAACTAATCAATAAAATTACCACGCCTTACTGGGTGTAAGGGCTATAAGAATGAAGGTCAAGTATCAAAGAATTGGTTTTGGAGTCACTAAATCATTTTGTGAGAGGATTATTAAAACAACAACAACAAAACTCTGTTCTCCACTTTCTAACATCAAGAATCTGTCACCATGCTCATTAGCCTCACTTAAAATCAGGATTTGGCTTGTTTCACATAGATAAAAATGTTAGTTTAATTTTGCCAATTGTAGATGGCATTTTATGGACAGATTGATAAGTGTCTTTTCTTAAAATATAACTTAAGCATGAGAATATATTTAAACACTTCCATATTGATGAAATGTTAATTATGGAGCTTCTGGCTATTTAGTTCTGCTCAGTGCAGCTCTGAGCATGGAGACAACTCTCACTGCTCCCAGCATGTGTGGAGTGGAATTCTGTGGGGTCTGGCTTACGCTCAAAAGTACAGAGCAACATTTTTTAAATGAAAGAATAATGAAAAAATAACAAACAGAAATATAAAGCACTTTCTCAGACATAAGGACAATGGGTATATGTGTGAAAAGTAAATGAATAAATATAAAGGGTACCATCTGGACTGTATAGTTTATAGGGATATTTCATTTCTTTATTTAATTGTTTGCATTTTTAGTTGATACTTTTAATAGTATAGGATATTTGTTTAAGGCTATTTTTCAATGATAGCATTATAGTTTCTACTAGTTTCTAGGTAGGTATGAATATTTCTTGACCTATTTTGCATATATTTTAGAATGAATGGGTGTTCAAAGTTAAGAGATTGCCTTAATGCTTGAAGTTTACTTGGATATCTAAGTACAGACTAATTTCAATTTGTTGAATCTTAAAGCAAAAATTAAAACCTACCTGAGATATTTCAAATGTAGACATTTTACATGATTAATTAAATGCATGGATTTACTTTGCATTTCAAATTGTTTGAATTGAGTTAAAGAAAATATTTAGGGGTGCCTGGGTGGCTCAGTCGGTTAAACATCTAACTCTTGATTTCAGCTCAGGTCATGATCTTTGTTAGGGTCGCCAATATTGAGCCCCACATCAGGCACCATGCTGGGTGTGGAACCTGCTTAAGATTCTCTTACTCCCTCTCTCTCTGCCCCTCCCTCCCCTGCTGGCACACTCTCTCTCTTAAAAAAAAAAATATATATATATATATATATATATGTGTGTGTGTGTGTGTGTGTGTGTGTATTTATTTATTAATATATATGTATTTATAAATAAATACATATATATTTATAAATAAATACATATATAAAAACACACACATATATTTTTATTTATTTATAAATAAATACATATATATATATATATAAAGTAATTAAGGCAAATTTAAGAAAATGGCTTTTTTGCTAAGGGACATTTATTTGCCCTCACACGTGTCTTCTTTCTTTTCATAAAATGATTTAAAAATTAGAAAACTTTCAAGAGAAAATGAGATTTATTTATTAACTCTAGATTTGTAGAGGTAGTGATTTAAAAACCATAACAATTACATGTTCATATTTGCTTAACTATCTAGTTCCCTCATCTTTAAATATGTGTTGTATTAAATTTTTTCTAATGTCTCCTCAACACTACGATTATTTGACTCCTCTTTGATTTTTTTATTTTGTTCTCTAATTTCCTAGTGTGGTCAGGGTGAGTGGAATTGTATCCTGTTATGTAGCCCTCTAGTGGCTAAAACCTAAAATATTAAGGAAGAAAAAGAAATGATCATTCCAGAAAGAAGACCACCCATTTAGAGAAGGAAAAGAACCAGGCAGGGCAGAAAGTAGGTGATAGACAGTGAAAGGAAAATTAAATGAGAGGTCAAAGACAGCCATTTGGAAATAGATAGATGAGCAGGAGATAAGGAATCAATAGTTTCTGAGCAGACTTGGTATTAGGAACTTTTTGTGTATTTTCTCACTTTATCTTCACAAAAGCTCTATAGGTACAACCCCATTTTACAGGCAAAGAAACTGAGGCTCAGAGGATAAAATAAATAACATGCCCAAATCATACAGTTAGGAGCTAGAGGGCTGGAATTTGATTCCAAAGTCCATGGCCTTAAATATCAAGTGACGGTGGGAACACTGAAGATCGGCTGAATGGAAGTTTTCCTTCATTCCTTATAGGACTGCAACTTCCTGCTGGCTCAACAACCAGATTAGCAGGAGTATGATAGATGGATGGGACAGGGGCACCACCCTATCACATACACACCTATCCACCTACTTAAGGTTCTTGTGGAACTGGAAGTAAGGGGTGGAGTTCACTGATGACACCCAGGCGCCGAGCTCCAACCACAATGCATTAGCTCAAATGGGTGGAGGAGGGGGAAACAGCAATACCATGACAACTTAAGCTAAAGAAACAGTTTCTTTATCCCAGTTCTGCATAACACAGTATTCATATGCAGCATGATAGTAAGAGAGATAATAGCCTCCATCTTTCATATATGCCTTCTGCTTATTTTTCTTTATCCACTTTCATGACATGTAATACTGTATCTATAGCCAAAGGCTAGGGATGGGCTGTGTTTCGTAAAACACTACACTAGTTCCAGGCAATGTCTAGAGACATTGTGTCTCAGGCAAGGAAACAAGACAAGCGCCAGGGAGTAACGACATGTTAAATTCCCACCACTATTTGTCAATTGTTACAAAAGTGGGGATTACTACTATTTAAAGATCTCATTATAGTAAAAATGGTTGTGTTGTTGAATGACATATCTACATGTACTTTGAGGAGAGGTTAGTAACCTGACTATCAGAATTCAAAATTTGAGCAGGTTGATCTTCTTAAAAATATTATTAGGTATGAGAAAAATTCATAGAGTGTTTTACTTAAACTGTTCGCTACCTAGGTAATTTATTCATCTTTCAAGGCACATCAGTTGTTCTGCCTCTTAGTGCTATTTGCATACTTCTCTTATCCCTTTTAAGATTGTAATTTCTTTTGAGTAAACAGATGATTTTGCTCATCATGGTAGTTTTGGTTTTAATAGTAAAAATAATCCTAGTTAAGCTAGTCAAAAAATTCAAGGTGTATAAGTAAAGCACTCATAATCTCCGTCTTCTCTCTTCCATTTCTCTCCCATGATATATCTCATGTGAACAAACTGGTGGGCAATCTCCCACATTTTCTCTATTTTCATACTAACAAATATAGGATTTATTTTCTTTTTATTGTTTATTCCACATATAATTCTGTAACTTCAAACAGTTTTTACATATTATAGATATTTTCTCTTAAAAAATTTCTCTCTAACTTGTTTTAGTAGAAACAAAACATTCCATACTATAAATGCACCATCCCTCTATTGACAGATATTTTGTTACCAGCTTTTTAACACTGCCATCAACACTACAATAAACATTCATGCATTTGGCCTTCTATATTGGTAGCTCTGTTCCTATAGGACAGCTTCTCGAAGTGTGGTGGAAGAATTAACAGATATTTTCAACTCTCTAACCAAAAAGATAGTAGCATTTCCACCAGGGATACATAATATACTTTTGCCTATTCAATCTCCAATACTGAATATTATCAACCTTTTAATATTTGTCAAACTGGTGAGAAATAATATTCAAAAATTTTCCAATATGCTTTTTCCTATTAAAGGTGTCAAATTATCTTTTCAAAAGTCAAATGTCAGGTTCCCTTTTAAAGTTCTATTACCTAACACCCCTCATCACAAGTCCTACCACTAACTGAGCCTTTTCAAAGTACACTTGGATACCTCATTGAACAACATGGCCATTTTGTTCCTTGACTATAGAAGAATGTCATCAAAAAGACATGACCACTGATTGACCTGCAAGCTGGACCCAGGCACTCAGAGGCTCCTCAACTCCTCCTCTGTCCTTGGAATGTGGATTCTGCTTGCCTTACCTGCTCCCAGAGGCTGCTCCAAGGATATCATAGCCTTGAGATGGCAATGTGGTGTTGAAAACACCTACACAGTATGTACCTTACTGAGCCTGTCAGGACCTCTTTATAAACTTTTAAGTTTGGAGAGTGGGTGCAGGGATTCATTTGTCTTGCTGCTGCCCAAGACTAGCCTCATATGTTGGTTCCCTTTGTTATTATTAATACTACCACCTACCAGCTTCTTTCTGCCCTCCACACATGGGGCATGTTTTCAGATTATACCAGGAAAGCTCCCATGAGGGCTGGGAACCAACGTTGACCTCTTCATCTTCAATGATACTCACCTCCACCCACATAAGCCATCCACTTCCATGGACACAGATGAACTTGTCATCATCTGGAACTACTTGAACTTCTGAACTTAAATTCAGACATCTCATTCTGACTACTGCCTTCTTTCTACTTTTCCCCTTCTCTTTCTCAGATGTTCTCATAACATGTGTTAATTCATCTAATTGAGGTTTCCAGTCCCATCTGCCTGTTCTCTGCAAGATCATCATCCCACAAGTGAGAAAAGACTTTTCCAAAAATGAGGCAATCAAAGCTTTAGAAAACCATGCTTCTTTGATCTTCCTTGGGATTATATAATATCCAGTGATTCTTCAATTCAAGAAGCCCTCAAGGGTGGACGGGAACATGGAGATTGTTTGGGGTTGTCACAAAGATTAAGGAGTCATTCCTGGCATTTGATGAACAGGCTTCCAAGGGATGTTATATGTCCTTCAAAATCTGGCACAGTCCCTAACAAAGAAGTATTGTCCCAAGTAGAATACCAGTAGTGGCCTTAATTAAAATACACCAACCCCCCTCAATAATCTGATTATAAAGAGGAATTCAGATCTACATAAATTTTCTTTATGACTTATAGGGTTCTGCTGACCCCTGAAGTCCATTTATGGAGTCCAGATTAAAAACTCCTGCATCGGATTTATGAAACCTTTATAACATTCCATGATCTTGAAACTTTGTGCCCACCTGCTGACAGATTTCTTAGGAAAGTAATTCAGAATAGTTCCTAAACATTAAGATTGCATCTCCTGACAGCTTTCATTGAAATTTTAACTGTTGAATTCAGGTGCAGGGTCCCAAATAGAGTTCGTTATAGCATTTGAGAAACAGGAGTGACAGTTATAGTCACATCAGAGTAAAGTCAAATATGCAAGATTTATTATAGTGAATTTCTAGTATCAAAGGAAAATAAACTATATATAAAAATTAATCTAATATTCCTAAAACTTAAATGTTTTACTTAAGAAGTAATTTCGGGGGGGGGGGGCACCTGGGTGGCTCAGTGGGTTGAAGCCTCTGCCTTCGGCTCAGGTCATGATCCCAGGGGCCTGGGATCGAGCCCCGCATCGGGCTCTCTGCTCAGTGAGGAGCCTGCTTCCTCCTCTCTCTCTGCCTGCCTCTCTGCCTACTTGTGATCTCTGTCTGTCAAATAAATAAATAAAATCTTAAAAAAAAAAATACTTTCGGGGTGTGCCTGGGTGGCTCAGAGGGTTAAGCCTCTCCCTTCAACTCGGGTCATGCTCTCAGAGTCCTGGGATTGAGCCCCGCATTGGGTTCTCTGCTCGACAGAGAGCCTGCTTCCCCCTCTCTCTCTGCCTGCCTGCTTGTGATCTCTCTCTCTCTCTCTCTCTGTCAAATAAATAAATAAAATCTTTTAAAAGCAACAACAAAAAGAGAAGTACTTTTTGTCATTAAAACTATACCAGACATACGGTAGACTTATGTTAAATACGCTCTCATGCTTCCTTCACACGCTGTTCATTTAGAAGAAAGCAACACTAACGATCCACGGGAAGCCCTATCAGTGCAGTAATTCTAGTTAATCTATCCAGATAATGTAATTATGTTTCATTTTGTAAGGTACACAACAGTGATCTCCTATTTTGCTGTCATTTTTTCACTAATGTTTTAATTATGGGCCAAAAAAACTCCCAACTTCTACATAAACTAGATACTATTTAAAAATATGATTGGCAGCGTTCAGCTGTTTTAAAACTTCCTTTTTGTTGATATTTCTTATCTAAGAACTATTTTTTTTATATCTTTTTCCTTTAAAATGATATTTTAAGGGGCACTTGGGTAGCTCAGAGGGTCGAGTGTCTACCTTTAGCTTACATTGTGATCTCTGGGTCCCAGGATCAAGCCCTGCAGCAGTCTCTCTGCTCAGCGGGGAGTCTACTTCTCCCACTCCCTCTGCCTCTTCCCTGTTCATGCTCCTTCTCTCTCTGTATCTCTGTCTCAAATGAGTAAATAAAATTTAAAAAAATAAAAAAATGATATTTTAAACAAAATTTATAGGTGATTTTAAATTAACATTTATTTACTATACATTAGGGAATAATCCAAAGATGAATTATGCATTAGTCCATAATTTCAAGGAGTTGACAATCTAGAGGCAGAATTTATGCAAAAGCAAGCAGCTATTGATTAGTTCCTATTTCATCTGGAGAAACAATGTTGATTAGAATAGACATGATCACTTCCCTCATGGACTTTACATCCTAGTGAAGGGTTCAGACAATAAGTTTATATATAAATAGAGAAAATAATTACAACTTCTGATAAACACTAAAGAAGAAATGAATATTGAGAATATTGAGTGTTCTTTAAAAAATTCTATTAAATTGCTTTTTGAGTTCTCCAAGGTGCTTCTCCAAGGAGGGGGAAATGTTAAGAATGAAATGTGGTGATTTTAATGTTCAGAAAGATTTATACAGTCTTACTTCTAATTCTTTTTTTTTTTTTTTTGACAGACAGAGATCACAAGAGATCACAGAGAGGCAGGCAGAGAGAGAGAGAGGGGGAAGTAGGTTCTCTGCTCAATGTGGGGCTCGATCCCAGGACCCTGAGATCATGACCTGAGCCAAAGGCAGAGGCTTTAATCCACTGAGCTACCCAGGCACCCCCTTACTTCTAATTCTTACAAATAAGATAGTATATTACTTTTAAAAAATTATTGGATTTTATTCATTTATTTGACAGAGAGAGAGAGAGGGAGAGAGAGCTCAAGCAGGAGAGTGGGAGAGGGAGAAGCAGTCTCCTCGCTGAGCAGGGAGCCCAGTGTGGGGCTCAGTCCCAGGACCCTGGATCATGACCTGAGCTGAAGGCAGATGCTTAACTGAGCCACCCAGGCACCCTGAGATAGTACATTTTGAAGAGTCTGAACATCAACCTCAAAATAAGCTAAGGAATAATCACATTCATACATATTCTTTATGTAAATAGCTATGAGTGATTTAACTTGTAACCTCAGACTATAAGCCTTTACAACATAAAAATAACGTAATATAATGTTATTTATACACATTAAGAGGTACCAAATAGTGTAACTTTCAAAATAGCATTTTAGTTATTTTGAACAATTATTAGTTAGATCTCCAAAGGAAAAGTTGTATGAAAGATGAAAAATAATTTTGTGACTTCTACTGAGTCAGAAGAAAACTAAATTAACTACTTTACCTTAGTACAGTCTTTGTCCTCATTATCCAGAAAATTGCTCTACTCTTTACTGATAGTCCCATTAATATGGAAATACTAGACACTAAAATATATTCATGTAAAAAAATTACTTTTGACATAAATCAATATTTAATTTGTGAACTATTTCCTCACCAGTTAAAAAAAAAAGACATATAACTGTGACAGGTCATAAATATCCTCATAAAAGCTATCAGTAGCACAATAATTTAAGGCAGTTTCTATGTTTAATTTTACTATAGATTCTATATTAGTCTGGGCTTTTATAATGAGAATACCATAAACTGGGTAGCTTATAAATAACAGAAAATTTATTTCTCACAGTTCTGGAAGCTAGGAAGTCTTAGATCAAGGTACCTGCAGATTCTGTCTTGTGAGAACCCATTTTCTAGTTTAGAGACAACTGTCTTCTTGTGCTCTTACACTCAGAAGAGGCAAGGGAGCTCTCTGGAGTCTCTTATAGGGGCACTAATCCCATTCATGAGGGTTCTACCCTGAGGACCTAATCACCTCTCAGAGGTTCCACTTCATAATGCTGTAACATTGAGGGTAGTGATTTGGACTTAAGAAATTGGGAGACAAACATTTATTCCATTGCAGTGTCCCAAATCACTGGCTTATGTTAATATTCTTTATATTACCATCCATAACATTTAGCACAAAATAAACAGACCTGCCCACATGGTCATAAAAATATCATGGCTAGACTGAACTACCCATTTTAAAAGTTACCTTTTTTTTTTTTTCAACCATGCATTTGATATATCAGTTTGACAGATTCTTTGTACAAGAATCTTTCCATTGAAGATGTTAATTATTCGAAGACCTCATCTAAGGAATACATTATTAGAAGACTTACTGTTTTATTTTTATTTTACAGCAAAATATACAGAGTAGACTTCTCTCTTAACTCAGAGAACAGGACATCTGTTTTAAAATATTAAAGATCTAGAAATGCCTGGGTGGCTCAGTCGGTTAAGCATCTGCCTTCAGCTCAGGTCATGATCCTGGAGTCCTGAGATAGAGTCCCACATCAGGGCTCCTTGTTGGTCAAGGAGCCTACTTCTCCCTTTGCCTGCTTCTCCCCTGCTTGTACTCACTCTGACAAATAAATAAATAAAATCTTAAAAAAAATAAAAAATAAAATAAAATACTAAAGATCTAGGGCACCTGGTTGGCTCAGTTGGTTAAGTCTCTGACTCTTGGTTTTGGCTCAGGTCATGATCTCATGGGTCATGAGATCAAGTGCTGAGTGGAGCCCTGCCTCAGACTCCAAGTGGTGCCCTGCACTGAGTCCTGCACTGGGTTTTGCACTCTGCTCTCAGCTGGGAGTCTGCTTAACATGCTCCCCCACCCCTGCTTACACATGCAGACTCTCTCTCTCTCTAAAAAATAAATAAATCTTTAAAACAATACTAAAGACCTAAGTTGGACCTTTAATTATGGCTGATGAATTTATCTAACCTCATTACTTTTGGGGTGGATCCCTAAATTAAGTAGCTTCCTTCAGAGAAAACTGACTTAGAACCACAGATTTAGAACCACAGATTAGATAAGAGAGTACTATCAGCTCAGGCAAGCCCATCCCCTATAGTCAAATACCATTTCATGAGCACATGCTCCTAAACCGAGTCAGTAGTTTCATATTAATATATGAAAGTAACCCATTTTTCATGGACACCTAACACAGAACTGACCATTCCTTAGATAATAGGGAAATCCAATAAAATATAAAATTTCCCACCAGAATAGAATGCTTGGAACTGTAGCTGATAGGTATTTGTTGTAAGAGTTAACAATATATGTACTTAAAATGGTGCTTAAATATATATTACAAAAAGAAATCTTTAGCTCACATTCAGAAGTAACTGAATTTTAGATGTTATACTATAAACAGTCCAATAAAACTTTGTTTTTAACTTTTCAGAGTGCTAAAAATACTTTGACATGATTTGTAAAAGTACTAAGAAAAATGGACATTTAAAGACTTCAACAAGCCATAAAAATCCTATTCCAAAGGAGGAGCTAGGCGGCCAGAAACATATAGAGTTTTCTCTAACTCAGAAATGTAAGATATTACTGAAATTTAAAAACTTAACTCTTAATTCCTCTGTCTAAATTATACAAAAACACCGACATGAATACTCTTGAGATTGAGTAGTACAGTAAATCCTATAAGTGAAAGTGAGCCTTAGAAGGAAGACAACTGAATCAAGGAATTTATTATGAATGAATTATTATGAATTTATTATGAATGAATTGTGGTGTAATCAGGCTCAGTTGGTTCTGAATCACATACAGTACTTTCTATTTTTTCCTCTGTAACTGAAAGTGAACATTGCTGATAAAGAATAAATTATTGACCAAAAATTGCAAAATACCTTTACAATTTTTTAATATCTGATCAATAATAAAACTTTTTTAAACCAAATTTTCTAATATACTCATGGCATTTTCAGGTGTGAAAAGACACCCTGATGAAGAACACAAGAATTTCCTTGTTCTTGTGTTGGCTCATTGGAATTGCTCTGTGGAGAGCAATGGGTTTGGGAAGGGGCACAAGATAGGGGTCAACTACCTCTGATGTTCATCATCTGCTTAGTACCACCCAAAGAGGAAAGTAATCCGGAGGAAATATGGAAAAATGTTAACATATATCAGATTTTGAGGCTTAGGTTCTCTTTGTATAAAAGTAGATGGTATTGGGAATTGGTCAAGACCTAGTCTTTGGAGCCTAAGACTTGCATTCAAATCCCAGTTCAGCTGTTTTTAGTTGTGTGGCTTTGAGCCTCACTTTCCTTACCTGTTAAATGAGGAACACTGATATGTTTACCCCAAGGTGTTAGTGTGAAAATTTAATGACTCAACACATGTAAAGTGCATAAAACAGAACCTGGCTCAGAGCCCTTGGTAGGAATATTAGTTACTATTATTAATTTCCTGTAAGTTTGCAATCTCTTCTAACTTGAAAAATAAAAGGAGAGGTAATGTCATATAAAGTTAAATTTTCTCCATTTATTCTGATAACTGAAGACAGAAGTTAAATTCTTAGAGGAAATTCTGTGGCAACTGATAAACACTCAGGAAGAGTGTTTTGCACTGTATTACTGGAGATTTCAAACAAAGCATAACATAGGTCTTAAAAAATTAAAGAGAATAATTTGTATCCTGCATCTAGAAGATGCAAATTTCTACCAGAGGCCTAAACATATTCCAGCTAAGTCACATTCAAGATGAATTAAAATATAAGCTCCAACTTAGAAGTTGCAAGCATTGTGGTGATTGCTGACCAGCTTCTCATCAGCCATCATAGGCATGATTTTGTATCCCTTTCAGATTTTATCTGCTTTGTTCCATTTCACCTTTGATAACAATAAATATTTACTTTATTCCCCCCTTCTCAACACCTTTTCCCATATTTGAATTTTTTAAAAAGATCTTTATTTATTTATTTAACACAGAGAGAGAGATCACAAGTAGGCAGAGAGACAGGCAGGGGGAAACAGGCTCCCTGCTGAGCAGAGAGCATGATGCAGGGCTCGATCCCAGGACCTTGAGATCATGACCTGAGCCAAAGGCAGAGGTTTAACCCACTGAGCCACCCAGGTGCCACCCATATTTGAATTTATAAAGAATTCCTGGGCATTGTCCTACTTGATCCTTACACAACATGATGAGGTAAGCTGGGTAACTGTAGGGGCAATGAAGGATTAGGGAAGTTGGACTAAAGACTAGGCCCAGTGGGTTGGTAGGAGCTTCAGGTACAACTGTGTTATGTTTCAGTTGGCACAAATCCTGTGTGAGAATTTTTGGCTGAGTACACATTGTTGGGGACCCTACCATGCTTTTGTTTTCACTCTGAGGAAAATGAGTGGTTAAGGGGTTTCCTCAAGGTTACATGGTAGAGTTGGGTCTTAAACACCAGATCTTTGGACCCTAAAACTAGTGCTCTTATAGTATACAATGTTGCTTCTTCAGACAGATATCAGTATCGGAAGAGTTTGTTGGGGCCAAAAGACTATGCTAACAATGGAACCAAGGCCAAAATTGATTTTCCGTTATACCTAGTTCAGACTAAGTTAGCTGCTAGCTCTTGTCTAATTCATTTCTATAAATAGTTTGGGTGCCTCCATTTTACTTCCCAATAATTTCAGTTCAAAATGGCCACTCTGAGAGACATTATGGGTTACCTAGCATGTGTATACATGTGTATATGTGTTTGCAGAATTTAGGGTAGGTACACACATACACACACAAACATTCATATATGTATACATATCCTAAAGTGTAAATCTCATTTTTTCTGCACCTCTCCTGTCATCTCCTGTATTCCCCTCCATCCCAATCAGAAAATGGACACATGGCTATAAGATCATGACAGACAGCCTAATGAATGTCTACCAAGTTATTTAAATTAGTCCAAAGAAACAGGCTATAAACACAATGGGGGGGGTGGCATTACTCTTATGAAAACATTTACTTGGAAATGATAATCCTAAACCATGAAGAACAATATTTTAGCATTAAACTGTGAAAGAAGAATAGCAAGTTCTAGAAATAACAGAGCTGTGAGTTCTAATCTCAGCTTTACCATGACTCACCTGTATGACTAGACATGTCATGGAACCAATCTGCATTTTTATTTCCTTATAGGCAAGACAGGGATGACAATACTCACCCTACCTCATAGGGAAGATGTTTGGACTATCTAATTAGTGATTGTAGAGTGTTATTAAAACACACTATGTAATTATTATTGGATCTGAGTCTCATCCTATGTAATTCAATGAGAATTTTAATATTACTCCTTTAATTAGAGCTGTGGATTTTATATAAGGGTTCCCATTCCTCTACGTTATTCCTCACAAAAGAAACTGCAATAGGTCTCTGTGCTAAATATGGTAGTTCTCCTCTTTAAAAAAAAAAAAAAAAAAAGATTTATTTATTTATTTATTTATCTACTTATTTATTTATTTAAGAGAGAGAGAGCACAAGCAGGGGGAACATCAGAGGGATAGGGAGAAGCAGGCTCCCTGCTAAGCAAGGTAGTTCTCTTTTTCTAACTACCTATTGAGGAAGCATTATTGAAACCACTGAGTAATACTTCTGTGTAGACACAGAAGATATTATGAAAGACTAAGGACTGTGATAGAGCTCATCTTTTGCCTGAGGAATCAATAAATTAGCTCCTTGACCCAACTAGTAACACCTTCTGAAAGGAACTATTGTACTTAATTTTAGAATGAATATTAAAAAATTGCAATGAGCCAGTATTTCTTAACTACATACAAATTGTGATCAAGTCAACTTTTTACAGTGAACATAGCTGACTTGAAGTCATGAACATCATTTAGTAAATAGAGTATTATAATTAAATATCTAACTCCAGCTGTTAGTTTCTACATATTTGGGCAAGTAATTCCTTAGTGTTGCTCTCTTTTTCTTCTCTTTTCCTTTTTTTTAAGATCATTTATTTATTTATTTGTCAGAGAGAGAGCACAATAAGGGGGCTGGTGAACAGCAGGCAGAGGGAGAAGCAGGCACCTCATTGAGCATGGTGCCCAATGTGGGACTTGATCCCAGAACCCTGGAATCATGACCTCAGCTAAAGGCAGATGCTTAACTGACTTAGACACCCAGGTGTCCCTCTTTTTCTTTTATTTTTTATTACAAAAATCAAGCTAAATGAAATAGAGTTTCTCAAAACTAAAAATGTAACAGTATTTGCTAACTTCTCTAAATTATAAAGTGTCACATAAATGTTACATTATTTTTATTATTGTTACTATCTTGCCATTGATATACCCCCCCCCAAAATGCTGCTAAAGGGTTATTGTCTATATATCTACTGACAGGGATGTCAGTCCCCGAGGTCAAAGTGGTTCTTTTAAAACTCTGTCATATGATGGAACTATCTTGACCTAAGTGGTAAGCTTGAGTGTATCACAGTAGGTAATGCTCCTAAATAGATTATATCTCAGAACACGTGAGTAACCTGAGTCCAAAGAATACAAATTATTGCAAAAGACCTAAAATAAATACATTGCATGGACTGAAGATGAAGAGCAAATGCTTAGATTTCAGGAAATCTTTCCAGTCATTTTTAATAAGTAAAGCAATTTCATTTGCTTTCTCTAGAATCCAGTTAACATTCATTGGTATCCTGAAGCTTCATCTTTTTTTTCCTTCCCCAGTTTTATTGAGGTATAACTGACATATAACATTGTGTAGTTTAAGGTGTAAAACCTGTTGATTTGATAGAGTTATATATTGCAAAATGATTACCACCATAGCGTTAGCTAACATAATTGTCCTGTCACACAAATATCATTTCATTTTGTGGTAAGAACACTTAAGATTTACTCTCCTAGTGACTTTCAAGTATATATTATAGCATTATTGGCTATAATCACTATGCTGTACATTAGATCCCAGAACTTGTTAATCTTATAACTGGAAGTTTGTACCTTTTTTTTTTTTAAAGATTTTATTTATTTATTTGACACAGAGAGAGAGATCACAAGTAGGCAGAGCAACAGGCAGAGACAGAGGGGAAACAGGCTCCCTGCTGAGCAGAGAGCCCGATGCGGGGCTCGATCCCAGGACCCCGAGATCGTGACCTGAGCCGAAGGCAGAGGCCTTAACCCACTGAGCCACCCAGGTGCCCCAAGTTTGTACCTTTTGACTAATATCGCCCACTCCCCTCATACTCATCCCCTGGTTACCACCACTTTACTGTTCCTCTCAGTTTGATTTTTTTAGATTCCACATAGAAGTGATATCCTACAATATTTGTCTTTCTCTGCCTGAGTTTTTCACTTAACATAATCCCCTCAAGTTTCATCCAAGTTTTTGTACCTGACAGGATTTCCTTCATGGCTGAATAATAGTCATAGCTGAGTAATATTTATAGATATATAACTATAAATATTATATATATATGTATATATATGTGATATATATATCACATCTTCATTTATCCATTCATTATGGACACTTAGGTTATTTGCACATGTTAGCTATTGTGAAAAATGCTGCAATGAACACTAAATGCAGATATCTCTTTGAATCCTGTTTTTACATTCTTTGGATATATTTCCCAAAGTGGATGTATTCCCTAAGGGGGATTGTTGGATCATACATATGGCAGTTTTATTTTTAATTTTTTGAAGAACCTCCATACTTTTTCCCCAGTGCCTGTACAGTTTGCATTCCCACCAAAAGTATACAAGGGTTCTCTTTTCTGCACACCCTTGTCAACACTTACTATCTCCAGAGCTTAGTCTTACCATTTAAGGATACGGAGAAATGTCTATGGGTCCACCTTACCTGCCAGAGCAGAAAACTGTGGGGTCAGAATTAGGGTTGTAACTCATGGTGACATCTCACTTTCTAGAATAGAGTTAGAGAACCACTAATGAGAACATAAAGGCAAATGAGGTTTGAAAATTCAGTCTCAGGTCTCACTTGAGTCCCAAACAACCCACAGCTGATACCTGCAGAGATTAGAGATTCATGAATCAACATAAATACAGTTATTTGCTTTTTCAAATCCACCTTACAGAGAATATTAATGTCTGTTTATTTACTTATTTTCTTAATTGAAGAGATTATTTAAATTAGCACCCTGGCATAACTTGTCGCCAGAGGGTAGTCTCACATGAGGTCTAGAGACCCACACAACTGTAAAGAAGGACGTGAGCTCACTTAATGATTCATTCACAGTTCTTTTCTTGGTTACTTTTAGACATCATGAGATTGTGGTTTCCCTCACAAAACAAAAGTCAGTAAGATGCCAGCAACTTTTACTGAATTTCAGTAGTCTTTAAAATCAATTTATTAATACAGTCACCAGAGATTTCTAAAAATATATATTTCCAACCCCTGAAGTTCTGCTTGAGTAGGTCGAAGGTGCAGCCTGAGCACTGATGAGCCAGTTATAGAAAACATGGCTCTACTCTTGCCTACTTTCCTTAAAACAGTATCGTCATCTTCATTGTCAGTGCCATTGTCACCATTTACTGACAGTTTATTAAATGCCATGTACTATGCCAAGTACTTTACGTTTAATACTTAAATCCTGGAAAGTAAGTATCTTAATCATTTAGTAATGTGGAAACTGATGAATAGAGACATTTAATTATACCGATGCCAAATGGAGCTAGAATTCCAACCCAATCTGTCCAACTTTAGAGCTCTTTCCCCTCGATACCACCTCATACTTGACTCTGTGCAGAAGTTTTTATTTCAGCAGTGTTTCTACATCCCTTCTTTTCCTTTCCTGCTCCTTGCTTATCAAACACAAGCTTAAATTTTCTAAGAAGTTTTGCAAATATTTCAAACACATTTGAAAGCAATGTTTAAAATGGCCTCAGGGTGCCTGGGTGGCTCAGTTTCTCAAGCGTCTTAACTCTTGATTTTGGCTCAGGTCATGTTCTCAAGGTCCTGGTATCATGCCCCACATTTGGCTCCATGCTCAGCGTGGAGTCTGTTGGAAATTCTCTATCTACCTCTCCCCTTCCCGCGCCACCCCCATGCTCTCACACTCTCTCTCTCTCTAAAATAAATAAATTTTAAAAAAGTGTTTTAAATGCCCTCTACCTTGGAGAACAGGTCACAAAACTTAAAAATAGATTTTTTTTTGAGTTGACAAGGTGTATTTTACTTTATTTCATTATTTTTACTGTCAGCCTACTCCAGGTTAGAGTTTTCCATGTACACCTTCCCCTGCCCAGTTTTCCAAGTATAACTGATTCATACAGGAATTTGACATGTATCTAAAACTTCTCATGACATGCATAATGCTTTCATTCTCTGTATGTCAACGTTGATGCTTAAATAAATATTTTTGTTCCTCGGTGGCGCCAAAACTCAGATTCTTTGCTGTTGAAAGTTATAATAGAAATGATTAAGAAAGGTTACCTTAGCCTGTCATGATTATGGTTAAAGTTAAATTTTAGTCACTGATATTTACTAATCTGTTCTATTGGGCCTTGGGAGGCTTAAGCCTGGTCTCAAAAAAACTTTCCCACTTAACGAATTATATTATAAGCAAAGATAATATGAGAATTCTTAAACTTTCTGCCTTCATCTTTCAGAATTAGAGACCAAAATTCTAGTTCTAGCTTTTTAAAAAAGGAAATAAATACACACATACAAATACATAGAGAATAAGAATTTCAAAGATTTTTTTTTTTTTTATTCTGACAGACAGAGATCATAAGTAGGCAGAGAGGCAGGCAGAGAGAGAGAGGGGGAAGCAGGCTCCCTGCTGAGCAGAGAGCCTGATGCGGGGCTTGATCCCAGGACCCCGGGATCATGACCTGAGCCAAAGGCAGAGGCTTTAACACACTGAGCCACCCAGGTGCCCCGAGAATAAGAATTTTTTTTTTTTTTTTTTTTTAAGATTTTATTTATTTATTTGTCAGAGAGAGAGAGAGGGAGAGAGAGCGAACGAGCACAGGCAGGCAGAGTGGCAGGCAGAGGCAGAGGGAGAAGCAGGCTCCCTGCTGAGCAAGGAGCCCGATGTGGGACTCGATCCCAGGACGCTGGGATCATGACCTGAGCCGAAGGCAGCCGCTTAACCAACTGAGCCACCCAGGCGTCCCGAGAATAAGAATTTTTAAATTATCTTTTTTATAATGTTTTAATCACTGGAATGTTTGCTGCTCATTGTGGTCCTTCCAATATGTGAGTTCAACAAAATTCTTAAAGCAATGGTACATTAAATTTGGCTACTGTGATAGTAAGGCCCATTGAATCAATGAAAATTTCTTTTAGATGGGAAGACATCCTTTCTATTCTGGCTTTCATGATTCTGAGCTCTGCTTACTAAATATTTATTATTTGGTTAAAAAATATTTATTTTTTAATTTAAATTAAAGTAAATTTAATTTAAATTTACTCATTACATTAAGTTCTATTTTTGTAGTATCTGTCAAATAAATCAGGTCAATAAAAAAGAACACAACTTCACAATTTTTGTTTTGCTTTTAATGTTAAAGGACTATAATGAACAGAAAAAGGAAGGCCATATTTTTATTTTTTCCATCTTCTTATTTACTTTATAACTCTAGACTGTTTCCCCTTGCACACAGGAATGGAATCCATTAATTAATGTGAACCCAATAATACAATCTCATCCCAGTAGAACAAAAGATGAAAAAAGTAGTTATTTGAGCAAATGGCAAAGGAAGAGCTGCCTTACATGTCAAGGCCTCCATTCTGATTTTCAGTATTTCATCTTTAAGACCCCAAACCAAATATCACTTTTTTAAGAAAGATTTTATTTATTTATTTGAGAGAGAGAGAGAGAGAGAGAGAGACAACAAGCAGGGGATAAGCAAGGGGAGAGGGAGAAGCAGGATCCCCACTGAGCAGGGACCCTGATGTGGGACTTGATCCCAGGATCCTAGGACCATGACCTGAGCTGAAGGCAGACTCTTAACCCATTGAGTCACCTAGGCACCCCACCCAAATACCACCTTTAAGTAAAAATTAAATAAGAAGTTAGAATGGCCAAAATTAGCAAGACAGGAAACAACGTGTGTTGGAGAGGATGTGGAGAAAGGGGAACCCTCTTACACTGTTGGTGGGAATGCAAACTGGTGCAGCCACTTTGGAGAACAGTGTGGAGATTCCTCAGGAAATTAAAAATAGATCTTCCCTATGACCCTGCAATTGCACTGCTGGGTATTTACCCCAAAGATACAGATGGAGTGAAAAGAAGGGCCATCTGTACCCCAATGTTTATAGCAGCAATGGCCACGGTCGCCAAACTGTGGAAAGAACCAAGATGCCCTTCAACGGATGAATGGATAAGGAAGATGTGGTCCATATACACTATGGAGTATTATGCCTCCATCAGAAAGGACGAATACCCAACTTTTGTAGCAACATGGACAGGACTGGAAGAGATTATGCTGAGTGAAATAAGTCAAACAGAGAAAGTCAAGTATCATATGGTTTCACTTATTGGTGGAGCATAACAAATAATATAGAGGACAAGGGTAGATGGAGAGGAGAAGGGAGTTGAGGGTAATTGGAAGGGGAGGTGAACCATGAGAGACTATGGACTCTGAAAAACAACCTGAGGGTTTTGAAGGGGCGGGGTGGGAGGGTGGGGGAACCAGGTGGTGGGTATTAGGGAGGGCACAGATTGCATGGAGCACTGGGTGTGGTGAAAAAACAATGAATACTGTTACGCTGAAAATAAATAAAAAATTAAAAAAAAAAATTAAATAAGAGCTTTCGATCGTTGTTTTCTAGCTTTCCTAAAAAGAAAGTATACATAGGTGGGTATTAGATAACACATGTGGAAGAACTGCCTGACAACACCAGATGATTGTGCCACGGTTTTCCCATCTTTGTTCATATAGTATAATTTGAAGGAAAGAAGGAACCTATATCAGTTGGGGTTCTTAGTCACAAAAACAAAACTCATTCTAACTAATTTAAAGACCAAAAAACAGATTTAGAGATACAAGAAAGACCACAGAATTTCTATGATAGAGAGTCAGGTTTGTAACCAATGAAACCAGAAAGCCCAAATCACATTGCAACACAGGAAGAAAGCCCAAATCACAATCCAGCAAAGATCCCATTGCTCTCCTTCAGGGCACAGACGTCCCAGCGCACAATACTGACCTTGGACACTAGACATCAAAGACTCTACCACTCCTCCCTTGAAAACCATATATCTCTGGAACCATTTTCACCAGAAAACGTATCTGATGTGGGGTCTGCCTTGTCACATTGGTCTCTTCCAACTGAAACTCACCTGGGTACATGTGAACAGTAGAGCTGAGTTTACCTGACTGTAGCTTAAAGGTTTACACTGGGGGAGGATGTCAAAAGATGATGAAGATCCAAGTATGAGAAATAGGTGTTACAGATCTTTTCACTCTTGTGTTAAAGATTCTTGCAGACAGTCCTTAGGTCTCCTTTCAAATGCAAATACCCATTGAAGAGGCAACAGTTAAAGCTCTGGACTAACCTAGAAGGTAATATACTAATGAAATAGAGAAAGATACCATATGATTTCACTTATACATAGAATCTAAAACACAAAATAAATGAATAAACAAAAAACAGAAACAGACCCATAAATACGGAGAATAAGCTGAGGGTTGTTGGGTGTGTGTGTGTGTGTGTGAAGAGACAGGCAATACAAGTGGAGAGTGGGAGATATAGGCTTCCAGTTATGGAATGAGAAATTCATGGGGATAAAAGGTACAGCATAGGGAATATAGTCAACGGTATTTTAATAGCATTGGATGGTGACAGATGGTAGCTACATTGTGATAAGCACAGCAAAACATATGCACTTGTCAAATCGCTATGCTATACACCTGAAACTAATGAAACATTGTGTGTTGGTGATATGTCAATATAAAAAGTAAAAAAAAAGTTCAAAATAAGAAAAATAAGTTCTGGACTATATTAGAGCAGAGCACATATAAGAAAAGATGCAGACTCAAGAATTGGTGTAGAATCAATAAGCAGGATAAAATTTGACTTCCCAAATTGCTTAGAATCTTGGATTCTAGAAGGTCAAAGAAGACACTATAATTTCTTCACCTTATTATTTGGAGATATATCAATATATGTGAGTTTTCAGTTGTTATAAAATGTTCTTCTAGTGGCTTATATACATTAATAATCTTTACATCAAAGAGCAAGTAATTGGTTTCTGGTTTAGGTACAGACAATAAGATCTTGAGGAGCTCCAAAATTCACACAAATCCTGCTGTCCTAAACTTTAATAACTACAAAAATTCTATTCACTACAATTATAGAAGCAGAATCCCCATTTTTCCAGGCAACTGCTGAATAGAGCTCAGTGCCACAGTTAAGTTTCCCCAGAGGAAATCAGGGTTGCTGAGAACAGCCACAAAAGAAACTGGATTGTTTGATGCTCTCATCTCCCTTTCCACATCCTTAAATCCTAGGGATTTCCCTTTTGTCCACCTGAAGCACCCAGTACGCACTCACAAATATCTCCACCACAATTAAAAAAAAACACATTTTAGGAGCACCTGGGTGGCTCAGTTGGTTAAGTGGCTGCCTTTAGCTCAGGTCACGATCTCAGGGTCCTGGGATTGAGCCCATGTCGGGCTCTCTGCTCAGGAGGGAGTCTGCTTCTCCCTCTTCTCCCTTCCTGCTCCCCACTACCTCCCCACCTCATGTACTCTCTCTCAAATAAGTAAATACAATCATTAAAAAGAACACAGATTTTAGGATAAGATCTAGTCTGTGTGCTCACAGTGTCACAGTAGTTTTCAAACTGTTTTGACCATATCCTTATATAAAGAATATTTACCTCATGTCCAAATAAATGCATAAATGACTGAAATAAAAGTACCATGAAGCAATACCTTTCCTTACTAGGAGGAATTAACTCAGATTATTTTCTATTCTTTTCAATTTCATTTATTTTTCATTCAAGTCAAGATCCAGTATATTGATTTCACAGACATAGCTTTAAAAGAATTGGCTTCTGGGGCCCCTGGGTGGCTCAGTTGTTAAGCGTCTGCCTTTGGCTCAGGTCATGATCCCAGTGTCCTGGGATTGAGTCCTGCGTCGGGCTACTTGCTTAGCAGGGAGCCTGCTTCTCTCGCTGCCTCTGCCTGCCTCTCTGCCTACTTGTGTGTACTCTCTCTCTCTCTGGCAAATAAATAAAATCTTAAAAAAAAAAAAAGTATTGGCTTCCTATGGTACAAATGCTTAGCAAGATTACTAGAAGAAAACATAGGGGATAAGCTCCTTGATATGGGTTTCAGTAATGATTTTTTTTTCTTTGATTTGACACCAAAAAACAAAGGCAACAAAAGCAAAAATAGACAAGTGGGACTACAGCAAACTGAAAATCTTCTGCAAAGCAATGGAAATAATCAATGAAATGAAAGCAACCTACCAAATGGGAGAGAATATTTGCAAACTGTATATCTGATAAGGAATTAATATCCAAAATATATAAAGAAATCATACACTTAAAAACAAACAATCTGATTTTTAAAATGGGCAGAGGAGGGGCACCTAGCTGGCTCATTGGGTTGAGCCTCTGCCTTTGGCTCAGGTCATGATCTCAGGGTCCTGGGATCGAGCCCCTCATTGGGCTCTCTGCTCGGCAAGGAGCCTGCTTCCTGCTCTCCCTCTGCCTGCCTCTCTGCCTACTTGTGATTTCTGTCTGTCAAATAAATAAATAATAAAATCTTTAAAAAAAAATGGTCAGAGGATCTAAATAGACATTTTTCCAAAGGAGACATACCACGGCCAACAGGTACAAGAAATGGTACTAAATATTCCTAATTAGGAGGGAAATGCAAATCAAAACTACAATGAGATCACCTCACACATACACGATAGGTTATTAGCAAAAAGATAAGAAATAGAGCATGGCGACTATAGTTAATAATACTGCATTGAATATTTGAAAGTTGTTAAGAGAGTAGATGTTAGAAGTTTTCATCATAAGAAAGGTAACTATGTATGGTAGCAGATGTTAACTAGACTTATTATGGTTATCATTTCACAATATATATGAAAATAAAATCATTATGTTGTATACTTGAAAGCAATATAATGTTATATGTAAATTATACCTTAATAAAGCAAAATTTAGTTAAAAGACAAGACATAACAAGTATTGGTGAGGATATGAAGAAATGGAAATCCTTGTGCACTATTGGTTATAAATGGGGCATCCTATGGAATCCAATATGGAGGTTCCTCAAAAAATGAAAGATAATGTACATTTTTTAAAAAGTGACACATTAGTCCAGATTGACTTTATGGATATATATACAGAACATTTCACCCCAAAACTGCAGAATATACATTCCTTTTCAAGTACACATGGAACATTCTCCAGGATAGATCACATGTTAGACCACAAAACTGGAAATCAATTACAGGAAGAAAACTGAGGGAAAACATAAGCACATGGAGCCTAAAAATGTTACTAAACCACCAGTGGGTCAATGAAGAAATCAAAGGGGAAATCAAAACATACTTTGAAACAAATGAAAATGAAATGACAACATTCCAAAAGTATGAGATGCAGCAAAAGGAGTTCTAAGAAGGAATTTCATAGTGATACAGGCCTATCTCAAGAAACAAGAATAATCCCAAATAAATAATCTAACTTTATATCTAAAGAAATTTTAAAAAGAACAAACATAGTACAAAGTTATTAGAAGGAAAGACATAATAAAGATCAAAGCAGAAGTAAGTGAAATAGAGACTAAAAGGTCAAGGAAACTGAAAGTTGTTATTTAAAAAGATAAATAAAATCAATAAATCTCTAGCCAGAATTATGAAAAAAAAAGGAAGGTGGCCAAAATAAATAAAATCAGAAATAGAAGAGAAGTTACAACTGATACTGAGAAATACACAGGATTATAAGACTACTACAAAAAATTATACACCAACAAACTAGAAAACCTAGAAGAAATAGATAAATTCTTAGAAATATACAAACTTCTAAGACTGAATCACAAAGATGGAAAATCTGAATAGACCAATTATAAGTAACAAAATTAAATTAGTAATTTTAAAATTCCTAAAAACCAAAAATCCAAAACCAGACATCTTCATGGGTAAATTCTACTATACTTAAAGAAAAATTAGTACCTATTCTTCTCAAATTCCAAAAAATGGAAGAGGAAAAAGTGCTTCCAAATCATTTTACAAGGCCAGAATTTCCAGGGCACATGGGTTGCTCTGTTAAGTGGCTGACTCTTGGTTTCAGCTCAGGTCATGATCCCTGGGTTGTGAGACTGAGCTGTGCATCAGGCTCTGGACTCAGCCAGAGTCTGCTTGAGGTTCTCTCTCTCCCTCTGCCTCTGCCTCTGCCCCTCCCCTTGCTCACATTCACTCTCTCTCTAAAACAAATGAATACATGAATGAATGAATGAATGAATGAATGACTAAAACAAGGTCAGCATTTCTTTGACAGTGAAACCAAAGACCTCTCCCAAAAGAGAAAATTATAGGTCAAATCCCTGATAAACATAGATGTAAAAATCCTCAACAAATATTACAAACCAAATTCAGCAATACATTAAAAGGATCATACACCACAGTCAAGTGGGATTTATTCCAGGGATGCAAGGGTGCTTCAACATTCACAAGTTAATCAACATGATATACCACATTAACAAAAGAAAAAACCTTACGATTATCTCAATAGTTGCAGAAATAGCAACAGACAAAATTCAACATCCTATCATCAAAAAAAAAAAACAAAAAAAACTCTCAACAAAGTGGATGTACAAGGAATTCACCCCAGTGTGATAAAACAAACACACACACACACAAAACAAACTCATAGATATGATAAACCAATTAGTTGCCAGTGTTGGGAAGTTGGGGATGAGAAAAATAGGCAGGGTGGTCAAAAGGTACAAACTTCCAGTTATAAAATAAATGAGTTCTAGGGATGTAAAAATTTAAAAGTAAACAAACACACACATAAATAAAACAAAGTTCACTATAATCTTATTACCCAAAGATAACCACTGTTAATATATTTTTTAAAGATTTTATTTATTTATTTGACAGAGAGAGAGATCACAAGCAGGAAGAGAGGCAGGCAGAGAGAGATGGGGGGAAGGAGGCTCCCTGCTGAGCAGAGAGCCTGATGCAGAACTCGATCCCAGGACCCTGAGATCATGACCTGAGCTGAAGGCAGAGGCTTAACCCACTGAGCCACGCAGGTGCCACCACCACTGTTAATATTTTACTTTTCTTATGCACATAATGACATGCATAAAAAGTAGCTAAATAACACATATTTTTAAAAATAGATGATAAACATGTTATCACGATAATAGTAATAATGCTAATATCCCATTTCAACTTGATTTTTATCTGACAGTATCCATTGTATGACTGCATCATCATTTACTTAACCAATCTCTCATGTATAACTTTAAAGTTGTTTCCACAGGGGGCACCTGGGTGGCTCAGTGGGTTAAAGTTGTTTCCACAGTTAACAAAACAAAGAGGCAACCAACCCATGGAATGGGAGAAGATATTCACAATTTACACTAAAGACAAAGGGCTGATATCCAAGATCTATAAAGAACTCCTGAGACTTAACACACACAAAACAGATATTCATGTCAAAAAATGGGCAGAAGACATGAGCAGATACTTCTCCAAAGAAGACATACAAATGGCTAACAGACACATTAAAAAATGTTCATCATCATTAGCCATCAGGGAGATTCAAATCAAAACCACATTGAGATACCACCTTACACCAGTTAGAATGGCCAAAATTAACAAGACAGTAAACAACAAGTGTTGAAGAGGATGTAGAGAAAGGGGAACCCTCTTACACTGTTGGTGGGAATGCAAATTGGTGCAGCCACTTTGGAAAACAGTGTAGAGATTCCTTAAGAAATTAAAAATAGAGCTACCCCATGACCCTGCAATTGCACTACTGGGTATTTACCTCAAAGATACAGATGTAGTGAAAAGAAGGGCTGTCTGTACCCCAGTGTTCATAGCAGCAATGGCCACAGTCACCAAACTGTGGAAAGAGCCAAGATGCCCTTCAACAGATGAATGGATAAAGAAGATATGGTCCATATGGTCCATATATACAATAGTGTATTATGCCTCCATCAGAAAGGATGAATACCCAACTTTTGTATCAACATGGATGGGACTAGAAGAGATTATGCTGAGTGAAATAAGTCAAGCAGAGGAGTCAATTATTATATGGTTTCATTTACTTGTGAGGCATAAGGAATAACATGGAGGACATTGGGTAAAGTAGGGAAGTGAGTTGGGGGAAATTGGAGTGGGGGATGAACCATGAGAGACAGTGGATTCTGAGAAACAAACTGAGGGTTTAGGTGGGGGGTTGGGTGAGCCTGGTGGTGGGTATTAAGGAGGGCACATATTGCATGGAGCACTGGGTGTGGTGCATAAACAATGAATCTTGGAACACTGAAAAAATAAAATAAAATAAAATTCAATTAAATTTGTTTCCAATTTTTGACATTATAAATGAGGGATCAATGTGAGCATGTTTATGAATATTTCCTTATGTTAAATTCCTAGAAGTGGAGTCAGTGGTGAAGGGTTTGTACATTTAAAATACTCTGGCTTAGCTATTATACTTAGTCCGTGGCGTCACGGATATAGAACTCACCATAGCAAATGGACTGTCTTGAGGAGGGTTTAGATTTCAGAAAAAATAGTACATTTGCTGACATTTGAAATGTGATTGATAATTCACTATCAAAGGAGTCGTACAAGGTAAAAGGAAGAAAAAAAAGAGAGATGTCACAAATCCTTTACGAGCAACCGAGACAGTGGTGTGGAACAAGTATGGTAGCTAAGCAACTATCAACAATCCAGAGCTCATTGGAGGGGTTGGGGTGGAGAAGCTATGAGCTGCCTCTGTGGGTGCACTTAGAAATTCATGTTGGGTCATCTGGGTGGCTCAATCGGTTAAGCGTCTGCCTTCAACTCAAGTCATGATCTCAGGGTCCTGGGATCAAGCCCTGAATCGGGCTCCCTGGTCAGGGGGGAGCCTGTTTCTCCCTCTGCCTCTGCTGCTCCCCTCCAATCTGCCTGCTCGTGCTCGCTCTCACTCTCAATTAAAAAGTAAAGTCTTAAAAAAAGAAACAAAATCTCATGTCTGTTTTAGTACCTACTGGTCTTACATCTCCTTCCTACTCTTCCAATTCCTTTCCTTGCTAAGTTCCAGTTTAGCTTCCTGACTTTGAAGTGGTGTGTTCCCTTTCAATGTTCAGGCCCCAGATAATTTCTTAATGGATGGTGTCAGTTTTGCTTGTAAACTGGAATCTGAACATTGTTTCCAGTAAATATCCAATAATGTATCGGGGCACGCCAGTGAGTAACTCATCACTTTCACATGTGAGATCAGCATCTTCTGTAAGCTTTGTAATTCCCTATAATCTTGGGCCATAACAGAAAAGAGATGCTTTCTTTTGAGGCAGAGATGAAGAAAGAGAACTGGAGTTAGGGAAAGGGCAAGGAAACATAGATCACAAAAGAGAAAATTGTCTTTAGTATATAGTATTAACAGCATTGTCTTTGTATGGGAAGGATTTAGAGCATATTCATTCATTTCTTATTTATTCATTTACTTATTGATTCAACATTTATTAAGTACCCACAAAGAATCAGACGATTAGCCACTGGAAAGTCAAAGTTAAATACTTCATAATCATTGCCCGTGAGGAGCTCACAGTCTGAAAGATGAGCATATAATATTTTTAGTTATATCTGAACTTAGAAGTGGGGAGAAATGGTAAATATAGTTTTCAGTGTAAAGCTCAAGTTGGGATTGAAGAAATAGTATAACTGGTCAGAGTACAGGATGCAGCTACGTAACATGCTGTAATGCCTGTTGGGTGCCCCAGACCGTGGAGAACCTAGGACTGTATGCAGGGATTGCATTTGGGTTATGTTCATCACATGTGCTTAGACAGTTAATACTTAATGGCATATCATTGACATGTCACTGAACTAAGTGCTGCTAACTAAGAATAATTTTGCCTTGACTTCATGAAGTTTACATCTAAATCCATTGGTCACTGGAGGACCCAAAGAAGAGAAGAAAAAGATATTTATTTAATGTTTAGCTAATGAGTAAAGCTGGTACAAGATCTTATAAGACAAGTTATCATAATGGATTTGGCTCAGTTGAGTTTATTCCAGAGGGCACTTACCAAGGCCAAGAAGGAAAGCTGCACAAAAGCACAGAGTTGGGGTGCCTGGGTGGCTCAGTGGGTTAAAGCCTCTGCCTTCAGCTCAGGTCATGGTCCCAGGGTCCTGGGATCAAGCCCCACATCGGGCTCTCTGCTCAGCAGGGAGCCTGCTTCCTCCTCTCTCTCTGCCTACCTCTCTGTGATCTCCATCTGTCAAATAAATAAATAAAATCTTTAAAAAAAAATAAAAAAAAAAAGCACAGAGTTAAGAGGCAACTATCTTAGGTAAGCAGTTAATCAATAAGTTTCTTAGTAGTTTCTCCAGTGCAGTTGTACCATCTTGTTTGAAAACCCTGTGCAGTGGTTAGTCAGTATTGGAAAGGAGGACAATGACGAATCAAAGGAAAATGCAACCGTTAAAATCACATTGCAATTATGATAAGAAACAGATTAGCCAGGAGAGATTGTGCTGTCAAAACCTAGATATTGAAAAAAAATTAACAAACCTGGCATCTTTGAAGTTTATGATTAAGTACAAAAACAAAATGAATTTTTAGGAATTTCAGTTAAGTTCTATGCTTCTCTTTGGTGATGATCCCATCCTTAGTTTTATGATAATCCAGGTATCTCCAGCTATCTCAATGTATGTTGTGAAATTTTGTAAGCACAATAAAGTTACAAAGATAAATAATTATGTATAGGAAAATATAGTTGGCTAAACTCATGAGATCTGAATTCCATTTTAGTTTGCCAATAACTCGTGTGAATTTGACAAAAATAATTCTCTTTCTGATTCTTAATTTCTTTTCTTCTAAGTTATGGAATTTGACTGCTTTATACAGTATCATCTCATCATCTTTTTGTACACCTTGGGCCTCATATATTTATGGGGCTGGGTGGGAAGTGGTATTAGTGACTTGGAAATCCGAGTTTTGTAACTCTCCAAAACTGGGGGCTCATTAACATGCTAAAGAACCTCACTGTTTGGGAAGAATGGCATGAAAATTTGTCTTGCATCTAGGAGGACACTCAGAACACACAACTAAGCACATGCAAAGGGAAAATTAATACTTACTGGAGGCTTCAGTCTGGTGGTGAAGACAGGGGATGGGCCAAAGAAACCTATAATGGGAGCGTTTCCTGCCTATCTTAAAATTTATTGGGACGCCTGGGTGGCTCAGTTGGTTAAGCAGCTGCCTTCGGCTCAGGTCATGATCCCAGCGTCCTGGGATCGAGTCCCACATCGGGCTCCTTGCTCCGCAGGGAGCCTGCTTCTCCCTCTGCCTCTGCCTACCACTCTGTCTGCCTGTGCTCACTCGCTCTCTCTCTAACAAATAAATAAATTAAAAAAAAAAAAATTAAAAAAAAAATTTATTGAGAATCTCTGTTTTTTAATTTAATTTTATTATTTAATATAATTTATTTTATTTTTTGTTTCACACTAATATCTGGATCAAGAAAGTGCCGTAATATTCCTTTTCTGGGATTTCGCAATCGCTGAAGTCATCTTGCTGATTGCTTTACTTTAGTCTTGGCAGGAGCAGGTAACATACCCCTGCTTTTACATGATTTACAACTGAACAAAGCCTTTTGTCCACGCCCCCCCTCAGTTCTTAATAGGGCAGAACAATTGTTTTTTTGTGTTTTGTTTTTAATTTGAAGGAATCATTCTGAGCTGCAGTCAACACCCATCCCAGGCATGTAGAGTCAAGTGTTTTGGCCAAAGGTGACTTTTGGGTCAGGTATTAACTGTGGAGAGGCATTCAGATATTTTGCCTATTGAATTTTAAAAGACTTATTTGTGAAAGACTTAACTTCAGGACATTGTGGCTTTAAAAAGTGTGCAAATGTTTAGGTTGTCACCACTCGGAGTGGTTGCTCACAACACAACCAAGGTGTGGCATTTGTACTACACAGGTTCTATCTTGCTGATTATTTATGGTAATTACACAGGAGGTGAATGAACACACTGTGCAAGCTGGAAAAATAAAGAGAGATTGTGATTTGAGGGGAGGAGAGGAGATGTGAAGAGAGGTAGGGATATTGAATAAAATGGGTGTGGTGTATGTTCTGGTTCTGAAACCTTGGTATCTGTCAACCATGCAGTAGATACAAAGATCTCTGTAGCATTAAAACTAATAGAAATCCCATTTAAATTTTTGTTCCTGTTGCTTTTGAAATATATCCTCTTAAATACACATGAGAATTGTAAAAGAACTATTTTCCAATTTAAAGCAAAATAAACTAATTTGCCATTTCTCTTATCTGAATCTTTATGTGCTTATCAGAACACTGTTGTTTGCACAAACCATTAGTTGATATTTCCAAAATTTTTATTTATTATTCTTCTGCTATGCTGCTGAGTAGTTCTTTCCATAAGCATCTAAAAAATTTAAAACATATACTTCCAAATGTTTCTTGTTAAAGTATTTCAAAACTTTTCATTTATAGTATTCTGATAAAAAAAAAAAGAACCTGGAGAATATTTTAGATTCTGTTTTTCTTTTATGATTCATACTGGTATCTGTACTTCAGCATTAGTATATATCACATAATTTAGTGTATATATACACTAAATACTAAATAATATATAATTACAATTAAAAAAGATTATTATAATGTATAAAATAATTATATTTAAAATATATAAATAATCATTATATAACTATATTTAAAATAATACAAAGTAATATATACTAAATATATTATGTAATTAGTTTATATTTGTTAAACTGTCAAAGCTTCAGTTTTCCCAGCAGTAAAATGGGATTTGAATACTTCCTAAAGATTACTGAAAGGATGAAACAAGAAAATTAGACAACTAGCACAACTACTCTGACAGTAGTAGTTAATGAATGAATATATATTATTAGCCAGATAAACATGGTTACATCCTCAAGATACTTACTACATATATATCAAATAGTCCAAAGGATGATTTATAGACACAAATTCAGAGATCTTGAGAGTCTCATTATTCAAAACTCTGCATCTATTCACATAACTTATTTCCTGAGGTGAAGAAAGGCTTCCCTGATAAGTTGTCAGATAAGTAGGATGAGCATAGGCTAGGCAGCTTGGAGGAAGAATCAAGAATAAATAAAGGGGGGGGGCACCTGGGTGGCTTAGTCCATTAAGTGTCTCCCTTTGGCTCCAGTCACGATCCTGGGGTCCTAGAATCGAGTTCCATGTCGGGTTCTCTGCTCAACAAGGAGTCTGTTCCTCCCTCTCCCTCTGCTGCTCTTTCTCTCTCTTTCTTTGTCAAATAAGTAAATAAAATCTTAAAAAAAAAAAAGAATAAATAAGGGGGATGGTGATTGGGGCAGGGAGAGGAAATGAACATATGCAAAAATTTTCAGAGGCTCCCAAACTTGGCTGCATATTGGAATCATCTGGGGAGCTTTAAAAACATCAATCCTAGCCCTGGGTCCCCCAGGAGTTCTGATTTCATTGGTCTGGGGCAACCAGGCTAGTAGGGATGTTTTTAAAGCTCTCCAAGTGATTCTAATGTGCAGTCAAGGTTTAGAACCATTGCACCGGAGGCAGGAAATCTGGAAGCCACAAGAAAATAGGGAGAAAGGGTAATGAGTAAAGAGGATAGAGAGGGTAAGATGGAAGAAGTGGACAATGTATAAAATGCCTCGTCCAACTGTGCAATCCTATCCTGTGCTGAGCTATGCTAAGAACTTCCAGCTTTATTCAGAACAGAGAACAGCTGCAAAGAAAGGTTTTGCTCTCACGGCTGCAGGGTCAAGAACTGACTGTAGAAAGTAAGACCAGAGGCAGGAGAGAAGTTTGGTAAGGTAGAGTTTGCAATTGTGCAGGCTAGAGAAGACGGTAGCCTAAACCAGAGCAGTGCCCATGGGTGGAGGAAAATGGAGTGATTTGAGAGCCCTTACAGGAAGAGCTGACAGAAGCTGGTGACTGACTGGAAAGCAGGGCGGGATGCTTTTAATTAAGGTTAGCCAGAACAAGTAGAGGTCTGTGAGAAAAAGGTAAATTCGGTGTTGGAAATGCTGGTTTGACATGTGCAATGGATGTCTAGATGCAGGTGTTGGGAAGCAGTTGGGACATATAGCTCTGGAACTAGAGAAAGCAAGGGTAGGGACCCGTGTATTAGATACTGAAAGCAAGGATTTAGTACTCAGGTCTCACACAGACTTCCTTTTCCCTCTCTTCTTTGCAGCTCCACTGGACTGGCCCCACCAGACCTGAACTTCGGGGCCTGTCACATAAATCATGTTTTGATTTAGCATGTAATGTCGGTAAAACACTAAAGTAAAGGGGAGAAATGAGAGCAGCACAGCTTATTACAGAGAGCCACTTTGTTACAACTCTTCCCGTGGAGATGGTAAAGACACTGTGGAAGCACCAGAAAGACAAAATCAAATATGACATGGGCTCTGCATCCCACCTCAGATGTGGGTTCTTGGCAGCCATGTTTTTTCCTACCTGACCCTGGCCCCTTGGTCAGACCTAAATGGACCAAATGTGGCACCTGACTCCAGTTGGACCAATCTGATACTCTCTGGACAATGTAAACTGAGAGACATATTAATCTCAGAGCTCTGGAAGAAAAGTCAAAGGATTCCTGCTGGGGAATTGCCTTATTTCCTCCATTCCTGCTTATAGTTGGTTGACTTTTCTTTGGATTCTGTAAAACAGATTTCACTAATAGTCCCAGTAAAATATCCATAAATTCTTGTAAGTAAATTGGAAATATTCTAAATGTCAATGAACATAATGCCACCATTACAAAACTGGGAAACCCTCTGACTTACTCTTCAATATTGTCTTGTAAGATTACTCATTAAATGAAAAAAACACTGGAAGAGCAACACAGATGGTATCATTCCCTGTGAAAAAAAAAAACTATCTGTGTAGGTATGCATAAAATCTGATATCTGAGCCACAGCCAAATTTTAAGAGTAGTTACTTTTTTTTGGATTTGGAATTGTACAGGAAGTATTTAATAGCTTTTTATTTTTATATATTTTTAAGTTTTAACAAAATTTTCATTTTTTGTTAACCTAGCTTGAGTTGATTTTTCTAACTTGTAGCCAAGAGTCTTCACACGACAACTGAAGCCACATAAATACAAAACTTCAAGAAGCTTAATATTCATTAACTCTATAGTGAGATTTGGAGAGGAGCATTAAGTTGGAAGGACATTAATAATTAGAAAGGATATAAATTAAGAAAGGTAGTCAGGATCCAGATCATGACAGTTCTCATATATATACATCTTCAGGTTCCCCACCTTATAAATAACAACCTCAGGTTCTAGGAATGATTGAGTACAAACCATCCTTCTTGCTGTACAAGAATCTGAAGATAAAGCCTCTGAACCCTTCCAATTTATAATAGCATGAGAGATTGTTTTGAATATTTGAAGAATATACAACTGAAATTTTTGAACCGAGTCTGGATTTAGTGGTAGTAGGAAAATATTTGTGCTAACTTGTCCTTAATAAATACTTCAGTATCAGTATCAACTTCTAAATCTACAAACACCTCCATTAATCTTTTATTTGACATGGCATCTCAAAGAAAATGACAGCAAACACAGCAAAGATATTTAAAATATCTGGCCACTTAAAGAATAAAAATATGCCATCTGGTTTATGCATACCCCCAGGAAATAAAAAAGTGATGTTGTTTTTGTTTAAGTATGCTTTCCATAATCTACTGCCAACATTTTTCAATTAACAATTTCCCACCATCACTAAAAGGTAACTCTCTAGCTTGTACACTAAAAAATCTGTACACTTCCATCTACATTCCACGCAGTTATGAACAGTCACTCAGTTTTATCAGTTTAAATAGGATTTTATATTTTCAAAGATGTAGGCCTGTTCAACGAACTGTGACAGTGATTTTTAGCCTATTTTTATTGCAAAATATAACATGTTGAGAAGAGTTTATAGGAAAATGCAGATGTTATGAATGTACAGGTTAGGAGATAGAACACTGCTGGCAACCTAGAAGTCTGCCCATGTTGTCCATGTAGGCCTTCAAGAACATACCCTCCTCCCTTTAGCTTAGACATAATCGTTATTATGATTTTATGATAATAACTTCCTTATATTTTTGTTATAGTTTTTTTTTTACCAATTATGTATGCATCCCTTTTTCTGAACTTTATGTAAATGGATGTATAGTAATAATTTTCTTCTGTAACTCATGATTATAATGTTTATTCAAGGACACCTGAATGGCTCAGTGGGTTGGGCCTCTGCCTTCGGCTTGGGTCATGATCCTGGGGTCCTGGGGTCGAGCCTGCGCTTGGCTCTCTGCTCGGCGGGGAGCCTGCTTCCCCCTCTCTCTCTGCCTGCCTCTCTGCCTACTTGTGATCTCTCTGTCATATAAATAAATAAAATCTTTTTTAAAAAATAAGGTTTATTCAAGTTTGTATAAACCTGTAATTTGTTCATTTTTCAAAAAAAGATTTTATTTTATTTATTTGTGTGAGAGAGAGAAAGTGAGAGCACAATTAGGGGGAGAAGCAGGCAGGGGGAGAAGCAGGATCCCTGCTGAGCAAGGAGCCTGATGTGGAACTCGCTCCCAGGACTCTGGGATCATGACCTGAGCCAAAAGCAGACACTTAACAAACCAAGCCACCCAGGTGTCCGTGTAATTTGTTCATTTTAATTACTGAGTAATATTCGACTATAAGAACACAGCACTTTTTTGTTATTGTTATTCTATTTTTGATAGACAAAAAAGTATAAAGCCTCTTTAAGACCTAAAGTAAATATAATTTGGTGTGACCCTAATATTTGTATCCAAAATTTTATTTGAAATTGAATGTTTATAAAATAGGGATCTCTAGAGCAACATTGCTCAATAGAGATTTCTGGATAATGGAAAGGGTTCAAAAATGACGATCTTTTTCTCTTAGTTTTCCCTTTTAAAATCTTTCATTCTATGAGATCTATTATAAAGTTCTGCTGCCTTTAGAAATACGCTCCTCTTTATCACTTTCCACAAATTAAAATGGAAGGCAGGAAGAATCTCTTACAAAACAATTCCTCGAGGATACTGTCAGTCCTGACACTTTTCATAGGAGTTCCTTAAACAGCGAAGCATTTACACCTCATGTGAGAGAAATCACTGCTGAACACACTCCCTGCATGTTTTGTCCCTGTTTGGTTGTCATTACAGCTGTGCAACAGGTGCACAGACTTTCTTCCTTTTTAAAAATAATTGCAAAGAGGCTTCCCACCCCCATCCACTCAGTAGGTGGTCCTAAGCCTTAAACCAAACAAAGCTGCAAGGAAATGATCTCCTTGTCACTGAATTCTGCCCATTAGGAACAGTCACTTTCCAGAATTAATGCAGCAAAAGCAATTGCCATTTTCTATCATTGCAGAGTGAAGCACATGATCTGCACTTGGCAAAAGTACATGAACAAATGCTCAAAACTTGAAAAGTAATTGTGTGATGTACTATCAAGAGCATTAATCAAATACTTGAGCAAACTAAGCAGCAATAGCTTAGCAGCATATTTATGGATATGTCTCCTCAGGCAAGGAAAACAAAGGCAAAAGAAACTGTTGGGACTACACCAAGATAAAAAGCTTTTGCAAAGCAAAGGAAAAACCGTCCAAAAACAAAAAGGCACCCAACTGAACAGGAGAAGATATTTGCAAGGGATATATCTGATAGAGGTTAAATCCAAAATACATAAAGAACGTTTACAAGTCAACAACAAAAAAACAAACAATCTGATTAAAAAATGGGCGGAGGATCTGAATAGACATTTTTTTCTAGAGAAGACATACAGATGGCTAACAAACACATGAAAAGATGTTTAGCACCCCTCATCATCAGGGAAATGCAAATTAAAACCACAATGAGATATCACCTTACACAGTCAGAATGGCTATTATCAAAAAGAAAAGAAATAACAAATATTGGCAAGAATGTGGAGAAAAAGGAACCTGATGCACTGTTGGTAGGAATGTAAATTGGTGCAATCATTGTGGAAAACAGTACGATTCCTCAAAAAATTAAAAACGGAAATGCCACATGATCCAGTAATTCCACTACTGGGTATTTACCCAAAGAAAATGAAAACACCGATTCAAAAGATACCCAACCCAAGATAGCCAACCCAAGTGTCCATTGATAAATGAACAGATAAAGAAGATGTGTATATGTATACACATATACGGAATATTACTAAAAAAAGGAGATCTTGCCATTTGCAACAATGTGGATGGACCTAGAGTGTATTATGCTAAGTAAAATAAATCAGACAGAGAAAGACAAATGCCATATGATTTCACTTTTATGTGGAATCTGAAAAACAAAACAAACAAATGAAAAACAGGCTTTTAAATACAGAGAACAAACTGAAGACTGACAGGAGGTGGGTGGGGGGATGGGCAGAATAGGTGAAGAGGATTAGGAGGTAGAGGCTTTCAGTTATAAAATAAATAAGTCATGAAAATGAGAAGTACAGCATAGGGAATAAAGTCAATAATACTATGATATGAGGCAGTGTGTCCAAGGTCCCGAGGATCTGTCTCTGGCTTCAACAGTGTTAGGACCAAACAGATCCAGGGATGCCCCTCCTACAAGCCTCCAACCACCTTCCAAACTTTTTTCCAACTTTTTTTTCCAGATGCAGCATTCAGAGCCATGTTCTCAGTCACTCTGCCTCTGGGACCAGCCAACACCATATTTTGAGGGTAGCTCCTTAATACTGATCTCCCAGATTCGTCAGAATTATTCCACCCAAGTGGAGGACAGCATCGACCGCCTGGTCGGCAGATGCATGCTGACTTTCTTTGGGCATATCTTTCTTTGGGCTTCTGCTTCTTTTGGACCATGTGGCTCTGGAGGGAGGGGGCCGCTTATTCCAGGAGTTGGATGAGGAGAAGCGCAAGGGAGCTGAATGTCCCTTAAAGACGTAAAACCAGCGCTGCAGCTGTGCCCTGTTCCAGGATGTACAGAAGTGTCCCAAGATTAGTGGGATAAAACCCTGGACACCGTGGAAGCTGCCATGCTCCCGGAGAAGAATGTTAATCAGGCCCTTTTGGATATGCGTGGCCTGGGTTCTGCCACACCAACTTCCATCTCTGTGACTTCCTGGAAAACCACTTCCCAGATGAGGAGGTGAAACTTGTCAAGGAAATGGGCTACCATTCAACTAACTTCTGCAGGCTGGCTGGCCCCCAGGCTGGGGCCAGGTGAGCGTCTCTTCCCAAAGCTAACCCTCAAGCACAGCTAGGAGCCTCTGAAGCCCAGCAGTCCTTGAGGGGGCCCTCTGGCATTCCCTTGGTGCCAGGGTTTGTGCCCAAACCTCTCTCTGCAGACACTGGGCAGCTTTTAAACCACTCTAGAACCCTCTCACAAGCCATGGACCAAATGGAAACAACAAAGCTTTTTGCAGAAAAAAAAATTGTAATATTATAATAACATTGTACGGTTAACTACACTTACCATGGTGAGCATTAAGTAATGTAAAGAATTGTTGAATCACTATGCTATACACCTGAAACTAATATGACATTGTATGTCAACTATACTTCAATAATTATTAAAAAGCAGCCATAGAATAGAGCATGTTTGGCTCCCTAAAAATGTTAAATTCCATATTAATAAAAGATGAGAATATAACAATAGGTTACTCTATTTCTGCTATGTAAGGAGGAATTTTTAAATCATTTTATAAAAACACTATAAAATAAATGATCACAAAAAATACCAAATTAGTTAATATAACTAATTAACAAATATCTCCTTTCAGATGGTCCCTTCTCTACTTAAATTTAAAAAACTCTTGAGGAATGCCTGGTATTTGCCTGGGTTGGTTCACTCAGTGGAACTGTAGGTGACTGGGTAGTACTTCTGCAAGCTCCTACTTGAAACAAGTAGCCAGGACAAAAGTTGCACCCTAACCCCAAAAAAGTATGGTACACACACCAAAGCAAAGGAGTTCAGAGTGTTGGGTGTACAAAATGATTAATACAGTAAAATTTAGATCAATTACTTTACTTATTAGTAGCAGGTTATATAGAAAATGTGATTGGGAAAAATGGAGTTACTGGCTAACATGTGATTGCTCAAACTTTGTGCCTCTACTAATATGAGTAACTAAAATATTTCCTATAACTATAAAATTATGTCTCATCTTACCAGAAGGGATTTCATAAGATTGATAGCATAAATGGAAATTTAAATTCAAACTCCAAGTTCTTTTGAAATGAAGACACAAAGTATGAAACAAGTAAAAAATCACAGCATATAAAAATAAGCATTTTCAATTCATAGGAAAAAACCCCTCGGATGTTTTATATTTAGGTATCTACTGAGTCTTACAACCTGAGCTTCAATTCTACAGGAATATTTGGAAGTCATTCTCACTGAGCTGGCCAATTCCCCTTGTACACGATGAATAGAACCATCTCAGCTCTGATTAACTGAGCACAGTGATTTCCAAAACAGGAAACTATCTGCCTGGGACATATCAACAAAGCAATTTCCTTTTCTGAATGCATGTAGTTGTATTGAACTGGGAAACATTTCTGAACATGGTTTACTAGCTAGAAAACCATGCTCTTGGGTAATGTTTTCACAGTTTGCCAGCATCTATAGATGAGAACAAACATGAGCTGTAAAGAACTCTATTTCAACTTAATGTTTTTTCTCACCCTCAATATTTATCAATAATCAAGAAAACTGTTGATGGTACAATCTTCCTTGAATTTCATCACAAAGAATAACCAACCACAGGAATTCTTCAGGTTTGTTATTAAATGTGAACTGATATTATGAACTGAAACTGATAAATCCGAATGGGAAATTCAAAACCTTCAGATTGCTGAGCATAAACTCTGTTATTTTTCAGTTACATTCCCCTTTTTATTCCAAAATTGAAGATACACACATAAAAGTGCTTGAAAGATTTTGTAATCAAGCTAAAGATCTGAGGTAGTAAATAATGATGGTTCAGCAGCACAACTTGTGGTTTACTTTTCTATTTATGTCTTCCGTTTTTAAAATGACATACTTAATAACTGAGCTCGTACAGAGAGGGAACATATTTTCAATTATTGAAGAGTCCAAATTCAAAATGTCATAAAAATGGTATATAAGCCCTTTTTATAAGCAGTCTTTATATTAGGATTAAATTTTGTTATAATTCAGAGTTTACCTCAGCACTGTCTTTTATACACACTCACATGCACACGACGCACACATCCCACGCATTCCAGGTAATAGTTATATATATGTTATACATTATATATACTATATTTGATAATTTTAAGAAATTTTTCTTTATTCTAATCTCTTCTCTATCACTCTGATTAGTAACATCCAACTTTTAAAACATTAAATAGATAATTTCAGAGATTGGTTTATAAGGTAAGTTCATTTTGGGCTTTGGCACAAAACTGATTATTAAAGCAAAGCACAAGAACATTTTTAATAAAAGGATATGTTTTCTCTTGTTCTCAGCTTCCATGAGAAAACAAAAAAATAAAACACTGTGTACTGAAGAATATGGAAGTATTTTCATTTATGTGCCAAGGAGCAATATATTGACATTTGAGCCAGATTACTCATACTAATGATCTGGGAAAACAGACAAAATTAAATTATATAATAAAGCTAAGTTGGATAAATATTGGCTAGTTATTTGTTTTGTTTTAAAGATTTTATTTATTAGAGAGTGAGAGAGCGTGCATGCACAAGCAGGGGGAGCAGCAGAGGGAGAGGGAGAAGCAGGCTCCCTGCCAAGCAGGGAGCCCGATGCTGGACTGATCCCAGGACTCTGGGATGATGACCTAAGCCGAAGGCAGACACTTAACTGACTGAGCCACCCGGGCGACCCCAAGTTATTTGTAAGCAGGAAACCCACACCATAAAGACTCAATGGTTAAGCAATATAGACAAAGCACTATTGTTGTAAAAAAGCTGGGAGTAAGTGAATTGGGTTGACTTGCCCTTCTTCAGTAGTGTGCCAGGCCTCCCCTTTCTACAGTTAAGATGACAGGGAATTGTCTGTGAGTCAGTGGATGCATCGTATCACCGTATCACTGTGCAGGAAGGTGCTCTTGTCTCTAGGCAGATTCTTGCTAAGGTATTGTTGAAACCCCAAAGAAGAGAAAATCAGTCAATGGAAGCGTTCTTTCAGTGTCACAAAGAGCTGGTAATCTAGCTCGTTGGCTTCCACATCCAGGTTTGCCATTGATTTGCTCTGTGATAAAACACTTAACCCTCAGCTCAACAGTCTAAAATAAAGGAAGCTTTGCTGCGGGACTGGCAGCAGGTTTAATTAATCTTCTTAAGGAGCTCTAAATCCCTGGCTATGTGGCTAGGGGAAAAGTACATAATTAAGGGTCTGGTCTTCCAGAGAGGGAAAGCACTAGGCTGGAAAGTCTTACCATAATGAGCACATGCCAGGAATGTGATAAGTAAGGGTTACACACAAAAACTGAAAAGGAAGATAAATTAATGTAGGAAGTTATACTGAGAAAATGTGACCACCTAGTGATCACCATCAGTTTTGGCCATTTGAAATATGAGAATCTAGAAGTATCTGAAGAATGAGAAAACAGGAGGGACTTGTTTGCAGGATAATAATGTAAGCAGTACCATTTATTCAGATCCTATTATGTTTTAGGCATTCTCCAGAGGCAGTTTATATATATATATATATATATATATATATATATATATATATTCTATATATAAAGTTATATATTTATATATATAACTTTATCTATTGAAAGGTAGGCATTACTGTCTTAATACATAAGCAAACAGTGTCACTGCAAGATTCCTTGATTTGCCCAAGGTGATAGAGCTATTAAGTGGCAGAGTCAGGTTTTAAACCCAGGTTTAAAAATCCTGTAGTTGTCACTCTAGGTTACACGGGTCTCAGCGAGTCAGAGAGAAGACTCTCTCTTCTAAGAGAAGAACTTGTTTGATGATGTCTATGCCCAAAGAAAACAATTAATTCCATGGAAGTTCTATTCAATGAGATTTTTGTCTCTCAGGTTGAGTAGCGGATTTTGTTCCCAAGGGAAGAGCCCCAAAGAATTTCACAATAAAGAGTAACTTCAGGGTACAGCTTCCTCCAAACAGAGAAAGACATGTGACCCTCACAAATTCCATGTCATGACAGTCACATGAAAAATATTGGACTCTATATAAACAGTCTTGAAAAATAACATAGTAACTCATTTAATAGCTAATGCACAAACTGCTTAAGAGGAATGAAATTTGCACTGGAAAAGGATGGGGTTCTTTGTTTACCGCACAATGAAACAGTTACTTGTGATGTTTTGAAAGTGTGTAGGTATTTGTTAGTCCATATGTTTAACATTTAAGTTTTACTTTAAAATTTGGGTCTTGGGGCAGGGTGGCTCAATTGGTTAAGCATCGGCTTTAGGTTCAGGTCATGATCCTGGAGTCCCTGGATCAAGCCCCAGATCGGCTTCTCCCTCTGCCCATCCCCCTGCTCATTCTCTCACTCCTTCTCTCAAATAAATAAATAAAATCGTTTTAGGAAAATAAAATAAGATATGGATCTTGGGGAGCCTAACTGACTCATCTCAGTAGAGCATGTGACTCAATCTCTGGGTTGTGATTTCGAGCCTCATGTTGGGTATAGAGATTACTTAAAAATTGGGGAAAAAAAATCATAAGAAAAAATAAGATCTGGTCTCACACTGTATTTCCAAAATGAGTAACTGACATTTCACTGCGTGGCAGCAGCTTCACTTAGTTTTATTATTTTGAAAAACTTAAATGTAATAGATTTTTACCAAGTGACAATTTCTCTGGATGAGAGAAAGTTTAAATATTTTCTTAAATATTTTCTTTGTATATTTTACAAAACTGAATAGATACTGTAACATTAAGAACACAAATATGAGGGGTGCCTGAGTGGCTCAGTGTGTTAAAGCCTCTGCCTTCGGCTCAGGTCATGATCTCAGGACCCTGGGATCAAGCCCCGCATCATCGGGCTCTCTGCTCAGCAGGCAGCCTGCTTTCCTCTCCGTCTCTGCCTGCCTCTCTGCCTACTTGTGATCTCTGTCAAATAAATAAATAAAACCTTAAAAAAAAAAGAATACAAATATGAAGAAATATGAAATTGAAGAACCTTCTGGCATGAGAACAATTGCTTGAAAAATACACTCTTAATTATACTACAGAAGGAACAGAAGAGTGCTCATAAAATAAAATTACTTATTTTTACATTAAATGACTAGGAAGCAGGGGCGCCTAGGTGGCTCAGTTGATTAAGCATCCAACTCTTGATTCTGGCTCAGAGCATGCATGATCTCAGTGTTGTGAGATCAAGCCCCACATTAGGCTCCACACTCAGTGGGAAGTCTGCTTGAGATTCTCCCTCTCCTTCTGCCCCTCCCCCCACTCGAGCACACACACTTTCAAATAAATACATCTTTAAAAAATAATAATAATAACTAGGAATCAGGGTGAGATAGTGAAAAGGAGACCTGGGTTTTAGTTCTAGTTCTTCCAACAACCATATCGTGGGTAAGTTTCAAAAATAAGGGGGTTGGATTTGGTGGTCTCAAGTGTTCTATGCAGCTTGCTCTATATGTCTAAAGTTCCTAAGAGCTGGATGAGTAACTTACAAAACATTTTCTCAAGCAAGGATAGAATCATAACTACTTGAGTCACTGAAAGTTTCACTGGACAAGTTCCTCATGGGGATGCCATATGAGGAGATCCTTCCTTGGCTTGGTATATGCAGAATGATGTAATGTTTTAATAGGCCTCACCTTGTCTGGTGGAATCACTTTATCAGTTGATTTCTGGCTGACAGCAATGAAAGAAGTACTCAAAGTGGCCTGTATATGAGATTTAAAATCCTTTTATTATGCTGCATGAGGTTCCAAATGAAAAATATCACTATCTGTCCCCATTTCTAGTGCTTACTATGACAAGGTGTGTTCTGTGTAAAACACCCAGTCACACAGATAGAGGTTTACTTAGCAAGAATTCTCAATCAGTGAGGAGGAAGCCCTAATGATCTTATAATTCTTATTATCATCATGCATTTACACAATGAGTTCCTTTAAGGAAGGCTTCTTGAAACTTCTTCCAAGTACTATGGAAAGGTTGGCATTTAGCCATGGTTGAAGAATCGTCAGAGTTTTCTATGTGGGTGGGGGAACTTCTTTGCTAAACAGACAACTGGAATATTCCCTCAATGTAATAAAGTAAATAAACTTCATGTTTCCCTGGCACTCTCTCCTCTCTTTTTGGTCAACTTTTTCTTTACCCATGTTGCTTTTTTTTATTTTGTTTGTTTGTTTTTTATGTTTTTTTTAAGTAAGCTCTATGTACAACATGTGGCTTAAACTCACAACCCCAGACCAGGAGTTGTATGCTCTACCAACTGAGCCAGCCAGGGGCCCGGCCTGTGTTTTTTTTTAAGATTTTATTTATTTTTTTTTGACAAAGAGAGTACACAAGCAGGGGAAGCAGCAAGCAGAGGGAGAGGGAGAGGGAGACGTAGGCTCCCTGCTGAGCAGGGAGCGCAATGTGGGGCTCGATCCCAGGATCCCGGGATCATGACCTGAGCCAAAGGCAGCCGCTTAACTGACTGAGCCGCCCAGGTGCCCCGCCTGTGTTGTTTTTAAAACCAAGAAGTATATGCAAGAAAAATCAGACCACAAACGTTCAATTATCCTTATCAGCTTTTACTCAAATTTTACTTTTCTCACTTTAAAGTTATAAGCCAGCCCTCCTCCTCCTTTAAAATTTGAGGATTTGAGTTTTACTTGAGAACTATAAATAAGGCTGGGCCACCTGGGTGGCTCAGTTGGTTAAGGTCAGACTCTTGGTCTCAGCTTGGGTCATGATTTCAGGGTTGTGAGATGGAACCCTGGGTGGGGCTCTGCACTCAGCAGGGAGTCTGCTTGAGATTCTCTCTTGCCCTCTTCCTCTACCCCTCCCTGCCCTTCTCTCTCTCTCTCTCTCAAATAAATAAATCTTAAAAAAAATAAAAAAAATAAAAAAGAGCAATACCTGGGTGGCTCAGTCGATTAAGTGTCTGCTTTCAGCTCACGTCATGATCTCAGGGTCCTGGGATTGAGCCCCACATTGGGCTCTCTGCTCAGCAGGGAGTCTGATTCTCCCTCTGCCTGCCATTCCCCCTGCTTGTGCTTGCCCGCTCTCTCTGACAAATAAATAAATAAAATCTTAAAAAAAAAAAAAAAGAAATACAGATCAGGCAATCACTGTTTATGACTCATAGGCTAAGAGTATTGTATATATTTCTTCTTACCTATACCATCCCCAATCAGGAAAAATGAACAGTATTTGTTTTTCACATTTCTCTCTGTAGATCATAAACCTGGTTCAGTTCCACAAACATGTATCAAATACTATGCTAGGTACTGGAAGCACAAAGATTAAAGAAGAATGGTTATTGCTCTCATGGAGCTTATAGTTAAATAGAAATATAATTATAGTAGTAATGATAATGTGTAACATTTATTGAATGATTCCTATGAGGCCAAGCAGCCCTAAATGTTTTAGACAAATTATCTCATTTAATCACCTCTGGAATAGGGATTATTATTTTACAGGTGAGTAAATGGAACATTGAGGGAAGTTTAGCAACTTGTCCATGGTCATGCTTGCAATGAATGAGAAAGTTGTGTTGAAACTTGGTCTCTCAACTCTAGGAACTCGTATTCTTAATCAGTACTTTATTTATTTTAAAGATGTTATTTCTTTATTTGACAGAGAGAGACAGTGAGAGAGGGAACACAAGCAGAGGGAGTGGGAGAGGGAGAAGCAGGCTTCCTTCCAGGCAGGAAGCCTGATGCGGGGCTGATCCCAGGACCCTGGGACCATGACCTGAGCTGAAGGCAGATGCTTAAAGACTGAGTCACTGAGGTGCCCCCTAATCAGTACTTTAAAGTCTTCTAGGAGTACATCTAATAAGAAAGGTAAGAGAAGTGATGACATCTCACAGAAGGACTCGGCAGCAATCTATGACTCTGCGGATGTCTTATTAATGACATAGAATAGGCAATGCAAGTAAGACGGAGATGGTCAATGGATTCTAGGCCTTCATACAGAATCAGACCAAGCTTTGATCAAAAAATAAAATATTATTTTCTTTCATTTCATTCTCTAATTCAGGTAATGACAGAGCACTGGGTGGAATGTGGGACAGGGAAGAACATGGCTCCTGTCCTTAGAGATCTTCATTCATACCTAACAGCAATTCATATATAATTCAGAAACTTCACATTTCCAGGAATTTGTAAAAGCAAACAAAACAAAAACAAATCAACAAACCCCTGCAAATACCTGGGCAAAATTATCCAGGCACAACAGTTCTTGTTTCTGTCTTTATTTTATTTTATTTATTTATTTGAGAGACAGAGAGCAAGAGAGAGAGCACAACACAAGACTCAATTCCAGGACCTTGGGATCATGACCTGAGCCAGAAGTTAAACCAGCTGAGCCCCTCTTGTGACTCTCTTGTTGTTCTCTTCAATACCTTTAGTTGGAGGATTTGAGTTCTTTGGAGAAAATACCAAGGATAAAGCTGCAAAGCAAAATGGAGAGGTAGATTGAAGAAAATCTCTATCTTAACAGTTTTTATAGCATTTAAGAAATAACACACAATTAAGGAAGACTCATTAGAATTTAGCCAGAATAAATATTTTTAAAATTTCTAGAGATTAGGGGCACCTGAGTGGCTTAGTTGGCTAGGGGTCTGCCTTTGGCTCAGGTCATTATCTCAAGGTCCTGGGATCGAGTCCTGTGTCCAGCTCTCTGATTAGTGGGGAGTCTTCTGCTCCTTCTCTGTCTAGCCTTTCCCCTCTTGCCCTGCTAGTGCTATCTCTCCCTCAAATAAATGGATAAAGAAGATGTGGTCCATTTACACAATGGAATATTACTCACCCATCAGAAAGAATGAATACATAACTATTACACCAACATGGATGGGACTGGAGGAGATTATGCTAAGTGAAATAAGTCAAACAGAGACAGTCAATTATCATATGGTATTACTTATTTGTGGAACACAAGGAATAGCATGGAAGCCATTATGAGAAGGGAAAAATGAAGGGGAAGAAATTGGAGTGGGAGACAAACCATGAGAGACTATGGACTCTGGGAAAAAAATGGAGGGAAAGGGGTGGGAGGAGGGGTGAGCTGGTGATGGGTATTAAGGAGGGCACGGATTTCGTGGAGCACTGGGTGTTATATGCAAATAGTGACTCATAGAACACTATATCAAAAACAAATGATGTACTGCATGGTAACCAATATAACACTGTAAAAATAAAAGTAAGTAAGTAAATAAATAAATAAATAAAGTATTTTAAAAAATTTTTAGAGATTAATATAAAAAAATTTCCTGTCTGCTGCAATTTTCAAGGTATATCAAGACTTTACTCAGAAGAATGTACTTTATGTGAAAAGTTGGATGGTGAAAAATGATATTTTTTGAGATGAGACACTAATAGGCTTTATAATTCATGGAAGGATATTGAGAATTAAGGACCAAAAATAAAGATAGAAAAAAAGATTTGTGGAAAGTTTTTAAATTACTGTTCCCAAAATAGTAAATACACATTTCTTTTTTATAATAACTCCAAGTTAATGAATGTTTTATAAAACTAGGGAAAAAATTGAATTTTAACTCTAACTGTGCAAGTTCACTTGAATAGTATTTAATATTTAGTCTGAACACAGTTTTCTTTCTTTTTCAAAGATTTTTAAAATTTATTTATTTGAGAGAGAGAGAGAGAGAAAGAGTTCATGAGCAGGGGTGGGGGCAATGTTAGAGGGAGAATCAGATTCCCTTCTGATCAGGGAGCCCTACATGGGGGTCCATATGAGGATTATCCCAGGACACTGAGATCATAACCTGAGCCTAAGTATGACGTTTATCCAACTGAGCCACCCAGGGGCCCCTGCCTTTTTTTTTTTTTTTAATTACATCCATAAACAAGTTTAACAGATGAACTGTTCTTACTGCCCATAGACTCTGGGATGTACAAAAAGAATACATATTCTTTTAAAATCAGTGAATAATGAAGTATGGTTAAGAGGCTTAATTTTCTTAAATAACCCTATCAGAACATAAAAATTTCAATATATGTTATTTTCTTTCATATGATCTCTGTATAGCATCAAGATCAATTACTTGATCTATTGAGGCTACTGCTACAAATAATTTTAGAAATGCTCATTTGGGACTAGCCATCCAATTCTGAATTGCATTTTGAAAAATTAACTATTTGTGAAACTTTATCCTTTGAAAGTGGTTTAATTTTTGGAGTAAAGCTAAAATCATTGAGCCAAGTCTTAGGAACAAGAAGGATTGCTTGTAATTCAAAATGAACTATGTGTCTAAAGTAATAAGACTAATTCTGATATGAGGCTTACAGAAAGTGGAGAAGTGATGAAAGGAAAGGCATGTTGCACAATGATTTGCTTGGTTAATGCTAAGTGGGTGATCAGCTACATTACTGACTGATGGTAGAAGAGATTTGAGTAACTTGTTCATGGTGAACTCAGCAGAATAAATAATAGAATCCACAGGTGAGCTTTTATTTGAAGACATACTCACCTAGGTGGTGCAATCACTGCTTGTCTGCTGCACTAACCAAAGTGGTAAGTCTTATAGTGGGGCAAAGGGCAAAAAGAAGAATGTGGGATTATGGTGGTAAAGGGAAAGGTTCTGTGTATTTTTAGATTAAATGAATAATGTAAAATTTCATTTTTACTAGAAGGTTTGAGAACAAAAGCTTTCTGTTAAAATCAAAGTACATAATTTACCCAATTACATTGAACGATGAGGAGAAATAGAGAATGACACTGTTCTCCCTTTTACCTTTGTTATCAAATTAAGATTCAAGAAATAAGTAAAACAGTTTTTCAGGGGTGCCTGGGTGGCTCAGTCTGTTGGGCATCTGCTTTTAGCTCAAGTCATGATTTCAGGGTCCTGGGATCAAGCCCCACATCAGGGTTTCTGCTCAGTGGGGAGCCTATTTCCCCCTCTCCCTTTGCCCCTTCCCCTGCTTATGCTCTCTCTCTTTCTCCCCACCTCCCTTTGCTTTCCCTCTCTCTCAAATAAATAAATAAAATGTTTTAAAGCAAATAAAACAGTTGTTCACAAGCATCATTCAAATACTCTCTGCTGTCTTCTCTTTTGAAAACTAGCACTTCTGCTCAAACTATCATTTGTAATATTCCTTTACAAGAGAAAACTTTCAGAAACATATAATAGATACATTTGCAGTCATTAGCTTAAAATACATATTTGAAATACAGCTGGGATAATGATACCTTCAATTGGCATAGTGCTTTGAAGTTTTCAAATTACTTTCCTATTTCTGTGGCATAGAAGCAGGAAAGATGTATCACTTAATTTTTTCTCCAGAAAAACAGACCAGTAAGGGATAGATTGGATAGGTAGGTGGATAGGTAGATGTAGGTAGATTTATATTAAAAAATTGGCATACACAATTATGGAGGATGGCAAGCTTAAATAAAAACTGTAGGGCAAGCTAGCAGGCTAGAAACTCAGGCAGGATTTTTATGTCTTGAGGCAGAATTCTTTCTTTTCAGAGAAATCTTGGTTTTTACTCTCAAGGCCTTCAACTAATTGGGTGATGCCCACCCATATCGTCAAGGGTAATCTTCTTCCTCTTCTTCTTCGTCTTCTTTTTTTTTTTTTTTTTGGTATAAGTTTTTAATTTTAATTCCAGTATAGGTACCATACATGTCATATTAGTCTCAGGGTACAATATAGTGAATGATTCAACAATTCTATACATTACTTGGTGCTCACGTTAAGTGTACTCTTAATTTTTTTCACTTCTTTCACCCATTCCCCACCTGTCTCCACTCTGGTAACCATCAATTTTTTTTCTATAGTTAAGAGTCTATTTCTCGGTTTCTCTCTCTCTTTTTCCCTTTTGTCTATTTTGTTTCTTAAATTCCACAAATGAGTGAAATCACATGGTATGGTTTTTCTCTGACTGGCCTAACTAGCTTAGCATTATACTCTCTAGCTCCATCCATTTTGTTGCAAATAGCAAAATTTCATTCTTTTGTATGACTGAATAGTATTACACATAGTATTATGCATATATACCACCTCTTCTTTACATTCATCTCTGTTTTTTTTAAAGATTTTATTTATTTGACAGAATGAGAGAGATCACAAGTAGGCAGAGAGACAGGCAGAGCAAGGCTCCCTGCTGAGCAGAGAGCCTGAGGTTGGACTCCATCCCAGGACCCTGAGATCATGATCTTAGCCAAAGGCAGAGGCTTAACCCACTGAGCCACCCAGGCACCCCTACATTCATCTCTTAATGGACACTTGGGCTGCTTCCATATCTTGGCTATTGTAAATAATGCTGCTATAAACATAGGGGTGCATGTACTCTTTTAAGTTAGTATTTTCATATTCTTTGGGTAAATACCCAGTAGTGTAATTACTGGATCACAGGTAGTTCTATTTTTAATATTTTGAGGAACATCCATACTGTTTTCCAGAGTGGCTGTACCAGTTTGCATTCCCACAACAGTGCAAGAGGGTTCCTTTTTCTCCACACCCTCACAACACTTGCCATTTCTTGTATTGTTGACTTTAGCTCCTGACAGGTGTGAGGTGGTATCTCATTGCATTTACATTTCCCTGATGATGAGTGATGTTGAGCACTGTATCTGTTGGCCATCTGTATATCATCTTGTAGAAACCTCTGTTCATGCGTCTTCTGCCCATTTTTAAATTGGAGTATTTGTTTTTCGGGCATTGGGTTGCATAAGTTCTTTATATATTTTAAATACTAACAGTTTATTGGATATCATTTGAAAATATCTTCTCCCATCCAGTAGGTTGTCTTTTATTTTGTTGATTGGTTCTTTCATTGTGCAAAAGCTTTTTATTTTGATATAGTCCCAATAGTTTATTTTTGCTTTTATTTCCCTTATCTTAGGAGACATATCTAGAAAAATGTTGCTATAACCAATTTCAGAGAAATTAACTGCCTGTGCTCTCCTCTAGGACTTTTATGGTTCTAGGTCTCACATTTAGTTCTTTAACCATTTTGGATTTAATTTTTGTGTATGGCATAAGAAAGCGGTCCTGTTTTATTCTTTTGCATGTAGCTGTCCAGTTTTCACAATACCATTTGTAGAAGAGTTTGTCTTTTTCCTACTACATATTCTTGCCTCTTTCGATGAAGACTAATTGACCCTATAATTACGGGTTTTTTTCTGGGCTTTCTACCCTATTCCATTGATGTATGTGTCTATTTTTTGTGCCATCAAGGATAATCTTCTTTATGTAAGTCAATTGATTGTAAATGTTAATCGCATCTATAAAATACTTTCTTGGGTTTGTCATTGTTGTTATTGTTTTTCTCATTTGTCATGTGAGGAAACCACAGCTCAGTAAAATTAAGAAACCCAAGTAAGTTGCCCATCTAAGAATTGAGTGAAGCCAGATTAAAGTTCATGTTTTGCTTTCCGAGGTTAGGGTTTCACCAATTCCACTCTATCACATCTCTTTTGAATGTTTTCAACAGGGCTCATAGCCCTTAATATTTAACAGGGAAATTATTTCTTCAATCGCGATGACTTTTTTTAATGTTTCATGATTATTTAGTTAGCATAAATGTTTTGTTCTTGATTGAAAAGATCATTTTCTTGGCTGTGTCAATTTATTTATTTATTTTTTTTATTTAGTGATTTCACTTAAGCTATGTGATTCCAAAAAGATCCAGTAGAATCTATAGTTTTACTCATCACATGGAGAATTACCATGATGTGGTCATAGCCTCCACGCATACTATGAGGCAAGCTCTCCCAGGGGCTATGGAACAGGAAGGCTTATTGACAAAATTAATAGGTTCAAATTATAGTTTATTAAATCATTTGAAGATATCAGTATGAAGCCATAAAAAAAGAGATTGATTAGGTTAATACACTTAGATTGAGAGTGAGAATACCATACTATCTGAATCTCTTATGCAAAGCACATATGTCCTGTGTCTCTCTCTGTTGTTTTAGGTCCCCTGGCTCACAACATGATTATGAGAGCCATAGTTGAGATTTGAACAAGGTACCCACAGGTGGGCAATGATACACATTTATCCATCAAAAAACTCAGGTCAATTAACCTGTTTGAACCACTATGGTTTTTATTTGTATTTCCTCGGATGAGAAGAGAGCACTTAAGACCAGAATGGGATCATAATTGTGTTATTATTATCCAGGGGTCATCATGATCATGAATTGGTTTTTATGCTTCTTTCTGTCTTAAGTAATACTTTTCCTCCAACACAATTTCTATTAATTCTATCTGTCTTTGGTGTATGTGAAAGATTAGTAATTAAGCCTTGATACACCATATATATTATAAGTTTGCTTATGTCTTACATACTACTTTTTACTCATTATGCATACCTATATCCTGTGGACTTAAACTATATGTCATAAATTAATAGCTTACTTATTATCTATGCTTTCTGCTTTTTCTGAGTTTTACTCATACCACTTGTTTACTTGTCTTTTTACCATAATTGAATATTCTCAAATAATTTGCACATTACAATATTGGAAGAAATAATCACAAACTTTATAAACCTCCAAATCAATAATCTTAATAATAATAGAGATCTCTTTAAAAAGTTGCTATGAGGGGTGCCTGGGTGCCTCAGTGGGTTAAAAAGTTGCTATGAGGGGCACCTGGGTGGCTCAGTCGTTAAGCATCTGCCTTCAGCTCAGGTCATGATCCTGGGGTTCTGGGATCGAGCCCCATATCAGGCTTCCTGCTCAGTGGGAAGCCTGCTTCTCCCTCTCCAACTCCCCCTGCTTGTGGTCCCTCTCTCGCTGTGTTTCTCTCTGTCAAATAAATAAATAAAATCTTAAAAAAAAAAAAAAAGTCGCTATGAGACCAGAGCTCTAGTGTTCTTATCAAAACAACAACAATAAAATGGTAATTATATGAGGTAAAGGATGTGTTAACTAATCTTATTGTGGTAAACATTTTGAAAGATACATATGTATCAAATCATCACATCTTAAACCTTAAATTTACACAATGTTATATGTTAGTACATCTCAATGAAGCTGTGAAAAAAAGGATGAATTATAAATTACAACTCCCTTGTGTAACTTTGCTCATAACATCACTTCAAATTAGATTTTTATAATGATGAGGGATTGTGCCAGTAGAGGCAAATGATAGCAGGTCCTACCTTTGAGGCTTACTTCTAGAGAATCCAAATTATAAATATAGCTTCTCATGGATTAATCCAATTTTTCAGGTATTTATTTTTTAAGATAAAGTGTTACAAATATTAATAGAGAGCTCTTTCTATCATAGGACTTAGATTCTAAACCAATTCAAATACAAACATAATTATGAAGTAGTCTCTCAGTTTGAATAGCTCCAACTATCAGGGCACGAACATCCATGAGTAATCACTATGAACAATGTCACAAAATAATGGGAAAGGGAATGCTATCTCTAAGGGAATAGCAAAATTTTCTAAGAGAAGCCATTATGGTTGAATTTGATAAATAGGAGTTTGTAAGATGGTTAACTGAGATGAAGAAAACACACATACAAACCATGCAGGAAAGATATGGAGGAATAAAAGAAAATAGAATGGACAGAGCGTGGGGCAAATTTGGAATGGGTAAAGTGAAGATTTCCTTAGGGTTGGGAGACAAATACGGTAAGGTAATATGTTCATAGCACGAAGGGCCTCTTAGTATGTTGTTATGGGTTTGGAGTTTCTTTTTAGACAGTGAGGAATTATAAAAGAAATTTAAACATGGGTGTGACATAATCAGATTTGTGTTCCCAGATATCATCCAGCTTGGGTCAGACAGATCAGATTCTGATCTTGGTTTCTACCTCAAGGCTTTGGGTAACAAGTTTCCTGCCAGACTCTTCAGCAATGTCCAACATGCAGCCATGACCTACCAACGTCTTTTTATAATCTCCAGTCAACACTTCTCCTCTTCCAGAACACATACAGAGAGGGGTGCCTGGGTGGCTCAGTGGGTTAAAGCCTCTGCCTTCGGCTCAGGTCATGATCTCAGGGTCCTGGGATGGAGCCCTGCATCGGGCTCTCTGCTCAGCAGGGACCCTGCTTCCTCCTCTCTCTCTGCCTGCTTCTCTGCCTACTTGTGATCTCTGTCTGTCAAATAAATAAATGAGATCTTTAAAAAAAAAATGTAAAAAAACACACATAGAGAGAAACACACTTCGTATTTTTTGGTTATTTTCTGGCTGAAGTTTCCCTTGTTAACTTTTTACGTGTATAGCTCTCAACTATCCCTTTACATAGGCTATTCCTATTCTTTCTACAAAGTCCTCTTGAACTGAAAAAAGACATCAGCTCAGAAGTTATACAGTTCAGCTTCCCCACTCTATTCTATACAGATTTCCTGTAACAATTTTGAAAATGTTTTTCATTATTTAGTTCTCAGCTGTATATTTTTATGCATAGTTTCCTTACAGTTTCTTTTGTAAGTCTTTTTGTCATGAATATTTTTATAACTATATGCCTTTAGTTAGTTTATTTATTTTTAAAGATTTTACTTATTTATCTGACAGAGAAAGAGAGATCATAAGTAGTCAGAGAGGCAGGTGGGGGCGTGGTGGGGAGAAGCAGGCTCCCTCCCGATGTTGGACTCCATCCCAGGACCCTGGGATCAGGACCCGAGGCAAAGGCAGAAGCTTAACCCACTGAGCCACCCAGGTGACCCTAGTATATTAATTTAATTTAATTTTTATTTTTTTAAAAGATTTTATTTATTTATTTGACAGAGAGAGAGATTACAAGTAAGCAGAGAGGCAGGCAGAGAGAAAGGGGGAAGCAGGCTCCCTGCTGAGCAGAGAGCCCGATGCGGGGCTCGATACCAAGACCCTGAGATGATGACCCGAGCCAAAGGCAGAGGCTTAACCCACTGAGCCACTCAGGTGCCCCTAGTTTATTTATTTAATTTTATTATTTATTATTATTATTTTTTAAAGATTTTATTTATTTGACGGACAGAGAGCACAAGTAGGCAGAGAGGCAGGCAGAGAGAGAGGGGGAAGCAGGCTCCCCGCCTAGCAGAGAGCCTGATGCAGGGCTCGATCCCAGGACACTGGGATCATGACCCGAGCCAAAGGCAGAGGCTTCAACCCACTGAGCCACCCAGGCGCCCTATTTATTTAATTTTAAAAGCAAAACTCCAAAAAATAGTACCACTAACTTGCTATGTAAATCAAAATGTCATTATTAACAAAATTCAAACTATACATTTTTGTAAGAATAATTACAGGAGTTTGGATATATGATCAAGGATGCAGACAATGGTTTACTTTAATCATTCTTGTCACAACTGTTGCAGATATGGCTTGGAACAGAAAGCAAGAAAGAAAGTTAGCAGACTTCTGGTAACAGGTTAAATGAATTGAACTCCAAATTGTAGGCACTTCTGTTCATTTCTGAAAAGACTCTCTGTTTAATCTCCTGCCTGAACACATTGAAACTCTCCTTTTGTTTTGGATGACATGTATTCAGGTGTCACTCAGGTTGGGAAACACCCCTTCTGACTGGTGCCTGGGAACCTTTAAGGCTTCTGGACTGAACAAAAGGGTTCTCTCCGAATATAAAGGCTCAAATGTCTGTTGTTACTTCTCAGCCCCTCAGGAAGCAACTGCTATTCTGCCAATGATTAAAACAGCAACAGCAACATGAACAACATGAGCAAACCACTGACCTTTGTTGGTAAAATGGCAAAGGTTATATAGAATTTGTTATGCTTGAGACCTTATTTTGTATTGGTTTTATTTGGTAAAGTGATGTACCAAGCAATTTTGATTTTAAGCTTTGAATTAAAAAAAAAAATTTAGACAATCTTGACAAGTGTAAAATTTGAATATGAATTTGAAACGTTATTCAATAATATTTATTCACTAGGCTTATGTACATGACACTATTCTAGGCAATAATTAAGTTTTCAAAGAATTGTGTGCAGTGGTTGTCATGATTAAGTCAAGAAAAAAAGGAGCCAATGATGTCAGATTCTTCAAAATTTGAATAGGAAGAAGTCCTTAGAGAAAATTAAGAAAAAAGGGGGAAAAAAGATTTGCTAAAGTTCATAAGAAAAAAGAATAGTATATTTAATTACAAAAGCATCTTAAACCTTTGTACAACAAAATGTCTATAAGGAAATTCAAAAGAAAACAACAAAATAGGAAAAATATTACAACACATATAACAGAAAAAACAAAATTTTTAACACAGAAAGTGTTCTGAAAATGCAATAAAAATAAATAATCCACTAGAAAAATGAGCAAAGGTTTTAAAGGAATAGTTTATACAAAAGGAAATATAAATGTCTAATAACTGTATAAAACACAGTCAACTTCAAACACAAAGAAAGGCAAAAGAAAATATTTTTTATTAACAGATGGGTAAAGCTAAAAATTTTGGTTTACCCTATGTATGCAAGAGATTCTCAAACACTACTAGAATAGTATTCTAGTCTCAAACACTACTAGAGGATAATATATATAAAAACATATAACATCATTGAAGATAATTTGGTAGTATCTCTCAAAATTTCAAATAGAAATACTCTTTAACCCAAAACTCTCACAATTAGAAACATACAATGTGGGTATACTATCACATGTATGTAAGGATATCATCTCAAGGATGTTTGCTTGGCTATAGTAGGAAAAAACTGTAAAAACCTAAATGTCCATCAATGGAGAGCTTATTTACCTACATAAAATAAGATACAATGCTGCTATAAAATAATATATAGTATAGATAGATGTGTGTGTGTGTGTGTGTTTGTGTGAATGAGAGAGAGAGAGAGAGAGAGAGAGAGAGAGAAATGTAGAAAGATGCCCAAGAACTACTAATAAGAAAAAACAAGTTGAGGAATCATGGGTATAATATGATTACATTTTTGTATGAAAAAAGTAGAGACAAAAGCACAAGCAACAAAAGAAAAAACTGAGTGACAAAATTTCCTCAAAATTAAGAAAATTTGTATTTCAAAGGATATAAAAAAGAAAGTAAAAGGACAACCCACAGATTGGGAGAAAACATGCAAATCATATATAGCACAAGGCACTTATATCTAGAATATATAAAGAACTTTTCCAATTCAACCATAAAAAAACAATAGCCCAATTAAAAATGGGCAAAGGATCTAAACAGACACTTCTCCAAAAAAGATATGGTTATTACTTAATGGTTAATAAGTACATAAAACAACATTCAGCATCCTTAGTCTTCAGGGAAATCAAAATCATGATGAGATTCCTTTTTACCCCATTAGAATGGTTAAAATAAAAGGCATGCAAGTGTTAGTGAAGATTTGGAGAATTGGAATCCTCATATACTGCTGACTAGGTTGAAAAATCATGCAGTACTTTGAAAACAGTTTTTCCTCAAAATGTGAAACAGAAGGGCACCTGGGGGGGCTCAGCTGATTAAGCGTCTGCCTCCGGCTCAGATCATGATCCCAGAGTCCCAGGATTGAGTCCAGAATTGGGCTTCCTCTTCTGTGGGAAGCTTTCTTCTCCCTCCGCCTCTGCTTCTCTCTCTCTCTCTGTATCTCATGAATGAATAAATAAAATCTTTAAAAAAAAAAAACCTTAAAAAAATGTTAAACGGAGTTTACCATAGACTCCACCAATTCTACTCTTATATATTTACTCAAGAGAATTGAAAGCAGATGTTCACACAAAACCTTGTACATGAATGTTCATAGTAGCATTATTCATAATGCAGGAAGAAGTAGAAACTGAAATGTCTATCAGCTGATGAACAGATAAACAAAATATGGTATAGCCATACAATGGACTATACAGAAAGACATGACGTAATGTACATGCTTCACCAAGGATGAAACTTAAAAACAACATGCTAAGTAAAATGGGCCAGACACAAGTGGCCATAGGTTGCATGATCCCAGTTAACAGATAAATTCATAAATACAGAAAGTAGTTTAGTGGTTTCCAGTGGCAGCAGGGAATGGGGAGTAACTGATAACATGTATAGGGTATCCTTTTGGGGTGATGAAATGTTCTGAAATTAGGTAGTGATACTGACTTTACAACCTTGTGAATATACTAAAAGCCACTGAATTATACATGGAAAGGCTGAACATTAAAATATTTGAATCATATCTCAGTAAAGTTATTTTCAAAAGGTAAAGGAATAGACCTTTGTGTTCAGTTGATCTTTGAACAATGCCAGGGTTAGTGGCACTGAGCCCCCACACAGTCAAAAATCTGTGTATAACTTTTAACTCCCCCAAAACTCAACTCCTAGTAGGCCTACTGTTGACTGGAAGCCAAACTGATTACATAAATAGTTGATAAACACATATTTGTATATGTATTATATACTGTATTCTTACAACAAAGTTAGCTAGACAAAAGAAAATGTTATTAAGAAAATAATAGGAAAGAGAAAATACATTTACAGTACGGTACTATATTTATCGGAAAAAAGTCTGCATATAAGCGGACCTGAATAATTTAAACCAATGCCTTAAAGTGTCACTATATAATCAAAATTAGTTTATTGAACTAATTGCACTTGGTAAAGTGCAAACATCTTTACTTGTTCTCCCTACTGGGGTCCAAACAAGCTCAGCAAAATCTTCCTTTTTTGGACACTATCTCAGGCAGAGTCCCTTAACTTCTCCCTGTCACTTTCATAAATTACCACAAAGCCTCATTTGTAGGTAACAGAGACTCTAGTCCAGTCTAACATCAAGGGTTTAATTTTATCCAGTTCAAAGCTTATCTGCTCTCCCTTCACTCTTCTAACTTGTTCCTCTACCCTGTCCTCCCTTCTGCTACCTCCCAGGTCTGCTTTCACGGTGAAGTTACCATCTGGAACATAACTTTGGTGCTGGCTCTTCTCTCTTGGGCCACTTTTGTGAGCTCTCTGGACACCTCTCTCCCTCCCGATTCCACAGGCAGAGCCCCCACTCACACTATGCTCTCTCAGGCAGGCCCTGGCTTCTCCAATGAAGCGACATACCCTCACCCTGGGTGTCTGTACGGTAGGATACTTTCAGGAGGATTCAGCCCAACAACCTTCTCTGGCACACATGCAGATCACAGAAAACTCAAGCACAGGTTTCTCTTCCCCTGCAGGGACTGTTCCTCTGTTCAGGGTTCAGAGGCTGGCTTCTTTCTTTTAACTTTTTTTTTTTTTTTTTAAATTCAGGAATACAGCATACCAAGAAAGACTGCATGTAATAGATACATACACCAGAGAATAGCAACATCAACAATAAAATTAACATCTATATACACACCTCCCAGATGCTCTCTTAAGAAACAGAGCATTTCCAATTTCTTTGAATCCTTCTATTTCCCTCTAAGGTGGCATTCCCTTCCCTCTCCTACAATAGGTGATTGTGAATTTTGTGCTGTTTTGTTTTGTTGTACATTTAATAATAGTTTTTGCCATATATATAGCCAAATATACATATATTACTAAATAATAATGTTGCTTAGCTGTACCTGCTTTTGAAATTTATATGAATGGAGCTATATTCCAGACCCTGGAGGCAAATTGTCTGGTTTCAAATCAGGCCCCTCCCCATTATGTGATCCTGGGCAGTGACTTAACCCTTCTATAAATCAGTTTCTGCATCTGTAAACTGAAGGTAATAACAGCAGTCACATCATTGAATTATAGTTGAATTAAGTAAATGAATAATTGTAAAATACCTGGTCTGACACTAATAATTGTTTATTTAAAAATGTTTGTTTATGTAGTCTTCTGTAACTTCTATGACGTTTTCTATAACTTCTATGATGTTTTATGTAACATCTTTTTTTAATCTCTTTTTTTTTTAAAGATTTTATTTATTTATTTATTTATTTGTCAGAGAGAGGGAGAGCGAGAGAGCGAGCACAGGCAGGCAGAGGCTCCCTGCTGAGCAAGGAGCCTGATGCGGGACTCGATCCCAGGACGCCGGGATCATGACCTGAGTGAAGGCAGCTGCTTAACCAACTGAGCCACGCAGGCGTCCCTCTTTTTTTTAATCTTTATGAATTATACCCAGGTTGTGGTTCATTTGTTAATTTCCCTAAAACATTCTACTGTACCATAATTTTTTTATCTATTCTACTTCTCACTGATACTTGAGATGTTTCCAGATTGAGGTTATTTAAGACTTACTCAAATCCTTTGACCACTTTTTAAATTTTTCATTTTCTGGCTTTTTCTAAGTAAATTGTAGGAATACCTTATGTATTCTGCATACTAACCTATTGCCAGTTTTATGTAAGTAGATAACTTTCCATAGGTTTTTACTCATCTTTATCTTGGTAATGTGTTTTTATTTTATTTGAATTCACTTAATTAACATATACTGTATTATTAGTTTCAGAGGTAGAGTTCAGTGATTCATCAGTTGTATTTAATACCCAGTGCTCATTACATCATGTGCCTTCCTTAATGCCCATCACCCCATTACCCTATCCCCCTACATTCCAGCCCTCAGTTTGTCTCCTAGAGTTAAGATTCTCTGAGGATTTTTCTCCTTTTCTGATTATAATGTGTTTTTTTAACTCAGCAAAAATTTCGACATTCTGAGATAATTGTAGATTCACTGATGCTGTGTTTTGATAGAGAAATTCTTAGTTTCAATGTAGCTAAATTTCTCAATCTTTTCTTTTCTGAATCTTGTTTAAGAAATTCTTCCCTGTCCGAGATCATGAATACCATCTTCTGTATTATCTTCTAAAATGTTTATAATTTTGCCTTTTATATTTAGGTCTTTAACACACCTGGATTTATTTCTATTATTTTTCATCTGATGTCAGGTAAAGGTCCATTTTCACATTTTTTCTTACTCAGCTTTTCTAGTGCCTTTTATGGAAAATTCCTCATTTCTCGACTCATCTCCACTGACATCACTGTCACAGATTAAATGTCTACAGATTGTAGGTCTTTCTTTGATCTTTGATCTTTCTTTCTCCTCAACAGTTTTATCTGTTTGTTGCCAGTATACAGAGATGCAATTGATTTTTTATTTTATTTATTTTTTTTAAAGATTTTATTTATTTATTTGACAGACAGATCACAAGTAGGCAGAGAGGCAGGCAGAGAGAGAATGGAGGAAGCAGGCTCCCTGCTGAGCAGAGAGCCTGATGCCGGGCTCGATCCCAGGACGCCGGGATCATGACCTGAGCTGAAGGCAGAGGCTTTAACCCACTGAGCCACCCAGGCGCCCCTGCAATTGATTTTTTAATAATGATTTCCAGCTAGCAACCTTACTGATAATAACAATTTTGTATATAGATTATTTTGTTTTCAATAGTGACAATCAGTTGCAAATTACAACAGTTTTATTTCTTTCTTTCCATCCTGATACATTTTATTTCTTTTTCTGGCCAGACTGTAGTGACTAAGACCTCCAGGACCATGCTGAGAAGAAGAGCCAGTAATGGACATCCTTTCCTGTTTCTGATGTATCACCATTAAGTAGGATACTTGCTGTATTTTGTGTATTTTTTTGGACATGTGTAGATATCATTTATAAAATTATGGAAGTTCTTTTCTATTCCTAGTTTACTAATAGCTTTTATCAAAAATGATTGTTAAATGTTATACAATGCTTTTTGAAATCTATTGTGATAATGGAGTTTTTCTACATTGAAATTTTAATACAGATAATTAGATATTCTAATACTAAATGAACTTGCAATTCCTATAATAAAATCAACTCTGACTTGATTTATCAACCTTAAAAATACATTGCAGGGTGAAATTTGCTAATATCTCATTTAGGAATGATTCTTTAATTAGGAGGGCGATACAGGCTCTTCCCCCCCCCCCTTTTTTTGCGTTCTTTTCTGAATTTGGTATCAAGCTGATGAAATTGGAGAATGTTCCCTTTTTTATACTTTCTGAAAACATATGAATGATCAAAATTTCCTTGACTGTTTGGTAGGATTCATAAAACTATATGGGTCTAGAGTTTCCTTTATAAGACTATTTTGACCTAGTGATTGGATTTCTTTTATTGCTACATGATCATACATGTTCTATATTTTGCCATATTAACTATACAGATTCCTATTTTAGATTGGTAATGACATTTTTCTAGAGATTTGTCTATTTTATATGTATTTTAACACTCTTTGCCATAAGGTTGTTTGGAATATTTTAAAAATATCTGCTACATGTTTTATTTTGTTCCTCATTCCTAGTATATATTTCAAGATTCTATTTATTTGAGAGAGAGCGAGAGCACTAGAGAGAGCATGAGTGGGGAGGGACAGAGGGAGAGGGAGAAACAGACTCCCTGCTAAGCAGGGACACAGGGCTTGATCCCAGGATCCTGAGATCATGACCTGAGCTGAAGGCAGAGGCTTAACTGACTGAGCCGCCCCTTCATTCCTGATATTTTTAGGTTGTGCCCTTTATCTTTTTTTTTTAACTTTTTATTTTAATTCCTGTTAGTTAACATACAGTATTATATTAGTTTCAGGTGAACAACACAGTGAATCAATAATTCCTTATAATACCCAGGGCTCATCACAAGAAGTGCCCTCCTTAATGTTATCACTTATTTAACCCATTGTTCCACTCACCTCCCCTCTGGTAACCATGTTTTTTCTCTATAGTTAAGTGTCTGTTTCTTGGTTTTTCTCTCTCTCTCTCTCTCTCTCTCTCTGTTTTTCCCCCTTTGTTTTGTTTCTTAAATTCCATATATGAATGAACCATATAGTATTTGTCTTCCTCTGTCTGACTTATTTCACTTTGTATTATACTCTCTAGCCCTATCCATTTTACTGGAAACGACAAGATTTTGTTTTTTTATGGCTGAATAATATTCCATTGTATATATATACAACCTCTTTATCCATTCTTTAATAGATAGATACTTGGGCTGCTTCCATATCTTGGAAATAGTAAATAACATTCCTATAAACATAGGGGTAGACATATCCCTTTGAATTACTGTTTTTGTATCCTTTGGGTAAATACCCAGTAGTACAACTGCTGGATTACAGGATAGTTCTATTTTTAACTTTTCGAGGAACTTCCATGCTGTTTTCTACAGTGGCTGCACCAGTTTGCATTCACACAAACAGTGCAAGAGGGTTCCTTTGTCTCTACATCTTGCCAATGCTTGTTATTTCTTGTATTGTTGATTTTAGCCATTCTGATAGGTATAAGATGAAAACTTCTGGGGATTTTGATTTGTATTTACTTGATAGTGAGTGATGATGAACCTCTTTTCATGTACCTCTTGGCCATCTGCATATCTTCTTCAGAGAAATATCCATTCATGTCTTCTGCCCATTTTTAATTTGAGTATTTGTTTTTTGGGTGTTGAGTTGTATAAGTTCTTTATATATTTTGGATACTAACCCTTTATTGGATATCCAATTTGCAGATATTTTCTCCCATCCTGTAGGTTGCCTTTTGTTTTGTTGATTGTTTCCTTTGCTGTGAAGAAGATTTTTATTCTGATGTAGTCTCAGTAGTTTATTTTTGCTTTTATTTCCCTTGCCTCAGGAGACATATCTTAAAAAAAAGTTAATATGGCTGATGTCAAAGAGGTTACTGCCCATGTTCTCTTCTAAGTTTTTTATGGTTTCAGGTCTCACATTTAGGTCTTTAATTCATTTTGAATTTATTTTTGTGTATTTTATAAGAAAGTGGTCTAGTTTCATTCTTTTTGTATGTAGCTGTCCAGTTTTCCCAAAACCACTTGTTGAAGAGACTGTCCTTTTCTCATTGGATATTTTTTCTTACTTTGCAAAGACTAATTGAAAAATAATCATATGGTCACATATAATCTATGTGTCTATTATTGTGCCAGTACCATACCGTTTTGATTACTATAGCTTTGTAATATAACTTGAATGCAGAGTTATGATACCTCTAGCTTTGTTTTTCTTTTCAATTTTGCTTTGGCTATCTGGGGTTTTTTGTGGCTCACAACAAAGGTTAGAAATTTGTTCTAGTTCTGTGAAAAAAAATGCTGTTGCTATTTTGATAGGGATTGAATTAAATGTGTAGATTGCTTTGAGTATTATAGACAGTTCAACAATATTTGTTCTTCTCATCCATAAGCACAGAATGTCTTTGCATTTCTTTGTGTCATCTTCAATATCTTTCATCAGCTTTTATAGTTTTCAGAGTACAAGTCTTTCACCTCTTTGGTTAGGTTTATTCCTAGGTATCTTAAGGTTTTTGGTGCAATTGTAAATGGGATTGTCTTCTTAACTTCTTTTTCTGCTGCTTCATTATTGGGGTATAGAAAGGCAACAGATTTCTGTGTGTTGATCTTGTATCCTGATATCATATTGAATTCATTTATTAGTTCTAGCAGTTTTTTGGTGGAGCCTTAACAGGTTTTCTACATAGTGTATCATGTCATCATCAAATAGTGAAAATTTTACTTCTTCCTTGCCAATTTGGATGCCTTCTATTCCTTTTTTGTTGTCTGGCCCTTTATCTTTTTTACTAGAGTTTATCAGTTGTATTAATTATTCCAATTTTTCACCTAGATGAAAAAGTGGAGCATGTGACTCTTTATCTTGGTGTTGTGATGTTGAGCCCCACACTGGGTGCAGAGATACTTAAAAATAAAATCTTAAAAAAAATCATTTCAGTTTTGTCTTTGTTGATATTTGTCTATTTGGTTTTCCATTTTCATTTGTATGTTCTTTACTATATTTTTCCTCTTACCTTGAGTTTATTGTTATTCTTTTTTTAATTTATTAAATTAGAAATGCTTATTAAATTGCTTTTGAAAAATTAATTTTCTAATTTTCTTATGAGAAGTTTTTATATTAGTCTTCTCTTTTAATGATAATATTTCCAAATTTCCATTAGAAGATTTTTTTTTAATTTCTAGAAGTTTGGGATATTTTTAAAAAGATTTTATTTATTTATTTGACAGAGAGGAGAGATCACAAGTAGGCAGAGAGGCAGGCAGAGAGGGAGGGGGAAGCAGGCCCTCCGCTGAGCAGACAGCCAAATGCTGAGCTCGATCCCAGGATCCTGGGATCATGACCTAAGCTAAAGGCAGAGGCTTAACCCACTGAGCCACCCAGGTACCCCAAGTTTGGGATTATTTAAATTATAATTTTGTTAATATTTTTTACTTAATTGTATCTGTGGTATAATAATTTAATTTTATCTTGGTTTTTTGAAATGGCAATAATTGAACATTTTTTTTTTTTTTTTAGTTTTAATTATATTTACTCTTTTCTTTGCTCACTATTCCTCCTGCATCTCAGACATTTCTGGGATCATTTTCCTCTCTCAAGTTTATTTACTGAGTTTCTATAGAATACCAAAGACAAACAGGTGATATTAAAAGTAGAGGAAAGAAAATCCAGCAAACCTACAAAGAATGACCATTAGATTGACAGCTGTACCAAAAGCAATACTAAAAACCATAGGATATTGGAATGACATCTTCAAAATGATGAGAGGAAATAACTAGCAAATTAGAGGTCTATAGCTCAGTGAAACATCTTTTAAAAGGAAGAAAAAAGGAAAGAAAAAGACATTTCAAACAAAAACTGAAAAAATGTATTACTGCCAGAGTCAAGATAATGACTGAAAATTTTCATGAATTCTTGAAAGTCATACACTTTCAGAGTCAGGAAGCCAAAAGATCATATCCAACATGAATAAAAATCAATCCAGGGGCACCCGGGTGGCTCAGATGGTTAGTCATCTGCCTTGTGGTCAGGTCATGGTTTCTGGATCCTGGGATCAGGCCCCATGTTGGGCCCCACACTGGGTCCCATGTTGGGGATCCTGGCTCAGCAGAGAGTATGCTTCTCCCTCTCTCTCTGCCTCTCCCCTCCGCTCATGCTCTCTCTCTCTCTCTCTCTTGTCTCTGTCTCAAATGAATAAATAAAATCTTAAAAAAAAAAAAAATCAGTCCATAACTTCCCCATTCTCTCTAATCATTCTGGATCCTAGAATTGAACATATACAAGGCTTTTTCACTCTAGCCTTCATATCTCTTAAGATCTCTTTAACCATATTTCATCTCTTTGTCTCCCTGTGCTACCTTTTTGTTTTTCTTTTAGATCTATTTTGCAGGTCTATCCTTCTTTCTTCAGCTAGTATAACTTACTATTTGATCTATCCATTGAGTTTTCAATTTTAATTATAAATATATTTCTAGAGTTTGTGTTGTTCCCTTTCAAATCTCATTAGCCAGTTTCAATAGTCTTTTTTCCCCATCTCTTATTTTTATTTCTGTTTTCTATTTCTTGAAGTATATCAAACATAGTTATTTTGTATTCTCATTCTGATAATTCTTTAACTGCAATCATCGCATATCTAATTCTCTTTGAATTATTGGCTTGGAGTATTATGGGCCATATAGGTGAAGCTCAAGCTTAGGTAAGCAGGTGGGGAGGAAAGGGAAAAAGACTATTGCATGAAGGTCCTTCTCCTGGCAGACACCCCTATTCTCAATAAGTACATTTGTTTTTTTGTTTTTGTTTTTGTTTTTGTTTTAAGATTTTATTAATTTATTTGACAGAGAGAGACACAGCAAGAGAGGGAATACAAACAGGAAGAGTGGGAGAGGGAAAAGCAGATCCCCCCGCTGAGCAGAGAGCCCGATGCGGGCTTGATCCCAGGACCCTGAGCCAAAGGCAGAGGCTTAACCCACTGAGCCACCCAGGCGCCCCAACCATAAGTACATTCTTTTTTTTTTTTTTTTTTAAGATTTTTATTTATTGGGGCGCCTGGGTGGCTCAGTGGGTTAAGGCCTCTGCCTCCGGCTCGGGTCATGATCCCAGAGTCCTGGGATCGAGCCCCGCATCTGGCTCTCTGCTCGGCGGGGAGCCTGCTTCCCTTCCTCTCTCTCTCTCTCTGCCTGCTTGTGATCTCTGTCAAATAAATAAATAAAATCTTTAAAAAAAAAGATTTTTATTTATTTATTTGACAGGCAGAGATCACAAGCAGGCAGAGAGACAGGCAGAGAGAGGAGGAAGCAGGCTCCCCGCTGAGCAGAGAGCCAGATGCGGGGCTCGATCCCAGGACTCTGGGATCATGACCCGAGCCGGAGGCAGAGGCCTTAACCCACTGAGCCACCCAGGCACCCCCATAAGTACATTCTTCATGCACTTCTTGTTTGGCTTGCTACAAGAGAGAAGTATACATATACTTCTTGTATACATATACAAGAGTAATAATGCTTTTTAAAAAAAAATTAAAGATTTTTACTTATTTATTTATTTTATTTATTTATTTATTTATTTATTTATTTATTTATTTATTTGACAGAGAGAGCAAGAGAGCACAAGCAGGCAGAGCAGCAGAGGGAGAAGGAGAAGTTGGCTCCCCACTGAGCTGGGAGCCTGATGTGGGGCTCAATCCCAGGACCCTGGGATCATGACCTGAACGGGAGGCTTAACCAACTGAATCAACCAGGCGACCCAAGAGTAATAATGCTCTTAAAAGAAATTCTCACTTTCCAACTTCTTTAGATTTCTCCTATGTAGGCTGGAAATAGAAGATAGCTATGGAACTACCTAAGCATTATCTACACAGTACATATCTTTTTTCTATTTTTCACCTGTGATTCTGAGCTTTTGGGCCTTAGTAGAAACCAGGAAAAGACCTTTTTAAAGGTAAAATACATATAAAATTACACAGTAGTATGAGTATATATGCATAGCACATTCCTGAAAGGCTAACCACAAAACAGGTAATTGTGACTATTTCTGGGAAATGGGAATAATGGGAATGGTAATGAGTTGGTAAGGAAGGACTACTGTTTTTCATCATTGTTTAATTTTCTTTTCTTTTTTGCCATGAGCATCTTTTAAGTTTATTATTTAAAATGTCTAGAAAAATACTTGATTTGGGGGGGGGGGGGGTGGTCCCTGTGTGGCTCAGTTGGTTGTGTCCAACTCTTGTTTTGGCTCAGGTCATGATCTTGCAGTCATGAGATCGAGCCCCATGTTGGGTTCTGCACCCAGCAAAGAATCTGCTTCAGATTTTCCCTCCCTCTCCCTCTGGCTCTCTCACTCACTCTCTCTCTCAAATGAATAAATAAAATCTAAAAAAAAAAAGAAAAGAAAGAAAAATACTTGACTTTTAAAAAATTAACACTTATTAAAAAGTGGGTCAGTTTTCTTGAGAATTGTGAGAAGTGAAAGGAGACTTTTTATATAGGTTTTATTTATAAAAGTTCATTTACCAGGTAGCTATTGTCCATTTAAAAAAAAAATTATTTGAGACAGAGAGAGAGAGAGCGAGAGCAAGAGCGAGCGCACAAGCTGGGAGGAGGCTCAGAGAAGAGGGAGAAAGAGACTCCCTGCTAAGCAGGGAGCCCAAAGTGGGGCTTGATCTCGGGACCTGAGATCACAACCTGAGCCCAGAGGTGGATGCTCAACCTATTGAGTAACCTAGGCACTCCTATGGTCTATTTACTTATGTGCTAAGCACTGGGAAATGTAAAGATAAATAAATCCCACAAAGACAAGGTCTAATCTAGTGGGGGAAATATACCTGTACATAAATAATTGAAGGGAGTCAACCAATGCATTGAAAATGGGAAAATTTTGTGTCTGAGATTTCAAATTAGAAAATATGTCTGTTCTGGGGCACCTGGGTGGCTCAGTGGGTTAAGCCTCTGCCTTCAGCTCAGGTCATGATCTCAGGGTCCTGGGATCGAGGCCCGCATCGGGCTCTCTGCTCAGTGGGGAACCTGCTTCCCCCTCCCCTTCTGCCTGCCTCTCTGCCTATTTGTGATCTCTCTCTCTGTGTCAAATAAACAAATAAAATCTCGAAAAAAAAAAAAAGAAAATATGTCTGTTCTGCACTGAAAATTCTATTCCACTGGTAAACCTCCTATACCATAAAGATGTTGAAGGATATTTTCTACAACAAAAGGAAAATCTCTCCATTAATAGCATAGATTTTCTGTAACAAAATAAAATTGTCAAGCCCTTCTCCCTCACATATGTGCCACACAGATGCCAATATTTGGTTTGTAATTTCATTCAATGACATCCACATCAATGATTTCATTCAGCCATATACTATTTCTCCTTGTGATATTAACTGACCTTTACCTTTGTTCTTTATAAAATAATTTCCCAACAATTCAGTGCTGCTTATAGCTGATTTCATAGGTTTCTTGGCCAAGATGTGACTGGTAAATATTTGCTTTAAAAAAGGCAACTTTTTGGGGGTGCCTGGGTGGCACAGTTAGTTAAGCTTCCGACTCTTGGTTTCAGCTCAGATTGTGATCTCAGAGTCATGAGATTAAGCCCTGGACAGGTTCCACACTGTGCGAGGAGTCTGCTTGAGATTTTTCTCTCCCTCTCCCTCTGCCCCTCCTGTTCATGCTCTTTCTCAAATAAATAAGTAAATCTTAAAAAAAAAAAAAAAAAGCAATTTTATGGAAAAGGCAAACCTGTGGAGACAGTTTGAAAATATCAGTAGTTGTCAGGGGTTAGGGAGAAGAAAGGAGGGATAAATAAGTGAAGAAGGGGATTTTTAGGCCAGTTAAACTATTCTGAATGATACTGTCATGTGGATACATGTCATTATACATTTATCAGAACCAAGAATGTACAATACAAAGAGTGATCCCTAATGTGAATTCTGGACTTCAGTTAGTAATAACGTCTCAATATTGGCTCATTGATTGTAACAAATGTACCACACTAATGCAAGATATTAACAATAAGGGAAACTGAGGAGGGTGGTGGAGGTATAGGGGAACTCTATACTTTTCACTCAATTTTTCTGTAACATAAAACTGTTCAAAAAATAAAATCAATTAATTAAAAAAAATAAAAGGCAACTTTGAATTTAAGTTGCCGTTGAGGCATTGCTTACTACTTCACCTCTAGATACAAATGTCTCAATTTAATAATAGAAAGCATCAAAGTTGCCTTTTCCGTGCAAAACCTGATTTTTTTTTTAACAAGAAAGCCTCCCAATCTCTTTTGAAAGTGTGACAAAGTTTATAACAACTTTTGCGTTGGTATTTAGATGTAAATGGACAACTAGAGTAGTACAATTTCGTTTTCATATATCCAGCCTCAAAAGTCCTATTCTCACATTTAAATTTTGACCGCTAGTACAATCACCACACTCAGTTTCATTTGTTCCAGAATGTAAAAATTTCCATTCTCAAAGAGTATCTTGAGATGCCATTTCTATTTTTATTTTCATAAAGGCTGTTTAAAACACACTTCTTGGAAAAAATCTTTTTGGCCACTATACTTTACTGAATCACTACCTGACTTTCTGAATAGTGCTCATTCTTCTCTTATTTCTGACTTCTCTTTGCAGCTAGAAATAATAGCACAAAGCCCTTATAGGAGTACTTGCTTTGTTGTGCTTCACAGATTTTTTTTAACAAATTGAAGATTTGTGGCAATTCTGCATCAAAACCAAGATGAGCGGTGCCATGTTCCCAACAGCATTTACTCACTTCATGTCTCTGTGTCACATTTTGGTAATTCTAACCATATTTCAAACTTCTATATTATTACACTTGTTACGGTGATCTATGATCAGTGATCTCTGATGTTAGTATTGTAATTGTGTTCGGATGCCAAAAAACTACACCCATATAAGACAGCAAACTTAATAAAGTGTGTGTTCTGACTGTTCCATATTCCCTGAAACACAACAATTGAAATTAGGACAATTGATAATCCTACAATGGCCTTTCCATGTACAAGTGGAAAGAAAGAGTCGAGTATCTCTCACTTCAAATAAATAGCTAGAAATGATTAAGCTCAGTGAAGAAGGCATGTTGAAAACCAAGACAGGCTGAAAGCCAGGTCTCTTGGGCTGAACAGTTAGCCAAGTTGTGAACTCAATGGAAAAGTTCTTGAAGAAAATTAAAAGTGCTGCTTCAGTGAACACGAAGATCATAAGAAGTGAAACAGCCTTATTGCTGATATGGAGAAAGTTTGAGTGGTCTGGATAAAAGATCAAACCAGCCATAACATTTCCTTAAGCCAAAGCCTAATCCACAGCAAGACCTTGACTCTTCAATTCTCTGCTCTGAAGGCTGAGAGAGTTAAGAAGCTGCAGAGGAGGGGCACCTGGGTGGCTCAGTTGGGTAAGTGACCAACTCTTGATTTAAGCTCAGGTCATGATCTCAGGATTATAGGATTGAACCCCTTGTTGGGCTCCATGATTAGCACAGAGTCTGCTTGTCCCTGTCCCTGTTTATATATAAAATATAAATATAAATATAAATATAAAAAATATATAAAATCTTTATTTAAAAAGCTGCAGAAAAAAAGCTGGAAGCTAGCAGAGGTTGGTTCATGAAGTTTAGGGAAAGAAGCCATGTCTAACATAAAAATGCAAGGTAAAGCAGCAAATGCTGATGTAGAAGCTGCAGCAACACTGAGACAAGACCCTCCACCAGCAATGGGAGTATGTGTAACTCAATGAAAGCTGAGATGATGGTTAGCATTTTTTAGCAAAAAAGTATTTTTAAATGAAGGTATGTACATTTTTTTAGGCATACTGAGATTGCACGGCTAACGAAGTACAGTATAGTGTAAACACAACTTTTGTAATTACTGGGAAACAAAAAATTTACTTCACTTGCTTTATTAAAATACTTGCTTTATTGCAGTAGTCTGGAATGTATAATAACTCCAAGGGATGCCTATACTTTGTGCCAGACACTCTGTGTGCTAAGCATTTTACTTATATTAATTTAATCTTCAAGATAATCCTTGCTGGTAAATAGAATGATTTCTATTACACTAAAACTGAAGGAAGCCAGGATTTTGAATTAGGTCTTATCTGACACCATCAGCTTTCTGCTTTTAAGGACTTTACCATAATTTTGTGTCTGGTTTGTACTGTTTCAATGTGAATCCCATTATATGTTGCTGCACCATTTAATAAATTTAAATTCTTGTCCACATGCATGTTGTGAAGTCCAAGGAAATGGTAAACTCCGAAGGGAAAGCACTGTGAATCCTTTGTATCTATTAGCTGAAGCTTCCTTTCTCCAGTGAATCCTTCGTCTTGTATTTTGACCTCAACAAATATTGATGACTAGCTCTAAAACCATTTTTAAAAAAAACTGCAGAGCTCATCAAATTCAGAAAGAATACTAATTTTTCACTGAAATATTTTTATTCAGTAAATGCAAAAACTCAAGCACTAGGAAGAGCTGCTTCCTTAAAGTGCAAAAATTCAGTAAAATGAGAATATCTTCAGTGTTTTCTGTTTGCAAAGTGTTTTTAATATATATCATCTCTTTTCATTCTCACAACATGCCTACATAGGAAAAGTTATATAGACATTTTAAAGATGAAAATTCTGGGACTTAGAAAAATAAAGAGACTTGTTTATACTTAGATAGTAGTCATTAGTGGATTCAGACTCCAACCTAAGTGTTCTTAGATTCCAGATCCCAGACTATTCAAAATGCTACAGTTTCTGTGTCTGTCTATGTTCATTTAAAAATTTTCATTATAGCCACATTGCCAACCAGAGAGGTTGCTACCAATTTTTAGCTAGTATAGTGTAATCGCTAAAAGTATTAACTGGATCTGGAATTTGGTCATCTATCTAGGCTTGAGCACTTGTACTCCCCATCCCTCCAAATCTAGACTCTTGCTTCTGTAGTCACTTCTTTAAAAAATTAGGGTAGATAATCTGATCATCTCTTTCTTGGCTTTGGTTTTCCACCTTATTTATGGAAATCGACCTTGACAAGGGTTGTGGACATCTGGCTGAGTACCACTGAAAGTTGGAGATGGGAGGGTGGTGATTAAGTAGGCAAGCAGGTCTTAAAGGTCATTGCCTTGGCTTTGCTACCATAACAAAGTACCATGGACTAGGAAGTTTAAACAAGACAAGTTTATTTCTCACAGTTCTAGAAGCTGCAAAGTCCAAGATCAAGGTGCTGGCCAATTTGAGTGCCGGATAAGAACTCTCTTTCTGCCTTGTAGTTGGCTGCCTTCTTGCTGTATGCTCATCTGACTTCTTTGTTTACACTGGGAGAGAGCAAGCAAGCTTGCTAGTGTCTTTTTTTTTTTTTTTTTCTTTTTTAAGTAGGCTCCATATGTGGAGCCCAAAGTGGGGCTTCAACTCATGAACCTGGGATCAAGAGCTGAGTTGAGATCAAGACTCGAATTGGAATTGAGATCAAGAGTTGGACACTTAGGGGTGCCTGGGTGGCTCAGTGGGTAAAGCCTCTGCCTTGGGATCAGGTCATGATCTCAGAATCCTGGGATCAAGCCCTGCATCGGGGCTCTATACTCAGCAGGGAGCCTGCTTCCCTTCTCTCTGCCTGTCTCCTGTCTCTCTGCCTACTTGTGATTTCTCTCTTTCAAATAAATAAATAAAATCTTAAAAAAAAAAAAAAAAAAGTTGGACACTTAACTGACTGAGACACCCAGGCACCTGTGGTGTCTTTTCTTATAAGGACACCAATACCATCATGAGGGGCCCACCCTCATAACATCATCTAAACCTAATAATCTTCCAAAATCCCCATCTCTAAATGCTATCACACTGCAGGGGTGGGACTTCACAATATATATTTGGTGGGGAGGATGGGGGTTATAAACGTTCAGTCCATAACAGTCATTCTTATAGGGCAGTGGGTCACCTGTTGGTCATACCTTTCTACCTCAGACAGCCTTCAGGGCTGGGTTGATTTCAAAGGGGGGAATGAACGGCCTATTGAAACTTCTGAGAAACTTCATGCAGGTTGGAAATGCTGCTATCATCTGCACCCTGAGGTTAGCCCAGAAGAAAGCAGAAGCTGTGCTATATCAGTGTGCCTACAGTAGCTGGCCCAGTGTAGACAGCATCACCTTATTGATTTGGGACTGCCACTTGGCTCCACTTTCTAGCAGGAATGAAATAGAGCATAGTGCCCATTAGGGCTGGGATATTAAGGAGCATCATAGCCACTGACATTCAAAGTTACCAACTGGATTCCCTTCTCAATGTCAATCTCCTCTAGCATCTGATTCATGCTGTGTCACTCTGGTGACACAGGAGGGGCCTCATGTACATGGTCTGGGCACTGCCATCCTGGCCTTGCCTCCACCTCAGGCATGGAGTCCCACAGGGAGGGAAAGAGCCCCTGCCTGTAAAGATATTATGTTTTAAAATCACTCCACCCACCAGTAAAAACAAAACAAACTAATTTGGCATTTAGATTCATTAAGAAATTAAAATAATTAGAAAATACTATTATTGATGTATGATGTTGCCAAAGGAAAGCAACACATATGCATTAATGAGGAGTACAGGGAGACATAAGGAGCAACAAAAAATAGTAACACATTATGGTTCAAATGTTAGCACTCTTTTTTCTGGAAATCCATAAACTTTTACTTATATTTAGCATTTGCCTCTAAATCTAAACTCTCAGGTCAGAATATGATAGGGATTTGGTGTGGTGAAACTTTTCAACCCTTTTTTGTATGTTATGCTGAATTGTTTCCCAAATTTAAATATAGCAGGATCAAAATAAAACCCATGGGCACATCTATATATCCTGCATGTGCAGTAAAAACTAGTGCAACTTAACTGATAAAGCTATGTTCCATGAGAGCAGCTAGTATTTCCTCAGCTGAAGTTCATGTTCTTTAACATTTGAAAGTACCATTCATTGGCCCTTTTGCTCACTGAATATTTACTAAGCATATACTTTGTGCCATTGCACATAATAGGCATTGGGTACAAAGTAGTGTACAAGATACCTGATCCATGACTTGCTGGAGGTTAGAGTCGAATGTGCGGAATTTTTAGCCAAGTAGAAAAGAAAGAACAGAATATGTCAAGAAGACATGGATTTTTACTATATGATTTCACTCATATGTTGAATTTAAGAAACCAAACAAATGAACAAATTAAAAAAGAAGACAAACCGAAAAAAAGACTCCCGACTATAGAGAACAAACTGATGGCTACCAGAGGTGAGGTGGGTGGGAGGATGTGTGAATTAGGGGATGGGGATTAAGAGTATGCTTAAAAGGGCAATTGGGTGTCTCAGTTGTTAAGTCTCTGCTTCAGCTCAGGTCATGATCCCCAGGATTGCGGGATCTAGCCCTGTGTCAGGCTCCTTGATCAGTGGGGAGTCTGCTTCTCCCTCTCCCATTCCCCCTGGTTGTGTTCCCTCTCTTGTTGTCTCTCTATCAAATAAATAAATAAAATCTATAAAAAAAAAAAGAGTGTGCTTATCATGATGAGCACTGAGTAATGTAAAGAAAACCTGAAACTGATGTAACACTCAAATAATTATGCTGGAATTAAAATTTAAAATTTTTGTTTTAATAAAAAATGAAGACATGGATTTGATAAAGAACAAGGATTATGAATGAGATCTAGGTGAAAGTAAGTTTGTGCAGGAGGTTTAAACTGTTATAAGAGTAAAGAAATACTGAAAAGGACACAGAATTTCCAGGTACGGAGATGGCAACTGGGTGTCTTAGAAACACAAATATCAAACTATTCTTTGATTTTAACTCAGAAACCAGACTATTGGGGCGCCTGGGTGGCTCAGTGGGTTAAAGCCTCTGCCTTCAGCTCAGGTCATGATCTCAGGGTCCTGGGATGGAGCCCCACATCGGTCTCTCTGCTCAGCGGGGAACCTGCTTCCTCCTCTCTCTCTGCCTTCCTCTCTGCCTACTTGTGATCTCTGTCTATCAAATAAATAAATAAAATCTAAAAAAAAAAAAAAAGAAAGAAAGAAACCAGACTATTCTGTGGAATATTTTTCAGGTTAATACAAGTAATAAAAAACAGATTGTTTTGGAAGTATTTTTTTAGAAAAATGCATGTGTATATAGCTCATGACCCTATTAATATTTTGATTTTATACATTCACTAAATAGTTTTTTTTTAACCCAACACTCAGACAAATATTTCTAAAATCTTAATGATACAAAAAAATTTATAAATAATTTGATAGGTATTCTGGTGCTTAGACGCTGATGCTGGGATGAATTTAAGAAAAGCAGACTGGAGTCAGAGATACCATTTGAGAAGAAAATACAATAGCTCTGACAATTGTTTGATGTTTGAGTTAATAGTTTTCTTTGATTTATGTCTTATATACTTTATATCATTATATATATATATTTTAAGGTTTTATTTATTTATTTGACAGAGAGAGAGATCACAAGTAGGCAGAGAGGCAGGCAGAGAGAGAAGGAGAAGCAGGCTCCCCACTGAGCAGAGAGCCCAATGTGGGGCTCGATCCCAGGACCCTGAGATCATGACCTGAGCAGAAGGCAGAGGCTTAACCCACTGAGCCACCCAGGCACCCATACCATTGTATTTTAATATTTAGTGACTAAAATATGTGGGCACTTCAAAAATTTTACTGAAGCTTTATGTTCTTTCAAAAATCATAACTCATTTTTATTTTATTTTATTTATTTTATTTTATTTTTTAAAGATTTTATCTATTTGACAGACAGAGATCACAAGTAGGCAGAGAGGCAGGCAGAGAGGCAGGCAGAGAGAGAGGGGCAAAGCAGGCTCCTCGCCGAGCAGAGAGCCTGATATGGGGCTTGATCCCAGGACCCTGAGATCATGACCCCAGGCGAAGGCAGAGGCTTTAACCCACTGAGCCACCCAGGTGCAACTGATTGTTTTCTTTAAAATACAAAACATTCCTACCATCCAAGCATTGGGTATACTCCCCCCCCCCTTTTTTTTTTAGCATTAATCACCATCAAGCATGTATTACATTTTACTTACATTGTTTATCTTTCTCTCACCTAAAAATGTAAGCCCTAGGAGGGCAAAAATTTTTGCCTATTTTATTTTCTTCTGTATCTCCAATGCCTAAAACAACGTTTGCATACGGTTATTGAATAAATGGTTGCATGAATGAGTAGTAATTGTCACCTGGATTGAATTTAAGCCATGGGGGAAAATGTGAAAAAGGAAAGGGGACCTGGCCCCATGACTTAGGAGTTTCAAGATTTAGAAACAAGGAAGTGAAGGCCTGTAAAGAAGTTTAAAATACAGCCATCTGAATTAGTGGTCTAGAAATAGAGAGTATGGGGTTTGGGGGGCAAGGACAACAGCACAGTTAACTCTTAATTGCTATTTGGAATTCAAGGACAATGTTGACAGAAGAGAGTCATCCATAAACATTTACAAACTATCAAATGATAGTTTGTTTGGAGATGCAAATATAGTGAATAAGATATGGTAACTACCTTTTAAAAAAATACTTTATTTAAGAGAGGGAGAGAGAGAGAGGAGAGAGAGAGGAGAAAGAGAGAGCAGGAGCTGGGGGCGGGACAAAGGGAAAGGGAGACTCTCCACTGAGCGGGGAGCTCAACATGGGGCTTGATCCCAGGACCCTAGGATCATGACCGGAGCTGAGGGCAGATGTTTAAGTCACCGAGCCACACAGGTGCCCCGGTATCTACTTTATAACAGCTTACAATCTAGTGGGAAAGACATCTTTAAAACAGATAAATTTGAAGTAAATTAATAACCTTAATTATGCCTATGTACAATGTAAGTGTATCAAAGAGGCCGTGGTCTAACCTAAGTGTGAGGGCATAAAGAAAAGAGTCTAGGGGCGCCTGGCTGGCTCAATCAGTAGAGAATGTGACTCTTGATCTCGGGGTTGTGAGTTTGAGCCCCACGTTGGGTGTACAGATTACTTAAAAAGAAAATCTTAAAAAAAAAAAAAAAAGAAAAAAGGAAGAGGAAAGAGTCTAAGAACACTTCCAAGATTGGGTAGAATTTCTTTCAAATAAACAAGGGGTAGAATGGAGATAAGGTGATGAAAGTAGCTTAAATATGGTGTCATTTAGGCACTAAAACATTTGTCAAACTGATGTAATGATTTACAAGTGGAAATGGAATTTAGGTTGAACCCTTTTGCACCGTCATTATGAACTTCTCAAAGGAGTAAACTCTCCCTTTGCCTTCCCACCACCAATTTTTAGTTCCCTGGACACCAAGCTTTTCTTTTCCTTGTCCTACTACAACTATTCTCTGTGGTTACAATTAGTTGTGTTGATCTGATAGACCTGTTGATTCTTCTTTCGTTCTCATTCCCTTTGGTCTCTCCAGTGCCTTGATGCTCATGTTCTACCCACCCTTTGAGAAACTACTTTTATTTTATTACATTGCTTCAACCCAAGTTCTCCTTCGCTGTTCCTCTTCTACCAAATTAACTCTCCCTTCCTTCTACTCAACTTGCCTGTTTCAGTTAACAGTACTATTCTTTCAATCGCTGGATTTAGAGATATTTTTGAAAACCACTTTATAAATTCATAATCTCTGATTGGAAAGACCCTCCAAGATCTTTTTTTTTTTTTAAGATTTTATTTATTTATTTGTCAGAGAGAGAAAGAAAGAGAGCCTCCAACACCTTTTAGATCATATTTCCCCTGTGTTCTCTATAGTTGATGCTTGCACCTTTTTCATGGTGTCATCATCAAATGGTTTTCTAGCTAAGCCTGAATGTTTTCAATGACAGGAAGTTTAATATCTTAATCCCCTATCATTCTTCTCCCATTAGGCTAAATCCCATTAATTCTCCTTAAGAATGTCTTTCATTTATAAGTCCTACTTCTTCATTTTCACCATGGTCTATTAAGATGCCTCATTTAGACCCTTACCATGTTATAAGTAAATTAGTATGACATGATTGCCCCACTGAGTCTCTCCAGTTCATCTCACTGATCTGAACCAGACTCGACCCTTTTTAAAATGTTATTTTACTTTACCTATTTTTAAATACTGCCTTTGTCTTATCACTCTTTTACTCACAAAGTTTAAATGGTTTCCTATATTTTATTTTTTCAATCTGAAACCTTCTGCTTTCAAGATTCCACCCACCTTATTTCTCATTGGTGTGGAAACACACCTTCTTTGTGGTATATACATAAGCAAGTGTGTTTAGGCACTGCCACTATCTTTTGCTTATTTATGGCCCACTGACAGCTTAGTGTCCATATCTCTGTTTTTATCTTTATCATCAATGTCAGAAGTAGAAAAAAGTCCTTTAAATACTCATTTTGAGATTATTTGGACAAAAAAGTGAGTTGAACAACTATTTTCCTATCAGAAATAGTTCCTAATAACTATTTTCCTATTTCCCTTTGGACTTCTACAAAAATTGGAGGACTAGCTTGGGGTCATAAAACAAATACAAATGCAACCAATTCCTTTTGTCTGGGGGCCTTTCTTGGTGGCCTACTATGAAATCACTGTTCTAGATCAGATCAAGGAAATGAGAACCAAGTTACATACTGACCTACATAAAGCATCTTACAAAAATAACCGGTATGTTTTCACTTAAAAAGCACTGATTCTATCAAATGGATATCTGTATAAGGAAAACTGAGAGATCTAGAATGTAAAGGCTTTTTTTTTTTTTTTTTTTTAATTTATTTGACAGACAGAGATCACAAGTAGGCAGAGAGGCAGGCAGAGAGGAGGAAGCAGGCTCCCTGCTGAGCAGAGAGCCTGATGTGGGGCTCCATCCCAGGACGCTGGGATCATGACCTGACCCAAAGGCAGAGGCTTTAACCACTGAGCCACCAGGCACCCTAGAATATAAAGGCTTTGTATTCTCTTCTGTAATGTGGCTATTGTGTTGTTGTTGTTTTGAGGAGAGATAAATCACATGTTCATTGCAGAAGTTGGTAAAAATATTTGTCATATAGTTTTAGATTATAATTAACTTTAACTTCATATTTTGCTATAGGTTTTCTAAAATAGAGTAAGAATGAAAAATCTAGAGCTTCATTAATCTTTTGGTTTCAGGGTATCCAGAGCCATGAGAATTTGAAAAATATCTATGTGGAGGTAACAAGAAAGGCCACTTTCCCCAACCTCCCCTCAACCCCGCTCATGGGCGTGCTCTCTCTCTCTAAGTAAATAAATAAATAAATAAAATGTTAAAAAATGAAATTCAGTTAACAGATATGAAAAAAAGTGGTGTTATTGATGAATAAATAAAAGAGGAAGGGTAGTAAATGGTGAAATGTTCTCAATTAAAAATAAATAATAAAATTATTTTTCAGTGATTCAGTTCTATCATATTCCAAAA